>NC_041389.1:19859062-19933643 GCF_002162155.2 Triticum dicoccoides | reverse complement strand
GGTAACCCCTCGGTACTCTGGTAAAATCCCGATTTCACCCGGAACACTTCCGATATCCAAATATAGGCTTCCAATATATCAATCTTCATGTCTCGACCATTTCGAGACTCCTCGTCATGTCCTTGATCACATCCGGGACTCCGAACTATCTTCAGTACATCAAAACACATGAACTCATAATATAACTGTCATCCAACTTTAAGCGTGCGGACCCTACAGGTTCGAGAACTATGTAGACATGACCGAGACACGTCTCCGATCAATAACCAATAGCGGAACCTGGATGCTCATATTGGCTCCTACATATTCTACGAAGATCTTTATCGGTCAAACCACATAAGAACATACGTTGTTCCCTTTATCATCGGCATGTTACTTGCCCGAGATTTGATCGTCGGTATCTCAATACCTAGTTCAATCTCGTTACCAGCAAGTCTATTTACTCCTTATGTAATGCATCATTCCATAACTAACTCATTAGCTACATTGCTTGCCAGCCTTATAGTGATGTGCATTACCGAGAGGGCCCAGAGATACCTCTCCGATAATCGGAGTGACAAAACCTAATCTCGAAATACGCCAACTCAACATGTACCTTTGGAGACACCTGTAGAGCTCCTTTATAATCACCCAGTTATGTTGTGACGTTTGGTAGCACACAAAGTGTTCCTCCGGTAAACGGGAGTTGCATAATCACATAGTTGTAGGAACATGTGTAAGTCATGAAGAAAGCAATAGCAACATAAACGATCAAGTGCTAAGCTAACGGAATGGGTCAAGTCAATCACATCATTCTCCTAATGATGTGATCTCGTTAATCAAATGACAACTCATGTCTATGGTTAGGAAACATAACCATCTTTGATTAATGAGCTAGTCAAGTAGAGGCATACTAGTGACATTATGTTTGTCTATGTATTCACACATGTATTATGTTTCCGGTTAATACAATTCTAGCATGAATAATAAAAATTTATCATGATATAAGGAAATAAATAATAACTTTATTATTGCCTCTAGGGCATATTTCCTTCAGTCTCCCACTTGCACTAGAGTCAATAATCTAGATTACACAGTAATGATTCTAACACCCATGGAGCCTTGGTGCTGATCATGTTTTGCTCGTGGAAGAGGCTTAGTCAACGGGTCTGCAATATTCAGATCCGTATGTATCTTGCAAATCTCTATGTCTCCCACCTGGACTTGGTCCCGGCTGGAATTGAAGCGTCTCTTGATTTGCTTGGTCCTCTTGTGAAATCTGGATTCCTTTGCGAAGGCAATTGCACCAGTATTGTCACAGAAGATCTTCATTGGTCCCATGCACTAGGTATGACACCTAGATCGGATATGTACTCCTTCATCCAAACTCATACAATTTGCTGCTTCCGAAGCAGCTATGTACTCCGCTTCGCATGTAGATACCACCACGACGCTTTGTTCAGAACTACACCAACTGACAGCTCCACCGTTCAATATAAATACGTATCTGGTTTGCGATTTAGAATCGTCCGGATCAGTGTCAAAGCTTGCATCACCGTAACCATTTACGACTAGCTCTTTGTCACCTCCATAAACGAGAAACATATCCTTAGTCCTTTTCAGGTATTTTAGGATATTCTTGACCGCTGTCCAGTGATCCACTCCTGGATTACTTTGGTACCTCCCTGCTAAACTTATTACTAAGCATACGTCAGGTCTGGTACACAGCATTGCATACATTATAGAGTCTATGGCTAAAGCATAGGGAACATCTTTCATTTTCTCTCTATCTTTTGCTGTGGTCGGGCATTGGGTCTGACTCGACTTCACACCTTGTAATACAGTCAAGAACCCTTTCTTTGCTTGATCCATTTTGAACTTTTTCAAAACTTTATCAAGGTATGTGCTTTGTGAAAGTCCAATTAAGCATCTTGATCTATCTCTATAGATCTTGATGCCTAATATGTAAGCAGCTTCACTAAGGTCTTTCATTGAAAAACTTTTATTCAAGTATCCTTTTATGCTATCCAGAAATTCTATATCATTTACAATTAACAATATGTCGTCTACATATAATATCAGAAATGCTACAGAGCTCCCACTCACCTTTTTGTAAATACAGGCTTCTCCAAAAGTCTGTATAAAACTATATGCTTTGATCACACTATCAAAGCGTTTATTCCAACTCCGAGAGGCTTGCACCAGTCCATAAATGGATCGCTGGAGCTTGCACACTTTGTTAGCACCTTTTGGACCGACCAAACCTTCTAGTTGCATCATATACATCTCTTCTTCCAGAAATCCATTCAAGAATGCAGTTTTGACATCCATTTGCCATATTTCATAATCATAAAATGCGGCAATTTCTAACATGATTCGGACAGACTTAAGCATCACTACGGGTGAGAAAGTCTCATCGTAGTCAACTCCTTGAACTTGTCAAAAACCTTTCGCAACAAGTCGAGCTTTGTGTACAGTTACATTACCATCAGCGTCAGTCTTCTTCTTGAAGATCCATTTATTCTTGATGGCTTGCCGATCATCGGGCTAGTTAACCAAAGTCCATACTTTGTTCTCATACATGGATTCTATCTCAGATTTCATGGCCTCAAGCCATTTTGCGGAATTTGGGCTCATCATCGCTTCCTCATAGTTCGTAGGTTCACCATGCTCAAGTAACATGACCTCCAGAATAGGATTACCGTACCACTCTGGTGCGGATCTTACTCTAGTTGACCTATGTGGTTCGATAGTAACTTGATCTGAAGTTTCATGAGCAATATCATTAGCTTCCTCACTGATTGGTGTAGTTGTCACAGGAACTGGTTTCTGTGATGAACTACTTTCCAATAAGGGAGCAGGTACAATTACCTCATCAAGTTCTACATTCCTCCCACTCACTTCTTTCCAGAGAAATTCCTTCTCTAGAAAGGATCCAAATCTAGCAACAAAAGTCTTGCCTTCAGATCTGTGATAGAAGGTGTACCCAATAGTCTCCTTTGGGTATCCTATGAAGACAATTTCTCCAATTTGGGTTCGAGCATATCTGGTTGAAGTTTCTTCACATAAGCATCGCAGCCCCAAACTTTAAGAAACGACAACTTAGGTTTCTTGCCAAACCACAGTTCATAAGGAGTCGTCTCAACCGATTTTGATAGTGCCCTATTTAACGTGAATGCGGCTGTCTCTAAAGCATAACCCCACAATGATAGCAGTAAATCAGTAAGAGACATCATAGATCGCACCATATCTAGTAAAGTACGATTACGACATTTGGACACACCATTACGTTGTGGTGTTTCAGGTGGCATGATTTGCGAAACTATTCCGCATTGTTTCAAATGTAAACCAAAATCATAACTCAAATATTCTCCTCCACGATCGGATCGTAGAAACTTTATTTTCTTGTTACGATGATTTTCAACTTCACTCTGAAATTCTTTGAACTTTTCAAATGTTTCAGACTTGTGTTTCATTAAGTAGATATACCCATATCTTCTTAAATCATCTGTGAAGGTGAGAAAATAATAATACCCGCCGCGAGCCTCAATGTTCATTGGACCACATACATCAGCATGTATGATTTCCAACAAATCCGTTGCTTGCTCCATAGTTCCGGAGAACGACGTTTTAGTCATCTTGTCCATGAGGCACGGTTCACAAGTACCAAGTGATTAATAATCAAGTGGTTCCAGAAGTCCATCAGTATGGAGTTGATGTCTACTACACAACCTTCTTCTTGTAGACGTTGTTGGGCCTGCAAGTGCACAGGTTTGTAGGATAGTAGCAAATTTCCCTCAAGTGGATGACCTAAGGTTTATCAATCCGTAGGAGGCGTAGGATGAAGATGGTCTCTCTCAAACAACCCTGCAACCAAATAATAAAAAGTCTCTTGTGTCCCCAACACACCCAATACAATAGTAAATTGTATAGGTGCACTAGTTCGGCGAAGAGATGAAGATACAAGTGTAAAATAGATAGTAGATAAAGGTTTTTGTAATCTGAAATAATAAAAACAGCAAGGTAACGAGCGATAAAAGTGAGCATAAACGGTATTGCAATGATAGGAAACAAGGCCTAGGGTTCATACTTTCACTAGTGTAAGTTCTCTCAACAGTAATAACATAGATAGAACATATGACAAGCCCTCAACATGCAACAAAGAGTCACTCCAAAGCCACTAATAGCGGAGAACAAACGTAAAGATTATGTTCGGGTACGAAACCACCACAAAGCTATTCTTTCGGATCGATCTATAAAAGAGTTCGTACTAGAATAACACCTTAAGATACAAATCAACCAAAACCCTAATGTCACCTAGATACTCCATTGTCACCTCAAGTACCCGTGGGCATGATTATACGATATGCATCACACAATCTCAGATTCATCCAACCAACATAAAAGTACTTCAAAGAGTGCCCCAAAGCTACTACCGGAGAGTCAAGAACGTGTGCCAACCCCTATGCATAGGTTCCCAAGTGTCACGAAACCCGCAAATTGATCACCAAAACATACATCAAGTGGATCAATAGAATAACCCATTGTCACCACGGTTATCCCACGCAAGACATAAATCAAGTGTTCATAAAAGACTCAATCCGATAAGATAACTTCAAAGGGGAAACTCAATTCATCACAAGCGAGTAGAGGGGGAGAAACATCATAAGATCCAACTACAATAGCAAAGCTCGGGATACATCAAGATCGTGCCATAGAGGAACATGAGAGAGAACACGAGAGAGAGAGAGATCAAACACATAGCTACTGGTACATACCCTCAGCCCCGAGGGTGAACTACTCCCTCCTCGTCATGGATAGCGCCGGGATGATGAAGATGGCCTCCGGTGATGGGATCCCCCTCCGGCAGGGTGCCGGAACATGGTCCCGGTTGGTTTTTGGTGGCTATAGAGGCTTGCAGCGGCAGAACTCCCGATCTATTTTCTATTCTGGATGTTTTAGGGTATGTAGGTATATATGGGTGAAAGGAGAACGTCGGTGGAGCTACGGGGGCCCCACGAGGCAGGGGGCGCGCCCAAGGGGGGAGGGCGCGCCCCCCACCCTCGTGAGCACCTCCCGTATCTTCTGACGTGGGGTCCAAGTCCATCAGGTGGGTTTACTTCCAAAAATAACTTCTCCGGTTGATTTCGTTCCGTTTTGACTCCGTCTGATATTCCTTTTCCTCGAAACACTGAAATACGCATAAAACAACAAATCTGGGCTAGGCCTCCGGTTAATAGGTTAGTCCCAAATATAATATAAAAGTGGATAATAAAGCCCAATATTGCCTAAAACAGTCGATAAAGTAGCATGGAGCAATCAAAAATTATAGATACGTTGGAGACGTATCAAGCATCCCCAAGCTTAATTCCTGCTCGTCCTCGAGTATGTAAATGATAAAAAAGAATTTTTGATGCGGAGTGATACTTTGGCATAATTTCAATGTAATTCTTCTTAATTGTGATATGAATATTCAGATCTGAAAGATTCAAGACAAAAGTTCATATTGACACAAAAATAATAATACTTCAAACATACTAATCAAACAATCATGTCGTCTCAAAATAGCATTGCAAAAGAGAGTTCATGCCTACAAAATCATATAGTTAGGCTATGCTTCATTTTCGTCACACAAAGATGTTCCCAACTTCTATACCCCTGATGACAAGCCAAGCAATTGTTTCATACTTAAATAATCTCAAAATTTTTCAACCTTCACGCAATACATGAGCGTGAGTCATGGATATAGCACTATGGGTGGAATAGAATATGATGATGGGGATTGTGTGGAGAAGACAAAAAAGGAGAAAGTCTCACATTGACGAGGATAATCAACGGGCTATGGAGACGCCCATCAATTGATGTCAACATGAGGAGTAGGGATTGCCATGCAATGGATGCACTAGAGCTATGAATGCTCAACAAAAGAAAACTAGTGGGTGTGCATCCAACTTGCTTGCTCACAAAGACCTAGGGAATTTGAGGAAGCCCATCGTAGGAATATACAAGCCAAGTTCTATAATGAAAAATTCCCACTAGTATATGAAAGTGATAACACATGAGACTCTCTACATGAAAAGCATGGTGCTACTTTGAAGCACAATATATGAGACTCACTACATGAAGAGCATGGTGCTACTTTGAAGCACAAGTGTGGAAAAAGAGATAGTAGCATTGCCCTTTTTTATTTTTATTTTTTTATTTTCTTTTTTTGGGCCTTTATTTTTTTTCTTTTTGGCCTTTCTCTTTTTTTTGGGCCTTTCTTTTTTTGGCCTTTCTTTTGTTTGTTTTGTTTGGGCAATGCTCTAATAATGATGATCATCACACTTCTCTTGATTACAACATAAGGATTACAACTCAAAACTTAGAACAAGATATAACTCTATATGAATGCCTCCAGCGGTGTACCGGGATGGTGCAATGAATCAAGAGTGATATGTATAAAAATAATGCATGGTGGCTTTGCCACAAATACGATGTCAACTACAAGATCATGCAATGGCAATATGACAAAAGTAATGCATGTCATGATGATGATGGTGGAAGTTGCATGCCAATATATCTCGGAATGGCTATGGAAATGCCATAATAGGTAGGTATGGTGGATGTTTTGAGGAAGATATAAGGAGGTTTATGTGTGATTGAGTGTATCGTATCACGGGGTTTGGATGCACCGGCGAAGTTTTCACCAACTCTCAAGGTGAGAAAGGGCAATGCACGGTACCGAAGAGGCTAGCAATGGCAGAAAGGTGAGAGTGCGTATAATCCATGGACTCAACATTAGTCAAAAGAACTCATATACTTATTGCCAAAATTTAGAAGTCATCAAAAATTCAAGTACTACGCGCATGCTCCTAGGGGGATAGATTGGTAGGAAAAGACCATCGCTCGTCCCCGACCGCCACTCATAAGGATGCACAAGCCAGGTACACTTCATGTTTCAAATTTGTTACATAACTTTAACCATACGTGCATGCTACGGGACTTGCAAACTTCAACACAAGCATTCTTTAAATTCATAATCACCCAACTAGCATGACATTGATATTATCACCTCCATATCTCAGAACAATTATCTAGCATCAAACTTATCTTAGTATTCAATTCACTCAAAAGAAAGTTTCACATATCTTGAATACCAAGTATATTAACATTAAGCAAATTACCATGCTATTAATGACTCTCAAAATAATCTAAGTGAAGCATGAGAGTTCATCTATTTCTTCAAAATAAAACTACCACCATGCTCTAAAAGATCTAAGTGAAGCACTAGAGCAAAAACTATCAAGCTCAAAAGATATAAGTGAAGCACATAGAGTATTCTAGCAAATTCCAATTTGTGTAAGGCTCTCTCTCATTAAAGAAATTCAGATCTTGATACTTTATTCAAACAGCAATAAAATCTAAAGAAAACTACAATGCAAGGATAGCACAACTCATGTGAAGAAGCAAAAACTTAGGCTCAACCGATACTAACCGATAGTTGTTGAAGAAGAAAGGTGGGATGCCTACCGGGGCATCCCCAGGATTAGATGCTTGAGACTTCTTGAAATAATATCTTGGGATGCCTTGGGAATCCCCAAGCTTGAACTTTTGTGTCTCCTTAATTCCTCTCATATCATGGTTTCTCTTTTTTATCAAAAGCTTCATTCACAACAAACTCAACAAGAACTCGTGAGATAGGTTAGTATAAACCAATGCAAAACCTTATCATATTCTACTGTAACAAATCACTAAAATTATTATTCAACATTGAATACTAAATGCCTCTGCATATTTAACACTCCTATCATCAAATAGAATCATTAAACAAGCAAACATATGCAAACAATGCAAACATAACAGTAATCTGCCAAAACAGTATAGTCTGTAAAGAATGCAAGAGTATAAATACTTCCCTGACTCCAAAAATTATGAACTAAAATTCCCACTGTAATAAATTTATCAGAGATCAATATGCAAAAATATTCAACGTTATACCATGCTCTGAATTTTCTAGGGAATTTTTACAACAGCGGCAAACTTTCTATTTTCAAACAGCAAGATGTAAACTAGCAAAATAAGCATGGCAAAGGCTATCCTTGACTTTTTTATTGAAACTAAAGATGCAAAACACTATTCTAAATAACAACAAGCAAAAACTAACAAAATAAAATGATGCTCCAAGCAAAAGACATATCATGTGGTGAATAAAAATATAGCTCCAAGTAGAGTTACCGATGAACGAAGACGAAAGAGGGGATGCCTTCCGGGGCATCCCCAAGCTTAGTTGCTTGGTTGTACTTGAATATTACCTTGGGGTGCCTTGGGCATCCCGAAGCTTAGGCTGTTGCCACTGCTTATTCCATAGTCCATCGAATACTTCAACCACACAAAACTCAACACAAAACTCCTAAGCTCCGTTAGTATAAGAAAACAAAACCACCACTTAGGTACTGTAATGGACTCATTCTAAATTCATATTGGTGTAATATATACTGTATTCTAACTTCTATATGGTTCATACCAGTTAATACTAGCCATAGATGCATCAAAATAAGCAAACAACACATAGAAAACAGAATCTGTCAAAAACAGAACAGTCCGTAGTAATCTGTATAAAACGTATACTTCTGGAACCCCAAGAAATATGAAATAAATTTCTGGACCTGATTAATTTGTCTATTAATCATCTGAAAAAATAATCAACCTAAAAGAACTCTCCAGTAAAAAATGGCAGCTATTCTCGTGAGTGCTAAAGTTTCTGTTTTTCACAGCAAGATCATATAAACTTCACCCAAGTCTTCCCAAAGGTACTACTTGGCACATTATTGAAACAAAAGCTATAAAACAGGATTACTAAAGTAGCATAATCATGTGGACACAAAAAAACAGTAAGGATAAATATTGGTTGTCTCCCAACAAGCGCTTTTCTTTAATGCCTTTTAGCTAGGCATGATGATGACAATGATGCTCACATAAAAGATAAGAATTGAAACATAACGGGAGCATCATGAAGCATATGACTAGAACATTTAAGCCTAACCCACTTCCTATGCATAGGGATTTTGTGAGCAAACAACTTATGGGAACAATAATCAACTAGCGTAGGATGGCACAACAAGCATAGCTTCAAGAATTTAAGCATATAGAGAGGAAACTTGACATTATTGCAATTCCTACAAGCATATATTCCTCCCTCATAATAATTTTCAATAACATCATGAATGAATTCAACAATATAACCAGCACCTAAAGCATTCTTTTCATGATCTACAAGCATAGAAAATTTTCTACTCTCCACATAAGCAAAATTCTTCTCATGAATAGTAGTGGGAGCAAACTCAACAAAATAACTATCATGTGATTGAAAATTAAGATCAAGATGACACGTTTCATGGTTATCATTATTATTTAAAGCATACGTGTCATCACAATAATCATCATAGATAGGAGGCATGCTTTCATCATAGTAAATTTGCTCATCAAAGCTTGGGGGACAAAAAATTTCATCTCCATCAAACATAGCTTCCCCAAGCTTGTGGCTTTGCATATCATTAGCATCATGGATATTCAAGGAATTCGTACTAACAACATTGCAAAAATGCTCATCATTCAAAGATTTAGTACCAAACATTCTATAGATTTCTTCCTCTAGCACTTGAGCACAATTATCCTTTCCATCATACTCACGAAAGATATTAAAAAGGTGAAGCGTATGAGACAAACTCAACTCCATTTTTTTTGTAGTTTTCTTTTATAAAATAAACTAGTGCTAAAACGAGAAACAAAAAGATTCAATTGCAAGATCTAAAGATACACCTTCACTTACCTAGCCTCCCCGGCAACGGCGCCAGAAAACAGCTTGATGTCTACTACACAACCTTCTTCTTGTAGACGTTGTTGGGCCTGCAAGTGCACAGGTTTGTATAGACAGTAGCAAATTTCCCTCAAGTGGATGACCTAAGGTTTATCAATCCGTAGGAGGCGTAGGATGAAGATGGTCTCTCTCAAACAACCCTGCAACCAAATAACAAAAAGTCTCTTGTGTCCCCAACACACCCAATACAATGGTAAATTGTATAGGTGCACTAGTTCGGCGAAGAGATGAAGATACAAGTGCAAAATAGATAGTAGATAAAGGTTTTTGTAATCTGAAAAAATAAAAACAGCAAGGTAACAAGCGATAAAAGTGAGCGTAAACGGTATTGCAATGATAGGAAACAAGGCCTAGGGTTCATACTTTCACTAGTGTAAGTTCTCTCAACAATAATAACATAGATAGAACATATGACAAGCCCTCAACATGCAACAAAGAGTCACTCCAAATCCACTAATAGCGGAGAACAAACATAGAGATTATGGTCGGATACGAAACCACCACAAAGCTATTTTTTCGGATCGATCTATAAAAGAGTTCGTACTAGAATAACACCTTAAGATACAAATCAACCAAAACCCTAATGTCACCTAGATACTCCATTGTCACCTCAAGTATCCGTGGGCATGATTATACGATATGCATCACACAATCTCAGATTCATCCAACCAACATAAAAGTACTTCAAAGAGTGCCCCAAAGCTACTACCGGAGAGTCAAGAACGTGTGCCAACCCCTATGCATAGGTTCCCAAGTGTCACGAAACCCGCAAGTTGATCACCAAAACATACATCAAGTGGATCAATAGAATAACCCATTGTCACCATGGTTATCCCACGCAAGACATACATCAAGTGTTCATAAAAGACTCAATCCGATAAGATAACTTCAAAGGGGAAACTCAATTCATCACAAGAGAGTAGAAGGGGAGAAACATCATAAGATCCAACTACAATAGCAAAGCTCGGGATACATCAAGATCGTGCCATAGAGGAACATGAGAGAGAACACGAGAGAGAGAGAGAGAGAGATCAAACACATAGCTACTCGTACATACCCTCAGCCCCGAGGGTGAACTACTCCCTCCTCGTCATGAATAGCACAGGGATGATGAAGATGGCCTTCGGTGATGGGATCCCCCTCCGGCAGGGTGCCGGAACAGGGTCCTGATTGGTTTTTGGTGGCTATAGAGGCTTGCGGCGGCGGAACTCCCGATCTATTTTCTGTTCTGGAACTTCTAGGGTACGTAGGTATATATGGGTGAAAGGAGAACGTCGGTGGAGCCACCGGGGCCCCACGAGGCAGGGGGGCGCGCCCCCACCCTCATGAGCACCTCCCGTATCTTCTGACGTGGGGTCCAAGTCCATCAGGTGGGTTTCCTTCCAAAAATAACTTCTCCAGTTGATTTCGTTCCGTTTTGACTCCGTCTGATATTCCTTTTCCTCGAAACACTGAAATAGGCATAAAACAACAAATCTGGGCTGGGCCTCCGGTTAATAGGTTAGTCCCAAAAATAATATAAAAGTGTATAATAAAGCCCAATATTGCCTAAAACAGTAGATAAAGTAGCATGGAGCAATCAAAAATTATAGATACATTGGAGACGTATCAGGAGTTTCTTCATGCGTTTTACACCAATATGACCCAAACGACAGTGCCACAAATAAGTTGCACTATCATTATCAACTCTACATCTTTTGGCTTCAAAATTATGAATATGTGTATCACTACTATCGAGATTTAATAAAAACAAACCACTGTTCAAGGGTGCATGACCATAAAAGATATTACTCATATAAATAGAACAGCCATTGTTCTCTGATTTAAATGAATAACCATCTCGCATCAAACAAGATCCAGATATAATGTTCATGCTTAACGTTGGCACCAAATAACAAATATTTAGGTCTAAAACTAATCCCTAAGGTACATGTAGAGGTAGCGTGCCGACCGCGATCACATCGATATTGGAACCATTTCCCACGCGCATCGTCACCTCGTCCTTAGCAAACTTCGCTTAATCCATAGTCCCTATTTCGAGTTGCAAATATTAGCAACAGAACCAGTATCAAATACCTAGGTGATACTGCGAGCATTAGTAAGGTACACATCAATAACATGTATATCACATATACCTTTGTTCACCTTGCCATCCTTCTTATCCGCAAAATACTTGGGGCAATTCCGCTTCCAGTGACCAGTCTGCTTGCAGTAGAAGCACTCAGTCTCAGGCTTAGGTCCAGATTTGGGTTTCTTCTCTTGAGCAGCAACTTGTTTGCCGTTCTTCTTGAAGTTCCCCTTCTTCTTCCCTTTACCCTTTTTCTTAAAACTGGTGGTCTTATTGACCATCAACACTTGATGCTCCTTCTTGATTTCTACCTCCGCAGCTTTTAGCATTGCGAAATGCTCGGGAATAGTCTTGTCCATCCCTTGCATATTATAGTTCATCATGAAGCTCTTGTAGCTTGTTGGCAGTGATTGAAGAATTCTGTCAATGACACTATCATCAGGAAGATTAACTCCCAGTTGAATTAACTTACTATTATACCCAGACATTTTGAGTATATGTTCACTAACATAACTATTCTCTTCCATCTTGCAGCTATGGAAGTTATTGGAGACTTCATATCTCTCAATCCGGGCATTTGCTTGAAATATTAACTTCAGCTCCTGGAACATCTCATATGCTCCATGACGTTCAAAACATCATTGAAGTCCCGGTTCTAAGCCGTAAAGCATGGCACACTGAACTATCGAGTAGTCATCAGCTTTGCTCTGCCAGACGTTCTTAACATCGTCAGTTGCATCTGCAGCAGGCCTGGCAACCAGCGGTGCTTCCAGGACGTAATTATTCTATGCAGCAATGAGGATAATCCTCAGGTTACGGAACAGTCCATGTAATTGCTACCATCATCTTTCAACTTAGCTTTCTCAAGGAACGCATTAAAATTCAACGGAACAACAACACGAGCCATCTATCTACAACAAACATAGACAAGCAAAATACTATCAGGTACTAAGTTCATGATAAATTTAATTTCAATTAATCATATTTAAGAACTCCCACTTAGATAGACACCCCTCTAATCATCTAAGTGATCACGTGATCCAAATCAACTAAACCATGTCCGATCATCACGTGAGATGGAGTAGTTTTCAATGGTGAATATCACTATGTTGATCATATCTACTATATGATTCACGCTCGACCTTTCGGTCTCAGTGTTCCGAGGCCATATCTGTACTAGGCTCGTCAAGTTTAACCTGTGTATTCCGCGTGTGCAACTGTTTTGCACCCGTTGTATTTGAACGTAGAGCCTATCACACCTGATCATCACGTGGTGTCTTAGCACGAAGAACTTTCGCAACGGTGCATACTCAGGGAGAACACTTATACCTTGAAATTTAGTGAGAGATCATCTTATAATGCTACCATCAATCATAGCAAAATAAGATGCATAAAGGATAAACATCACATGCAATCAATATAAGTGATATGATATGGCCATCATCATCTTGTGCTTGTGATCACCATCTCCGAAGCACCGTCATGGTCACCACCGTCACCGGCGCGACACCTTGATCTTCATCGTAGCATCGTTGTCGTTTCGCCACCTATTGCTTCAACGACTATCGCTACCGCTTAGTGACAAAGTAAAGCAATTACAGGGCGATTGCATTGCATACAATAAAGCGACAACCATATGGCTCCTGCCACATGCCGATAACTCGGTTACAAAACATGATCATCTCATACAATAAAATATAGCATCACGTCTTGACCATATCACACCACAACATGCCATGCAAAAACAAGTTAGACGTCCTCTACTTTTTTGTTGCAAGTTTTACGTGGCTGCTACGGGCTGAGCAAGAACCATTCTTACCTATGCATCAAAACCACAATGATAGTTCGCCAAGTTAGAGTTGTTTTAACCTTCTCAAGGACCGGGCGTAGCCACACTTAGTTCAACTAAAGTTGGAGAAACTGATACCCGCCAGACACCTGTGTGCAAAGCACGTAGGTAGAACCAGTCTCGCGTAAGCGTACGCGTAATGTCGGTCCGCGCCGCTTCATCCAACAATACCGCCGAACCAAAGTATGACATGCTAGTAAGCAGTATGACTTGTATCGCCCACAACTCACTTGTGTTCTACTCGTGCATATAACATCTACGCATAAAACCAGGCTCGGATGCCACTGTTGGGGAACGTAGCAATTTCAAAAATATTCCTACGGACATGCAAGGTCATGGTGATGCATCGCAACGAGAGGGGAGAGTGTTGTCCACGTACCCTCGTAGACCGAAAGCGGAAGCGTTAGCACAACGCAGTTGATGTAGTCGTACGTCTTCACGACCGACCGATCAAGCACCGAAAGCACGACACCTCCGAGTTCTTGCACACGTTTAGCTCGATGACATCCCTCGAACTCCGATCCAGCCGAGTGTCGAGGGAGAGTTCCGTCAGCATGACGGCGTGGTGACGATGATGATGTTCTACCGACGCAGGGCTTCGCCTAAGCACCGCTATGATATTATCGAGGTGGAATATAGTGGAGGGGGCCACCGCACACTTCTAATAGATATCTAGGATCAATTGTTGTTGTGTCTAGGGTGCCCCCTGCCCCCGTATATAAAGGAGCAAGGGGGGGAGGTGCGGCCGGCCAGGAGGAGGTGCGCCAGGAGGAGTCCTACTCCCACCGGGAGTAGAACTGCCTCCCTTCCTTGTTGGATTAGGAGAAGGGGGGAAAGAGGAGGGAGAGAGGAAGGAAAGGAGGGTGCCTCCCCCTCTCCTTGTCCTATTCGGACTAGAGGGGGAGGGGCGCGCGGCCCTGCCCTAGCCGCCTCTCCTCTTCTCCACTAAGGCCCACTATGGCCCATTAAGCCCGTGGGGGGTTCGGGTAACCCATCGGTACTCCGGTAAAATCCCGATTTCACCCGGAATACTTCCGATATCCAAATATAGGCTTCCAATATATCAATCTTCATATCTCGACCATTTCGAGACTCCTCGACATGTTTGTGATCACATCCGGGACTCTGAACTATCTTCGGTACATCAAAACACATGAACTCATAATATAACTGTCATCTAACTTTAAGTGTGCGGACCCTATGGGTTCGAGAACTATGTAGACATGACCGAGACACGTCTTCGGTCAATAACCAATAGTGGAACCTGGATGCTCATATTGGCTCCTACATATTCTACGAAGATCTATATCGGTCAAACCGCATAACAACATACGTTGTTCGCTTTGTCATCGGTATGTTACTTGCCCGAGATTCGATCGTCGGTATCTCAATACCTAGTTAAATCTCGTTACTGGCAAGTCTCTTTACTCGTTATGTAATGCATCATTCTATAACTAACTCATTAGCTACATTGCTTGCCAGGCTTATAGTGATGTGCATTATCGAGAGGGCCAGAGATACCTCTCCGACAATCGGAGTGACAAAACCTAATCTCGAAATACGCCAACTCAACATGTACCTTTGGAGACACCTGTAGATCTCCTTTATCATCACCCAGTTACGTTGTGACATTTGGTAGAACACAAAGTATTCCTCTGGTAAACGGGAGTTGCATAATCTCATAGTTGTAGGAACATGTATAAGTCATGAAGAAAGCAATAGCAACATACTAAACGATCAAGTGCTAAGCTAACGGAATGGGTCAAGTCAAACACATCATTCTCCTAATGATGTGATCTCGTTAATCAAATGACAACTCATGTCTATGGTTAGGAAACATAACCATCTTTGATTAATGAGCTAATAAAGTAGAGGCATACTAGTGACATTATGTTTGTCTATGTATTCACACATGTATTATGTTTCCGGTTAATACGATTCTAGCATGAATAATAAACATTTATCATGATATAAGGAAATAAATAATAACTTTATTATTGCCTCCAGGGCATATTTCCTTCAGGGCCTCCAAGTGTAGAGGTTTGTAGGACAGTAGCAAATTTCCCTCAAGTGGATGACCTAAGGTTTATCCATCCGTGGGAGGCGTAGGATGAAGATGGTCCCTCTCAAACAACCCTGCAACCAAATAACAAAGAGTCTCTTGTGTGCCCAACACACCCAATAGAATGGTAAATTGTATAGGTGCACTAGTTCGGTGAAGAGATGGTGATACAAGTGCAATATGGATGGTAGATATGAGTATTTGTAATCTGAAAATATAAAAACAGCAAGGTAACAAGTGGTAAAAGTGAGCGTAAACGGTATTGCAATGCTAGGAAACAAGGCCTAGGGTTCATACTTTCACTAGTGCAAGTTCTCTCAACAATAATAACATAACTGGATCATATAACTATCCCTCAACATGCAACAAAGAGTCACTCCAAAGTCACTAATAACGGAGAACAAACAAAGAGATTATTGTAGGGTACGAAACCACCTCAAAGTTATCCTTTCTGATCGATCTATTCAAGAGTCCGTAGTAAAATAACACGAAGCTATTCTTTCCGTTCGATCTATCATAGAGTTCGCACTAGAATAACACCTTAAGACACAAATCAACCAAAACCCTAATGTCACCTAGATACTACAATGTCACCTCAAGTATCCATGGGCATGATTATATGATATGCATCACACAATCTCAGATTCATCTATTCAACCAACACAAAGAACTTCAAGGAGTGCCCCAAAGTTTCTACCAGAGAGTTAAGACGAAAACGTCTGCCAACCCCTATGCATAAGTTCACAGGGTCACTGAACCCGCAAGTTGATCACCAAAACATACATCAAGTAGATCACATGATATCCCATTGTCACCACAGATAAGCACATCCAAGACATACATCAAGTGTTCTCAAATCCTTAAAGACTCAATCCGATAAGATAACTTCAAAGGGAAAACTCAATCCATTACAAGAGAGTAGAGGGGAAGAAACATCATAAGATCCAACTATAATAGCAAATCTCGCGATACATCAAGATCGTGCCAAATCAAGAACATGAGAGAGAGAGAGAGAGATCAAACACATAGCTACTGGTACATACTGTCATCCCCGAGGGTGAACTACTCCCTCCTTGTCATGGAGAGCGGCGGGATGATGAAGATGGCCACCGGTGACGGATCCCCCCTCCGGCAGGGTGCCAAAACAGGGTCCCGATTGGTTTTTGGTGGCTACAAAGGCTTGCAGCGGCGAAACTCCCGATCTATTCTGCTCCCCGATGTTTTTAGGGTATATGGACATATACAGGCAAAAGAAGTCGGTCAGGGGAGCCACGAGGGGCCCACGAGGGTGAGGGCGTGCCCAGGGGGGTAGCGCGCGTCTCCCTGCCTAGTGGCCACCTCGAAGCTGCCCTGACGTCTACTCCAAGTCTCATGGATTGCTTCCGTTCCAAAAATAACTCTCCCGAAGGTTTCATTCCGTTTGGAATCCGTTTGATGCTCCTTTTCTTCGAAACACTGAAATAGGCAAGAAAGCAACAATTTGGGCTGGGCCTCTGGTTAATAGGTTAGTCCCAAAAATAATATAAAAGTGTATAACAAAGCCCATAAACATCCCAAACAGATAATATAATAGCATGAATGCTTCATAAATTATAGATACGTTGCAGACGTATCACACCGCAGGAGGCATTCATATAGAATCATATTTTGTTCTAATCATCGAGTTGTGATTCTTGAGTTGTAGTTAAATAGAAGTGTGATGATCATCATTATTAGAGCATTGTCGCAGTGAGGAAAGGATGATGGAGACTATGATTCCCCCACAAGTCGGGATGAGACTCCGGACAAAAAAATAGAGGCAAAAAAAAGAGAAGGCCCAAAAAAAATTGAGAGAAAAAGAGAGAAGTGGCAATGCTACTATCCTTTTACCACACTTGTGCTTCAAAGTAGCACCATGATCTTTACGATAGAGAGTCTTCTATGTTGTCACTTTCATATACTATTGTATAGAACTTGGCTTGTATATTCCAATGATGGGCTTCCTCAAATTTCCCTAGGTCTTCGTGAGCAAGCGAGTTGGATGCACACCCACTTAGTTTCTTTTCGAGCTTTTATAAACTATAGCTCTAGTGCATCCGTCGCATGGAAATCCCTACTCACTCACATTGATATCTATTGATGGGCATCTACATAGCCCGGTGATATGCCTAGTTGATGTGAGACTATATCCTTCTTTTTGTCTTCTCCACAACCACCATATTCCATTCCACCAATAGTGCTATGTCCATGGCTCATGCTCATGTATTGCATGAAGATTGAAGAAGTTTGAGAACATCAAAAGTATGAAACAATTGCTTGGCTTGTCATCGGGGTTGTGCATGATTTAAATATTTTGTGTGGTGAAGATAGAGCATAGCCAGACTATATGATTTTGTATGGATAGCTTTCTTTGGCCATGTTATTTTGAGAAGACATGATTGCTTTAGTATGCTTGAAGTATTATTGTTTTTATGTCAATATTAAACTTTTGTTTTGAATCTTATGTATCTGAATATTCTTGCCACAATAGTGAAGATTACATTGATAAATATGTTAGGTAGCATTCCACATCAAAAATCCTGTTTTTATCATTTACCTACTCGAGGACGAGCAAGAATTAAGCTTGGGGATGCTTGATACATCTCCAACGTATCTATAATTTTTTATTGTTCCATGCTATTATATTATCCATCTTGGATGTTTTATATCCTATTTTATATGATTTTTGGGACTAACCTATTAACCTAGATCCCAGTGCCAGCTTCTGTTTCTTCCTTGTTTTTGAGTTTTGCAGAAAAGGAATACCAAAAAGAGTCAAATTGCCCTGCCAATTTATGGAGATTTTTTATGGACCAGAAGAAGCCCCCGAAGCAAAAGAGTTGGGCCAGAAGAGTCCTGAGTCATCCACGAGGGTGGAGGGTGCGCCCTACCCCCTGGGCGCGCCCCCCTACCATGTGGCTGACTCGGAGACCCCCCTGACATGAAACCGACGCCAAAAATCTATTATATACTTATAAAGCAAGAGTAAAACAAGCCATCACGTTCGTCCACATATATTAAATTATCTTGATCGTCGATTTTGTTACATTGACGGTTAAGATTTAAAAGAAATAGTGTTACATACAAATATAGTTATATAAGAACAAATAGGCATGTCACGTAAAAATAGTTGGACACGTCTTTCCTTGAGGTCACATGTTTTTGTATTAAGAATAGCCTATCCAAATTAATTAGACCTGAACGTATATTACCATGGGAAAAGTACAGCTCCGGTTAGAAAGGACTATACGGGAATCTGAGCGCCTCAAGAAAGAAGAGTCCGATTACAATACTACTGATAATGTCATCTATGATTTAGCAAAATGAACATTGGGATATACTTTTAGCAAATTAATCAATCTAGGCTCTTTTTTGGGGTTAATAGAAAATCTCTGGACTACTTCATTACCACTTCAGTTGGCATAACAAACGTTCTCTAGCGATGAGAATTTTTTTCTCTATCCAAATAGAAACATGAAGAGAAGTTTATTATGTACTTTTTTGCATGGTTATTATGTATGTATACATGATCCCATCCTTTTCTTTAGCCCTGTGTACGTGCATACCATGAGGGTGGGACAGACAGATTAGCAATATACTTTTGTCTAATATATACTACAATAAAGTATGCCTATAATAGGATGTTAGCGGCACTAAATCAAGAATGGACAACTTATACCCAAAATGCATGAACATCTAGGTGCAGAAAATATATTTCTATATTTGCAAGTTTTTTAATGAATTATGAAGTGTGTTCTAATTACAATGGTTGATAGTATAAAGTAATCATTTTTTCTTTAAAATATTTGTCATGACAAGGACCACATTAAAGGATATAAAATATACGTGCAAAAAAAAAAGAAATACATCGTCCACATCAGGATATTGGACTGTCACGTCTATATGTCTGTGCACAGACAAAATCATAAAAGGAAGGACCGGTTCAACTTTAAAGAAAAAGGAAGCATCAGTTGAGAAAAGGAATCATAAGGAGACGAGGCACTCGGATTATGCTTTTCTTAAATTGAAAACCATGGACTCTACCTTTAAAAGGATTTCAGAAGACAATGTGAGAAGAAAAAGAACTAAGAGACCTGCGTAGAAAGGAAGAAGGATTAAAGAAACAAAAACTAACGATCCTGAAAGCTTTGCCTGAAGAAGCACGACAATTAGTCCACATACTAAGTTGAGATAGGATCTTCCGCATGACTGAGCTGCACGGTGCATACAAGCACAACGCGGGCACATCCTTAAAAAGGACACGACCTGTGACTATTCTTTTGCAGCAGTGCAGGGCCACTAGCTGACCTCTGAATAAACAAATTGATGTGCTAATTCAATTTGCTATGCTATTTTTAAACATGTATGTCCAACGTATGCTACAGTTTGGCCAACTCCCATGCATATCCGGTGTACGTCTGCATCTTATACACTGAAAACATGTGATGTTGTGAAGTATAGATAAAAAGAACTATCCTTTTTGCGGGCACTAGAAGAAACTTCGTCGTCTGAATCCACCAGAAAAGAATAACTTACATATTTATTGCATAATCAGTGATATGCACTTTCAAAGAGATAGCAATTTCTCTTTTTTTAGGGAAAAAGTGACAGCGATTACTCACTAAATACAACCATGCAAATTTTATGGATGCTTCAGCCATAAGGCTTAATGCAAAACAAAATTGGCATGTTCAGAAAGAACACTGATGAGAGTGTGGAAGGCATCAATGTTTTAGTACTTTTTATGGATACAAGTGAATCATGTGCAAAAGCATCTATAGACATGGTGATGCAAATTATAAAAATGCTTTACCACTACTAGCGAATTGATGATGATGGACAAAGATAACACAAAGTTTAAGTGTCACCAATATTTTTATTTATTTTTGTTAGAAAAATATTTGAAAATTGGTGGAATGTGGACATCTAAAATTTTGCATAGGGGTCCACGGACCATACGTCTTATACTGTCACACTCCAAATATTACCAAGATTGTAACTTACTTAACAAAATATTTTGCAAAACTACAAGCATGTAACAGAACTAAAATAAATAGCGGTTCACAAAGAAGTAAGAGAGTCATTGAATAGGCAAACCCTCACTCCATATCACAGATAAATACATTTTTTTATCATCAATTTGTATTATAATTTATGCATAAATCATGATAATCATAAGGATCAGCAAATATTCTTAAGATAGATCGATACATACGATTTCTCCCCATACAAATAATTAAAATGAGATACATGACAAAGTTTTGAAAGTTTGACATGAAGCATAACTAAAATGTCTCTTATTTGTAATATGAAGTTGTGTGTTGTTATTTGCTAACCATTTTATACAATGTGGAATTTCTTTCTAAGCATGCCAATAACTAAACATTAACAAAAAGACCTCAAAGGATAACAAATCTAGCCGCGCAAATGCACGGGTCACTTCGCTAGTTCCTATAAATATAAAAAACCCCGAAAAGAAACCTAGATCGGGAGTTCCGCCGCCGCAAGCCTCTGTAGCCAACAAAAACCAATCAGGACCCTGTTCCGGCACCCTGACGGAGGGGGGATCCATCACCGGTGGCCATCTTCATCATCCCGGCGCTCTCCATGACGAGGAGGGAGTAGTTCACCCTTGGGGCTGAGGGTATGTACCACTAGCTATGTGTTTGATCTCTCTCTCTCTCTCTCTCTCTCTCTCTCTCTCTCTCTCTCTCGTGTTCTCTCGTGCTATTATTGTTGGATCTTATGATGTTTCTCCCCCTCTACCTTCTTGTAATGGATTGAGTTTTTCCTTTGAAGTTATCTTATCGGATTGAGTCTTTAAGGATTTGAGAACACTTGATGGTTGTCTTGCATGTGCTTATCTGTGGTGACAATGGGATATATACGTGATCCACTTGATGTATGTTTTGGTGATCAACTTGCAGGTTCAGTGACCTTGTGAACTTATGCATAGGGGTTGGCAGACGTTTTCATCTTGACTGTCCGGTAGAAACTTTGGGGCACTCTTCGAATTTCTTTGTGTTGGTTTGAGGTGATGAATCTGAGATTGTGTGATGCATATTGTATAATCATACCCGCGGATACTTGAGGTGACATTGGAGTATCTAGGTGAGATTAGGGTTTTGGTTTATGTGTGTCTTAAGGTGTTATTTTACTATGAACTCTAGGGCTGTTTGTGACACTTATAGGAATAGCCCAATGGATTGATTAGAATGAATAACTTTGAGGTGGTTTCGTACCCTACAATAATCTCTTCATTTGTTCTCCGCTATTAGTGACTTTGGAGTGACTCTTTGTTGCATGTTGAGGGATTATTATATGATCTAATTATGTTATCATTGTTGAGAGAACTTGAACTAGAGAAATATGAACTCTAGGCCTTGTTTCGAAGCATTGCAATACCGTTTCCGCTCACTTTTACCACTTATTACCTTGCAGTTTTTATATTTTCAGATTACAAAAACCTATATCTACCATCCATATTGCACTTGTATCACCATCTCTTCGCCGAACTAGTGCACCTATACAATTTACCATTGTATTGGGTGTGTTGGGGACACAAGAGACTCTTTGTTATTTGGTTGCAGTGTTGCTTGAGAGAGACCATCTTCATCCTACACCTCCCACGGATTGATAAACCTTAGATCATCCACTTGAGGGAAATTTGCTACTGTCCTACAAACCTCTGCACATGGAGGCCCAACAACGTCTACAAGAAGAAGGTTGTGTAGTAGACATCAGTGAGTCACGCTACCACGACTTAGCAGTAGTGCTGGCAAATGAACCAGCACTACTGCTAATATTCTATCTATAAGCTTTCTCCTAGTAGTGTTGGGTGTACCTCCTACTGGATTGATACGATGGTTCTTAACTGAGGGAAATACCTATCTCTACTTTGTTGCATCATCCTTTCCTCTTCAACGGAAAAACCAACACAAGCTCAAGAAATAGCAGGAAGAATTTCTGGTGCCGTTGTCAGGGAGGTTCTACATTGGCCTACCAAGTAACTATCATAAACTCTCATCTCTTGCACTTACATTATTCGCCATTTGCCTCTCGTTTTCATCTCCCCCACTTCAAAAAACGTTTCAGAAAAACAAAAAAATATTTGCCTTTTTATTCGCCTTCTTTCCATTCTCCTTTTTGTTTGCTCTTTATTTTCTTGTGTGCTAGATTGCTTTCTCTTTTCGTCATGTTTCAATCTAAAAGGTCTTGATCTTTACCGCAGAAAATTAGAGGAGATTGGAAATATTGCAAAAAGTTTCATTTCCTTTCAATTTGAGCATAATAGTTTCTTTAGGTACGAACTTAAAGAACAAAATAATATGATTGAATATATCAATAAAGAACTTGATGATTGTCGGTGTCAAAACCGGCGGATCTCGGGTAGGGGGTCCCGAACTGTGCATCTAGGCGGATGGTAACAGGAGACAAGGGACACGATGTTTTACCCAGGTTCGGGCCCTCTTGATGGAGGTAAAACCCTACGTCCTGCTTGATTGATATTGATATTGTGGATGTTTACAAGAGTGGATCTACCACGAGATCAAGGAGGCTAAACCCTAGAAGCTAGCCTATGGTATGATTGTAATGGTTGTTGTTCTACGGACTAGAGCCATCCGGTTTATATAGACACCGGAGAGGGCTAGGGTTACATAGAGTCAGTTACAATGGTAGGAGATCTACGTATCCGTATCGCCAAGCTTGCCTTCCACGCCAAGGAAAGTCCCATCTGGACACGGGACGAAGTCTTCAATCTTGTATCTTCATAGTCTTGGGGTCCGGTCGATGATGATAGTTCGGCCGATGATAGTTCAGCCGATGATGGTAGTCCGGCTATCCAGACACCCCCTAATCCGGGACTCCCTCAGTAGCCCCTGAAACAGGCTTCAATGACGATAAGTCCAGCGCGTGTGTAGTCTTCGGCGTTGCAAGGCGGGTTCTCCTTCAAGTTCTACGTACCTGCCAAACAGTGTCCGGCTTCCTCATCAATGTTGCGCGTCTTGGCTTCCACGCCCAATAATGGCCTTCTTCCACGCGTCGCGCCAATGTGAAAAACCAGGGTGTCTTTTATGTTTTACCCCCTAGTTGTGCGAATAATCTGCCTATAAGGGAGGCAAGAATCCAGATCCAAATCACCATCTTCCTCCCGCAAATACTCATCGGAGCGCTTTCGACCAAGAATCCATTCCATCATGGACCGTCAACGCGGCTCCTCTTCTCGCGCTCCCAGCCCTTTGCCAGGAGATTGGAGGAGATGCTCTGTTCCGCACAACGAGCTGGTGAAGCTCCAAGCGGGGGGATATCTCCCTCCGGCCTTTATGGTTCCGGTTCGAGCCGGGCTAGCCACCTACAAAGGTGGGAAGCAAGCGGAGGTTACCCCAAGTCCCAACAAAGGGGAGCGGGTATGCTTCGTCCCCTATCTGATAAGGGGGCTCGGATTTCCTATACATCCATTCCTCCGCGGGCTCCTGGAGTTCTACGGACTCCAGCTTCATCACCTCACGCCCGCCTCAATCCTGCATATTGTGGGTTACGTAGCTCTTTGCGACCTATTCCTGGGCGTCGAGCCCCATTTCGCGCTGTGGAAGAGGTTGTTCTGCCTTGTACCCCGCTCTCACGAGGGGTCCATATATCAAGTGGGCGGCGCCGAAATATGGCGTATTGCCGGGACCGGATATCCATCCGGAACCCCTAAGAAGGCGTCCGAAGACTGGCCTTCGGGATGGTTTTATATAGAAGACGCTCCGCTGCCGGACCCTGTTCGGATCGGCCTCCCGGAGTTCAGCAATGCTCCTCGGAAGAAACGCCTTAGTTGGCGTCCGCGGAGCCCCCAACTGGAGGATGACAAGAGCGTCCATTATTTGATGGGCCGAATAAGGTTACTGGCCCATTCCGGGTTGACCATGATTGGAGTCATGGCAACATGCATTATGCGGGGGGTGCAGCCACTACAATACAGGGGCCACCCCATGTGGGATTTCAATGGGGGGGACGATGCCACCCGTCATGGCCGTAAAGGGCCGGATTCGGTCGAAGACCTGGTGACGATCCTGTCCGGCCTGTATAAGGGGGAGAAGGAGGATTTCCTTCGGACGAACCCGTTAAATGGGTTCTCCATGAATAATCCCCGGCCTTGGGTAAGCGAACACTCTGCATGCCCGACCCATGCTTTTTGAAACTTAAGTTTCTTATATTGTGTTCTTCTTTCGACGCAGGAACTGCGCCGGATCATGGAGGACATGCTAAGTCCAGCTCCGCAAACCGAGGATCCAAAGAGATCCCGGGATCCAGCCTCCGAAGAGGATCCGGACATAAAGGTGGAGCTAATCGATGGGGTGTTCCACCAGCTCAGCATGGACAATGCTTTAGTCGCCATCACGGCCGACTATCCCGGACTATATCCGGCTTCCCAGGTGATTGCGACCGAAGTCCTGACACCGTCATTCCTTCCTTGCTTATTTCTGACCACCGTATATGATGGCGCCGTGCAGGAGGCGCCCCTAGGGCGAGAAGCCGAGCCCGCGGTGGCTGACCAACAAAGGCCAGTCCGGACCAGTAGGTGGAAGAGGAGCGCGGCGCGGACTGAAACGTCGCCACAAAGGTGTAGCTCACAATTCATTATTTAGAGCAACGTTCCTAGGAAGCGTTTGAGTGCTCATGACTTTTGTAGGAAAAAAAGCGCCCGCCGGACTGCGGGCGTGGAGGTTACCAATCCAACCTCTACCAGCCAGGCTCCAGCACCTGGTCTGGAGGGGGAGGCGAGCGCAAGGCGCGACCCGGACGTTCCTCCGGTGGAGGATGCTGACAGACTGTCCGCCACCAAGTCTGAGGTGGAGAGTGCCATGAATCACAGGCGCCGCCGGACAGTATTTCGTGACGCGTGCTTCTCCCCCGAGGCGTTGAATGCCTTTAACACGGGGGACGCGCACCTTCGTGCTGCTCAAGATGGTTTTACCAGAGCCACGGAGCAGTATGTAAAAGACATACGGGTAAGAGAATTTAATAGTTGTATATGCCAGTATCCCCCGAGACTTAAAGTAGTTATATTAACTGATTTAAGGATCATACGAAATGTAGGATCTTACAAGGAAGAATATCCCACTGTCTCAGGAGCTGCAGGAGTGCAAGGCCCAACTTGAGGCCGCACTCTCTGGCGCAGGAGGAAACACAAGGACCTCTCGTGGTAACGCATTATTTTAGAAAGATAAGTAGCGTTTGGCCTTTGCGCAAGTCTAAAAAATGACGTTGCAGGTGCTGCCGGACAAGATCCGGACAGGCAAGAACTTCTGCGCCAACTAAAGGCCGGCGAGAGGGTGCTGCATAAGGTGCAGCATGAAAGGAACAAGCTCCAGGATGCCCATGCCCAGCTTGGAGAAGAGCTGAAAGGCGTTCGGGCCGAGCTGTCGGGCTCCGTTAAGGAGAATCAGCGGCTTCGTCGCGGCATCTATAGTAAGTGCTTGAGCGAACTCCTTTGAAAAGAAGAGTTCGGCGAGGAAGTCGATTTGACAGAATATGTCTGCAGGTATGCTCACAGGTCGCCCTGCGGAGGAGATGCCCGTATCAACGGGTGATCAACTTCCCGAACTATTGCAACTGATCGAACGAGTTCGGCAGGCAATGAGCGGCGTCATCCAGGCTTTATGGCCAGCCTTCTCCTTACCCGAGGGTCTTGGGGAGCTTGCGGAGAAGCTACAGGGAGTGCGGCAGCGCTTCCATTTATGGAAGATTTCGGCCTGCCGCCAAGGTGCCAGGGAGGCCTGGGCCATGGTAAAGACGCGGTACAAGAAGGCGGATCCCAACCACATGGCCGAAGTCGGACCTGTGGGGCCCGATGGGAAGGAGATCCTTGTGAGTTCAGTATACGGCCAAGTAGAGTTGGCCGCTAAATTTTCCCAACAGGACTGTAAATTAGACAACCTGTTAGACGGGATTGAGGAAGAATACAATCAGTCGATTTGACAATGTATTATAAAATGACATATAAAATTCCTTCTAGCCGGATTGTAGATCGTTTGTCTTTGCCGACCTTTTCGCTTCGACCTCGGGACCCTAGAGTCCGGAGTGTGTCTGAATACCTTCTCAATTATGAAACAACCGGGGTATGCATGGAGACCAGGCGTAGGGGTCATTAGTGCTTTATCAGACAAGTGCCCAACTAGTTATGTTATATTACATGGGTAGTAAGAAACATCTTCCAGGGAGAATAGTTCCGTTAAGGGTTCCTTTCCTCTGGGGGTGGCATGCCCTAAAGTGCATGTCCCGACTGCGAAAAAAAGCAGAAAAACATCTGGGGGCAGATAAATAAGTGGATAAAAAATCATCTTTTAAGTCACCGACCGAATATTCCCTTAAGAACGCTAGCTTTCGGCTTCACCCAGTCTGAGGTACACATCCGGCTGACCCGGCAGTAACAATTGCAGAGGTGCTCCCTTTAATTCCTAGCCGAACAATCGGGAACGTAGGGGTAAGCACAGGAGCCAAGCAACCCAGCTTGGCCAAAACTTAAGTCATATCGATGCATATAATGGTGAATAAAAGGTACATGTGGAGGCTTGACACATGTGCTGGGCATGAAGCCCTTATAATTAAGCTTCTAGTAAAGAAGCCCCCAGGTATAATGAGTGCGGATAGCACATCAATTGCGCGCGAACGATGCGCAAGTAGGCCTTTTAAGGCTTTGATGAATAGGGTTGAGAAGAAAAAGATAAACAAAAGGAAGCTGAAGTAAAAAAAAATTGGACGGGGGGAAAGGGACGAACTCTTAGTCCGGCGCTAGACATAGAATCTTCGGAGGCGGGCTGCGTTCCATGGGTTCGCCTCGAGTCGGTTATCCGACGTATTTCATAGACGGTACGCTCCGCCGGTCAAGACTTTATCGATGATGAAGGGGCCTTCCCATTTGGGCTTGAGCTTGTCCTTTTTCTTGTCCGGCAGGCGTAGAACCAGTTCGCCAACGTTGTAAGTCTTGGCCTGTACTTCTCTGCTTTGGTATCTTCGAGCCTGCTGCTGATAAAATGCGGAACGAGCCTTGGCGACGTCGCATTCTTCCTCCAATGCGTCCAAGCTGTCCTGCCGATCCAACTCGTCTTCTCTTTCTTCGTACATGTGCACTCGAGGTGAGTCATGAATTATGTCGCAGGGCAAAACTGCTTCTGCGCCGTATACCATCAAAAATGGTGTGAATCCGGTAGTACGGTTAGGCGTTGTCCGCAGCCCCCAAAGTACGGAGTCGAGCTCCTCTACCCAGTGCGTGTCAGATTTCGTAAGGGACCACACTAGTCTGGGTTTGATGCCGCTCATTATTAGACCATTTGCTCGTTCCACTTGACCGTTGGTTTGAGGATGATAGACTGAAGCGTAATCGAGCTTGACACCCATATTTTTGCACCATGATTTAACCTCATCGGCCGTGAAGTTCGTGCCGTTATCGGTGACGATGCTGTGGGGGACACCATAACGGTGTACTGCCCCGGATATAAAGTCTATCACTGGTCCGGACTCTGCCGTTTTAACTGGCTTGGCCTCTATCCATTTGGTGAATTTATCCACCATGACCAATAGGTACCTTTGCTTGTGGGTTCCCCCTTTAAGTGGTCCAACCATGTCAAGCCCCCAGACCGCGAACGGCCAGGTAATGGGTATAGTTTTGAGGGCGGTGGGTGGCATGTGGCTCTGATTAGCAAAGAGCTGACAACGGACGCATCTTCGGACTAAGTCCTGAGCATCTGCCCGGGCCGTCGGCCAATAAAATCCTGTATGGAATGCCTTTCCTACAAGGGCCCAGGCTGCGGCGTGGTGTCCGCCTACTCCGGCGTGAATTCCAGCCAGAAGGTCTCGCCCTTCCTCTCGGAGATACACCTTTGAAGGACTCCGGTTGTGCTTTTCTTATAGAGTTCTCCCTCATGCACCTTGTAGGCTTTAGATTGCCGGACTACGCAGTGGGCCTCATTATGGTCTTCGGGGAGTTCCTGCCTAAGCAAGTAGGCTAGGAACGGCTCTGTCTATGGGGCGATTACTGCCATTATGTCGTGAGCTGAGGGTGTTGTTTCGTCGGCTGGATCGCCGGTTATGTCAGATTGTTCTGCGGCTGCCTCCGGTTTGTTATTTCCGGACTCCTCTTCCCATAGTACGGATGGCTTGAACAGCCGTTCCAGGAAGATATTTGGAGGGACAGCGTCACGTTTTGCACTGATGCGTGCCAATACGTCGGCCGCTTGGTTATTATCTCTGGCTACGTGGTGGAATTCAAGTCCTTCGAACCGAGCTGACATTTTAAGGACGGCGTTGCGATAGGCTGCCATTTTTGGATCCTTGGCGTCAAAGTCTCCATTTATTTGGGATATTGCAAGGTTTGAGTCCTCGCGCACCTCTAGGCGTTGGATGCCCATGGAGATTGCCATCCGGAGGCCATGTAAGAGGGCCTCGTATTCGACTGCGTTGTTGGAGTCCGTGTACATTATCTGAAGTACGTATTGGACTCTGTCCCCGGTTGGGGACGTTAGTATGATGCCAGCCCCCAATCCGGCCAACATTTTGGAGCCGTCGAAATGCATAATCCAATTGGAGTATGCGCCGTACTCTTTAGGGAGTTCGGCTTCAGTCCACTCAGCGACAAAGTCAGCCAAAACTTGCGACTTTATAGCTCGCCGGGGTTTGTAAGTTATGTCGAATGGTAAGAGCTCAATGGCCCATTTTGCAATCCTGCCCGTTGCGTCGCGGTTATTTATAATGTCATTTAGGGGTACTTCGGAGGCCACTGTTATCGAACACTCTTGAAAGTAGTGTCGGAGCTTCCGGGATGCCATGAACACCGCATACGCTATCTTTTGATAGTGCGGGTAACGGGACTTGCAGGGGGTTAAAACAGTGGATACGTAGTACACTGGTTTTTGAAGAGGGAATTTATGCCCTTCTGTCTCTCGTTCTACGACGAGCACCGCGCTTACTACTTGATGTGTTACCGCGATGTATAAAAACATAGGTTCGCCCAGGTTGGGCGCAGCCAGGACCGGATTCGTTGCCAATATGGCCTTTATTTCTTCGAGTGCGGCAGTGGCAGCATACGTCCACTCGAAGTGTTCGGTGTGCCTGAGGAGGCGATAGAGGGGCAATGCCTTTTCTCCTAGGCGGGAGATAAAGCGGCTGAGAGCCGCCACGCATCCTGTCAATTTCTGGATCTGTTTGAGGTTTTTTGGAATATCCAACTGCGATAGGGCTCGGATTTTGGCCGGATTTGCTTCAATTCCTCTACCGGATACAATGAAGCCCAAGAGCTTTCCGGCTGGTACGCCGAAAACGCATTTTTCCGGATTTAGCTTGATGTCATATGCTCGAAGGTTGTCGAATGTGACCCTCAAGTCGTCTACTAGAGTTTCGACGTGTTTGGTTTTGATGACTACGTCGTCTATGTATGCCTCTACTGTTTTGCCTATCTGGTTAGCCAGACATGTCTGAATCATGCGCTGATATGTTGCGCCGGCGTTTTTAAGTCCGAAGGGCATCGTGTTGAAGCAGAATGGTCTATATGGAGTAATGAATGCCGTTGCGGCTTGATCCGCTTCTGCCATCTTGATTTGATGATAGCCGGAGTATGCGTCCAGGAAGCACAATGAATCGTGCCCTGCAGTGGCATCGATGATTTGGTCGATGCGGGGGAGGGGGAAGGGATCCTTTGGGCAGGCTTTATTTAGGTCTTTGAAATCGACACATAGGCGCCAGGATCTGTCCTTCTTTGCTACCATTACCAGGTTTGCTAGCCAATCCGGATGTTTGATGTCTCTGATGAATCCGGCTTCCAATAGTTTGGCTAGTTCTTCTCCCATTGCCTATCTTTTGGGTTTGAAAAATCGTCGAAGAGCCTGTTTGACTGGCTTGAACCCTTTTAGGATGTTTAGGCTATGCTCTGCCAGCCTGCGAGGGATTCCTGGCATATCTGAAGGATGCCAGGCGAAAATGTCCCAATTTTCCCGAAGGAATTCTCGCAGCGTGGCGTCTACATCAGGGTTCAACTGTGCCCCGATGGAGGCCGTCTTTGTCGGGTCCGTTGGGTGGACCTGGAATTTTATAATTTCGTCCGCTGTTTTAAAGGAGGTGGACTTGGATCTCTTATCGAGTATCACGTCGTCTCTGTGCACCGTAGCGCGCAGCGCGGTGAGTTCCTCTGCCGCTAGGGCTTCGGATAGTGCCTCCAGGGCTAATGCGGCTGTTTTATTTTCGGCGCGGAGTGCTATGTCCGGATCACTAACGAGAGTGATTATCCCGCCGGGCCTAGGTATTTTGAGCTTCATGTACCCATAATGGGGTACGGCTTGGAAAATTGTGAACGCCTCTTGTCCTAATATAGCGTGGTATCCGCTGCTGAGTGGGCCCACTTGGAACGTGATTTCTTCGGACCTGTAATTGTCCGGCGAGCCGAACACCACATCGAGTGTGATTTTTCCGGTGCAGCGTGCTTCCCGGCTAGGGATTATTCCTCCAAAGGTTGTGCTGCTTCGCTCAATGCGGCTCCAGTCTATTTCCATTTTTTGAAGAGTTTCCTCGTAAATGAGGTTCAATCCACTGCCGCCATCCATGAGTACCTTGGTAAGTCGAAAGCCGTCCACTATTGGATTGAGGTCCAATGCGGCTGGTGCTCGGGCTATTCGGAATTTAGGTTCGTCCCTGGCGTTGAAGGTGATGGCCGCGTGGCTCCAAGGATTTGTTGTTGCTACTTGGTAGACTTCGGCAAGGCTGTGGATCGTTCGTTTCCGCATATTGTTTGATGCGAAAGTATCGAAGACGGTTGATACCGTACCGGTATTGTTGGTGTGGTTTCGCGGGGCTAGAAGCTCCTCGCCACTTTTGGCCACCTGCCATAATATCCAACATGCACGAAGGCTATGTGTTGGGGTGGCGTCCTTGGTACTATGAATTTTACAGGGTTTGCTGAGCCATCCCTCCAGTACGGTTCCGTTCCCTTTAAGGGGCTTATGTTTTTTGGTTCTTGTACTTGGTGCCTGAGTGTAATGCACCCTTTTGTTGCAGATTGGGGCTATGTTCGGGGCCGGATTATCCCAAAACCTATCTTCGGTTTTCCGAAAACTTTCTATGGCACAGTACTTTCGCACTATGGATGCCAAGTCGGCGAAACGCGTGATTTCACGATGGCTGACGGCGTTCAAGATTCCCCTGTCCATGCAATTGTTGCAAAAGATCGAGATTGCGTTTTCCTCTCGGCAGTCCTTTATCCGGTCCATCACCAGGAGGAATCTGGCCCAGTAATGATGTACTGTTTCGGCTGGCTCTTGCCGGATTAGAGATAGATCGCATATATCTGGACGGGCGGGCCTAATTGAGTCCGGGACCCTGCCCATCTCGAGGCTCAAGGGCCGAGAAGTTTCCGAATTTGGAAGCTTGGAAAGTGGAACGTTGTCCAACGAGTCCGGTCCGATGCCTGACTTTATGTTTAGTGCTTGATCGGAATCCGCTCCTCCGCGGGAATCCGGCATGGAGGGTTCGGTAGCCCGGACACGACTAGTTTTCAATATGGGAGAAGGATCGTCGCGATGTTCCTCTACCACCGTGACATGGTGGGTAACCTGGGGAGAGTTAATCTCTCTCAAATCGGTTTTAAGCCCGATCCAATTGTAGTCTGTAGCGACTCCCAGGGCAGCGATCCGATCCAAGAGTTCGTTTACAGACGAGAGCTCTGCTGGATCTAACTGCTCGGCGAATTCCGAGTTAACGTGAAGATTGCTCTCGATGACACGAGAGGTCATCGTTGAAGCAGTGGCCGGACAGGCGGTCATAAGAAAACCTCCTAGCCGGATAGTTTGGCCGGCGGCCAAGGCTCCATCGGCGAAGATGCCGTCCTTGAAGACGGGAAGAGGCATCCTTCCTATCGGTGACGGCACAGAGGAACTCTCAATGAAAGCACCAATGTCGGTGTCAAAACCGGCGGATCTCGGGTAGGGGGTCCCGAACTGTGCGTCTAGGCAGATGGTAACAGGAGACAAGGGACACGATGTTTTACCCAGGTTCGGGCCCTCTTGATGGAGGTAAAACCCTACGTCCTGCTTGATTGATATTGATATTGTGGATGTTTACAAGAGTGGATCTACCACGAGATCAAGGAGGCTAAATCCTAGAACCTAGCCTATGGTATGATTGTAATGGTTGTTGTTCTACGAACTAGAGCCATCCGGTTTATATAGACACCGGAGAGGGATAGGGTTACATAGAGTCGGTTACAATGGTAGGAGATCTACGTATCCGTATCGCCAAGCTTGCCTTCCACGCCAAGGAAAGTCCCATCCAGACATGGGACGAAGTCTTCAATCTTGTATCTTCATAGTCTTGGAGTCCGGTCGATGATGATAGTCCGGCCGATGATGGTAGTCTGGCTATCTGGACACCCCCTAATCCGGGACTCCCTCAATGATGTTATTAAGGAAGTCTTTGGTCTTAAATCTCAACTTGCTCATATTAAAAATCTAGTAGGCCAAATTTCTGATACACAAACTACATTAATAAATAAGATGGCTGCTAAACCTGAAACTTTGAATCGTGACGAAGATCTTAAAGTGATAGGTGTGACTCCTATTGAATCTTTGTTTGCTAACGTAAAACTTGATCCAGATGGGACTGGAGATGAGTCAACTAAAGCTAGAAGGCGTCCTAATAATTTGGAGGGTGGTGATCTTAATGAAAAATTTGTTAAAAGTGGGATTGAAGAGGTCAGGACTTTAAGTAGTGATGAGCCCACTCTTTTGGATTTCAAGGAGACTTTAATTATGATAATTGTTCTTTGATTGATTGTATTTCCTTGTTGCAATCCATGCTTAATTCACCTCATGCTTATAATCAAAATAAGACTTTTACTAAACATATCGTTGATGCTATGATGAAATCTTTTGAAGAAAAACTTGAGTTGGAAGTTTCAATCCCTATAAAGCTTCATGATGAATGGTAACCTACTATTAAGATGAATATTAAATATTATGAGTGTAATGTTTTGTGTTATTAGGGTGCTAGTGTTTCCACTATACCAAAAACTTTATGTTATGAGCTAAGTTTTCACAAACTTGATCATTGTTCTTTGAATTTGCACTTAGCGGATTCGACTATTTAGAAACCTATGGGAAGGATTAATGATGTTCTTATTGTTGCAAATAGGAATTATGTGCCCATAGATTTTATTGTGCTTGATATAGATTGCAATCCTACATGCCCTATTATACTTGGTAGACCTTTCCTTAGAACAATTGGTGCAATTATTGACAAGAAAGAAGGAAACATTAGACTTCAATTTCCATTAATGAAGGGCATGGTACACTCCTATAAAGAAAATTAAGTTGACTAATGAATCTATTATGAGGGCTACTTAAGGATTGAATACTAAAGATGGCAACACCTAGATCTTTGCATTATGCCTAGCTAGGGGTATAAAACCATAGCGCTTGTTGGGAGGCAACCAAATTTTATGTTTCTTGGTTTTGCTTATTTTTTTCATTCAATGAACAATTATGGTACTGTTATGATTGCTTTTAAGTGTTTTAACTATTGTTTGTGCTGAGTTGAGAATTTCGGATGATCTATGGTGATAGTTGATTTGATTTTGCTGAAAAACAGAAGTTTTTGTGCTCATTGCTGGAATTTTGAAAATTCACAGAATCTTTATTTTGATCTGAATGTTTTACAGAAGGTTGATATACAATTGTTTTAGGTTTTCCTAAATTCTCAGAATTTTTAGAGTTACATATACATAAAATTTTGAGATTGCTACACACTGTTATGTTTTGACAGATTATGTTTTCTATGTGTTTTTTGCTTATTTTGTTGAATCTATGGGTAGTATCGGGGGGTATGAACCATGTAGAAGTTGGAATACAGTATATATAACACCAATATAAATTTATAATGAGTTCACAACATTACCTAACTGGTGAGTTTCTTTATTATACTAACGGAGCTTATGAGTTTTCTGTTGAGTTTTGTGTTGTGAAGATTTCAAGTTTTGGGTAAAATTTTGATGGACTACGGAATAAGGAGTGGCATGAGCCTAAGCTTGGGGATGCCCAAGGCACCCCAAGGTAATATTCAAGGACAACCAAGCATATAAGCTTGGGAATGGCCCGGATGACATCCCCTCTTTTTTCTTCAATCCATCGGTAAAATTACTTCAGACTATATTTTATTCACCACATGATATGTGTTTTGCTTGGAGCGTCTTGTATTATATGAGTCTTTTCTTTAGTTTGCCACAATCATCCTTGATGTACACACCTTTTGAGAGGGACACACATTAATCATGAATTTATTAGAATACTCTATGTGCTTGACTTATATCTTTTGAGCTAGGCAATTGCTCTAGTACTTCACCTATATGTTTTTAGAGCATGACAGTGGTTTAATTTTGTAGAAATTGATTTTTTTTAGAAAAAGGGGTTGACTTCCCGGCCTCTGCATCAGAATGATGCATATGACCATATTATTAATAGTCCACATTTTCAACAATATTCACTATGTCTCAAAACAAAGCGGAAAAAAGGCCCACTAAGAGCAAACAAAATACCAGGAAGCCACAACCGGTCGGCATAAAAAAGATATGAACACTAAATGCCTATCCTATTACATGACCGCCATCCAAACCAGTTGAAGATAGCCCGTGCTGCTGATGTCGCTTGAAGCTACGTCGGTATTTCCCCAAAGAGGAAGGGATGCTGCAACACAGCAGCCGTAGGTATTTCGCTCAGATATGAAACCAGGATTATCGAACTAGTAGGAGAACCAAGCAACACAACGTAAACAGCCCCTGCACACAAATAACAATACCTCTCAACTCGACGTGTTAAAAGGGTTGTTAATCCCTTTCGGGGTACGGCGCCTCAAGATAGGCAAAGGATGTGAGGTAAATTTTTAGATAGGATAAATAGATCGCGGAACAAATAAATTGCAGCAAGGTATTTTTGTATTTTCGGTTTAATAGATCTGAAAATAAATGCAAGAGAAAATAGACCGCAAAGGCAAATATGATGAAAAGAGACCCGGGGGCCGTATGTTTCACTAGTGGCTTCTCTCGAGAAAAATAGCAAACAGTGGGAAAACAATTACTGTTGGGCAATTGATAGAACTTCAAATAATCATGACGATATCCAGGCAATGATCATTACATAGGCATCACGTCCAAGATTAGTAGACCGACTCCTGCTTGCATCTACTACTATTACTCCACACATCGACTGCTATCCAGCACGCATCTAGTGTATTAATTTCATGGAAAAATGGAGTAATACAATAAGAACGATGACATGATGTAGATGAGATCCATTTATCTATTGCGGCAGATATAGATCTCATCTTGTTATCCTTAGTAGCAACGATCCATACATGTAGGTTCCCCTTCTGTCACTGGGATCAAGCACCGTAAGATCGAACCCACTACCGGGCACCTCTTCCCATTGCAAGATAAATAGATCAAGGTGGCCAAACAAAACCCAAACATCAGAGAAGAAATATGAGGCTATAAGCAATCATGCATATAAGACATCAAAGAAGACTCAAATAACTTTCATGGATGAAAACATAGATCTGATCATAAATTCAAAGTTCATCGGATCCCAACAAACACACCGCCAAAAGACTTACATCGTATGGATCTCCAAGGGACCATTCTATTGTTAATCAAGCGAGAGAGAGAGAGAGAGGAACCCATCTAGCTACTAACAACGGACCCGTGGGTTTACAAAGAATTACTCACGCATCATCGAAGAGGCACCAATTGAAGTGCTGAACCCCTCCGTGATGGTATCTAGATTGGATCTGCTGGTTTTCGGACTCTGCGACGGCTGGATAAATATTTCGTTGACTCCCCTAGGGTTTCTGGAATATTGGGGTATTTATAGAGCAAAGAGGCGGTCCAGGGGCACCTGAGGTGGGCACAACCCACCAGGGCGCGCCTGGGCCTCCTGGCGTGCCCTAGTGGGTTGTCCCCTCCTTAGGACTCCCCCAGGTGCAACTAGGGCCCAACTTCTTCCTTCTGGTCCATAAAAAATCATTAATTGGTGTGGAATTTGGACTCCGTCTGATTTTGATTTTCTGCGATGTAAAAAACATGCAGAAAACAGCAACTGACACTTGGGCACTATGTCAATAGATTAGTACCAAAAAATGATATAAAATGACTATAAAATGATTGTGAAACATCCAAGAATGATAATATAACAGCATGGAACAATCAAAAATTATAGATACGTTAGAGATATATCAGCATCCCCAAGCTTAATTCCTGCTCGTCCTCGAGTAGGTAAATGATAAAAACAGAATTTTTGATGTGGAATGCTACCTAACATGTTCATCACATTCTTTTCTTTATAGCATGGGCATATGGACTTTTATATGATTCAAAGCAATAATCTATTTTTGACATGAAGACTTTAATACTCAAGCATATCAACAAGCAACCATGTCTTTCAAAATATCAACACTAAAGCAAGTTATCCCTAGCCCATCATGCTCAATCATTGATCCATTCATGAAACAAACTCGAATATTAGCTAGACCCAATTCTCAAATATGATCATAGTGCCCCTTACGCTGTCAGGACCCCGACTCAATGCCACATCGATCTAGCATGTAACACCTCATATCACTTTGCGGCCTCACGCACGGTATTCCCACGGGTGTCGCATTACCTTTGCCCGGGACCGTTTGCGCCTTTTGGCACATGTATATGACAGTGTCGCTAGCATCCATATGATAAGGAGCCCGGGCTGACATGTCTAGTCATAAACCCAAAGTGGCACAAACTTACAGGGACAGGCATCCATGACCCAACATCGAACGTGTCGGTCATCAGCGAGTGAATCCAGGCTGTAGCACTGGGCTAGCAGGACTCCGGTGAACCGGGCTGTAGCGGGCTAACAGGACTCCGGTATTCGTCGCGTGACATTTCCCCGAAGGGACAGACACAGGAACGAAGAAGGACACATGCCGGCCAGCCTAAGTGTTCCGGAGCAGCAGCAAGCTACCATGGCTCAGTGGAAACACTAGGAGACATTTCCCGGTAAGAGAGGCTACTAAGGATAAACAACTAGATAGCCAGATCCCACACATACCAAGCATTTCAATAACATACACACAATATGCTCGATATGTGCAAATACAACATGGCATCACAACATGACTCTACGACACAAGTAAATATTCAATAGGCTCCGAGGAGCGAGATATTACAAACATGGGTCTTATGACCCAACATTCAGAGCATACAAATCAAAGCACAAGCGGAAGCTATCATGTCTGGGTACAGACATCTATAAATGAAAAAGGCTGAGAAGCCTGACTATCTATCAGATCCTGCCGAGGGCACAAGATCGTAGCTGAGGTAACAAGCTAAACGTCGAAGTCCACGCGAAACTACTAGTGAGACCGAAGTCTCTCTGCAAAACATAAAATAGGCAAACGTGAGTACAAATGTACCCAGCAAGACTTACATCAGAACTAACTACATATGCATCATTATCAACAAAGGGGATGGTGGGGTTTAACTGCAGCAAGCCAGCTTTGACTCGGTGGCTATCCTGAACTACGACTGCAATGTAACTCTTTTGAGGTGGCGCACACGAGTCCACATATTCACCATATCAATACACCACTATGGATCCGCTCCCGTCTCCCTACGAGAACGCCATCCATAGCACTCACGCTTATCTTGCGCATTTTAAAGTATCCACTTTCACTTGTCTATGAACTGATATAAGCAACCCAGAAGTCCTTTACCGCGGACACGGCTATTCGAATAGATGATGTTAACCCTGCAGGGGTGTACTTCTTCATACATGTTTCCACCACTTAGCGTCTGCACACGACATGTGCTCGGCAGACTTCAAGCGAAAGCCAACGTGGGTGTAGACCACGACCTACCTAAACACTCAAGTCTCTAGTCCAGGTTTATCGCCTATTCGGGTTCCATCCATGAGGAGATCCGGCCGGAGTTTCGCTCACAGCCCCAAACGATGTGAACAGGGTTCCCGAGATACCAAACGGGCATCCGGTACACCGTGCCACGTACCTACCGCATCACAGCCCACCCCTACGGTCAGCGCTGTCCACGGCCTCCAGTAAGCTACAAACACCAGAAACTACTTGCAACTCCTGGACAGAGGACTAGGGTGAATAAGAAGTCGAGCGGGGTCATATTTCAGGGCCCAATGTATGGTAGTAGCTGAGTCATGGATCACAAACACAGAACTCAGTTCCTAAGGACGGCTTCAATGAGACAACCCACCATGTACTCCTACATGGCCTCTCACCGACACCTTTTACCAAATCGTGTTCACACACTTAGCTCACACACAATAGGACATGTTCACACACCTCTGATTCATCCCCGATGAATCACACCTGACTCAACTCTAAGCAGTAGCAGGCATGACAATCAAGCATGAATGAGTAGGCACAACAGGGCTCAAACAACTCCTACTCATACTAGTGGGTTTCATCTATTTACTGTGGCAATGACAGGTCATGCAAAGGATAAAGGGGTTCAGCTACCGCAGCAAGTAACAGATGAATCGGTGTTGTCCTAATGCAGTAAAAGAAGCAGGAGCGAGAGAGTAGGATTGTATCGGAATGAACAAGGGGGTTTTGCTTGCCTGGCACTTCTGAAGATAACATTGAGTCTTCATCAGTGTCAACGATCACATCATCGGTATCACGTCTATCGAGAGGGGACAAATACCGGCAATACAGAAGGGAACACAATCAATGCAATGCACAATATGATGCATGATCATGACATGGCAAAATGAATGTGTTTTGAGCTAATGCAACTAGCAACAGATTAAATGAAGTTGGTTTGAATACAAGATTCAAATTCAAACTCCATATGTGATTATTTAAATGTCATTCACTTCATTTGCCCTAGACAGTAGTGATAAGTTGTTCTAACATGCATGAAAATGGTACAGATGGATTCCTTGAATTTTTCTGATAATTTTTCATATATAATTTATTTCATTTGGAGTTACGGTTGAATTTCTATGAATTTTAGAAGTTTTAGGCATTTTCTGGAATTTCAGAATTAAATTAAATCCAGAAAACATTACTGCGTCAGCATGACGTTGGCATGACGTCAGCAAGTCAACAGGGGCCGGCTCGGGTCAAACCTGATGTGTGGGGTCCACACGTCAGTGACACAGGGGCTAATCCCGCGTTGACTCGGGCTTTGACCGGCTACGGGCCCGCTGTCAGTGTCACAGGGTTAGTTAGCAGGGTCATTAGCCCCTAACGACGACGCCACGTCAGCACGCCGGAGACCAGCCGACGGCGACCACAGAACACGGCGGGGCACGCCGGACTTGCGCTAGAGGCATCAGTTTGGCGCGCTGAGGGCACCAGGGGATGGCCCTTGCTCCCGCGCATCCAGAGGACCGAGTGGGAGGTCGTGGGGTCGCCGGAACTCATGCCGGCGACGAGATTTGGCGGCGATGGTGTTCGGTGGTGCTCGGGCGCGTCGCTACGGTGCATCAGTGAGCAAATGGAGAGGCTGGGCAGCACCTGCTAGACATGGGGAGCACTAAGAGCAGCTCAGTGAGGCCAGGGGAGCACGGAGGCTATGCGTGCAGCAGCAATGGCGGACGGTGGCTTCGGTGCTCGTGGGGAACGGCGCTACGGCACGGAGGGGAGCATGCTGAGTTAGGGGAGAGGGTCAGTGACTCACGGCGATGACGAGGGGACGCTCGGCGAGGTCGGGGACGGTCCGGAGCCGGCGAATTTGACGAAGATGGCCGGCGGTCCCGAGGTTGAAGAAGGCATCGAGGGCGGTGTTGTGGCACGTCCGGGGCCTCGTGGCTCGTTGAGGAGGTAGAGGGAGGACCGGCGGAGCTTCCTGGGGCGTCGGTGAGCCGTGGGGTGGCCGGTAGCAACGGTGGCTCTCGTCGGTGGCGGCGGCTCCGTTCGGTCGCGGGAGGGGAAAACAGAGGAGCGAGGGGGAGGGAGGTCCAGAGAGCGAGGGAGAAGTGAGAGGGGGTCGGGGCTGCGTGGCGTCGCGGGAGGGACCAGGGAAGGAGGAGGCAGCCAGGCAGGGAGGAGGTGGCCTCCTCGGCCGCGCGCGTGCGAGCACGCAGCTGCTCCCACTGGCAAGAGGAAGACGACAGGGGGGGGGGGAGTAGCGATGGCGGGCTGGGCCGCGCTGGGCCGGACCTGTTGGGCCACCAGGTGGGCTTCACAGGTAAGTCCTTCTCTCTTTTATTTCTGTTCTGTTTCTCTTTTCTATTTCTGCAATTTGTTTTTGGATTTGATTTAAAATATCAAATCATTTTATAAAATCCTGGAAATAATTATGGGTGCTTTCTGAATTATTTCAGTGACCCTTAACAATTTCCAACATTTATTTGAACATTTAAATTATTTATAGTATTCAAATGCCCAAAGTCAAATACAATATGGTTTATTCAAAAAAATCCAAAAATGTCTTGGAAAAATATCCATCATCTCTGGATATGGTTTTCACCCTTTTCTAGTGATCATGAACATTTTTGCAAACCAATTTGGGTTCTTTGAAAATATTTTGAAGTTGAACCTATTTGCAATGCTTTGGTGCTAGGGCTTGGTCATCCCCATTTCAAATTTCATAAAATTTAAACATGTTGCATAGATGCTAAAACAAAAACAAACAAGGGCTGATCTGGGGCTGTGACAGCTCACCCCCACTAAACAAAAATCTCGTCCCGAGATTCAAGCGTAGGGTAAGGTGAAGGGGGAGCGCAAACTAGCACAATCTTCACGATCCAGGTTGCACTTCATAGGAACGTTGATTCGATCACCATCATTGTCTCGAAGTCTTGCTCTGAGAAATCCTGTCAACATGACATGGAGAGAAGAAAGAGACTCTAGAAGGGCCGGTCTTCTCGAAGGTCGAACAACTCAGGATTAACTCACGGAATGAGACTTAGAACCATCTCTCGGGTTGAGACACGAGATACACATCAAGAGGGGTGGAAAGAAACGGATGACGAAGGTTCACTAGGTAGACAACAATTCCACACCTAAGAAGGTGGTAAACGATTGTCAACGTAGCGAGGAGTTGAGTTGCCATGATACCACGACGAAACATCCTGGAGGAGGGTGATTCGTAGATTATTACCCTAAGTGGCAAAAAGAATTACTTTTGATTCAGAGATCATTGAAACTCTTTAAACCAGCCTAAGGCAATTTTCGAGCGATCGTTTGGAGGGGGTCGGTGGAATGGCATACTCGGACTTGGATGATGTGGATTACCTTGTTGAAGACAACGTAATGGATGAATTTGCTTATCACCGGAAATGGAAGAGACCCATGGTAGAATGGCACATTGGCGGTGCAAGCTAGGAACAAAATGCAAATGCTGGGAATGATTCTGGTAACTGGGGAAGAACCCAACAACAGAGAGTGAATTCACTGTCTGAAGAGGTCATAGCATTGCCGAGGAAACTGAGAGCAAACCCATTTAGTGCCGATGATAACACGTAGCGCTTGTGCGTGCTCTCAAGAACTTGAGCATTTGCATATTCATCAGGGTTTTACCAATATCCATGTCAAGGATCCCGGCAACACAACTTGCTACCACGATGAATGATGATGGATGATGCAGATGCAAAGGAAGATAACACTTCTCAGATTTCATCTTAGCGAGGCCAAGGAAATAAAATCTGGATGATCGACCGAGAGACATTTAGCACTCCGCTTCTAATGTTCTCCTTGATGTGCTAGTGTAACCCATTCATAGATATGGTTTGATATCTAGAACATCAAGTAAAAGGTCGGACTTCGGGAATACAAAAATCCATAGGGGCAACTAGGGAGTAAACCCTACGAAATCCCTATGGGGAGGTGGCCAACTTCATCAATCAAGATATTATAATAACAGGTTTTCCGGCTGGGTGTGTTGGCCACGACATCCACTTTACCGGTTATCGCGCGACCAATATTATAATTCTTGGGAAATATTCCAACCATCATATCTGCCTGAGATTCAGATCTGGTTGATGTCAGGATATTCCAGACTCATCGAGTCTAGGAAGAAAAACGGAAGTTTGCAACACAATTCGACGAGATAACATTGCGAGATTCTCGGGAAATGAACTACGATAGCAAACTCCAAAACATGAGCTGGTTCTGCTACAAACATGTGAACACGTTGTCCAAGACAAGCATGACCACAAAGTAGTCTTATAATAAAACACTACCGAGTTCAGGAGGGGGAACCATCAACGAGGGTATCGAAGTCCTTACATAATTCCGGATTAGCTCTTATGAAGGAACTCCTTCTCCTTGAACAAATCAATCAGTGGCTTAGTGTGCTAGGGGTACATATAGATTGAAGGTTGCAAGTCTTCAAACCACAGAATTCTTCGCACGTGTGCATGACTGATTTGGGATGATTCCAAAGGAAACAACATTGACTTTCTCGAATCCATGGCGGCAACTTGCATCAGATGCACATGAATTAAAGGAAGTCACTACCTTTATCCAAACATATGCTTCATGAGCTAGCATGAACAAATGCCTTCAAAAGTTTCCAACACTAGCTTAATGTTCAACAAAATCATGAAGGAGATAAGGATGTTGTCAATGGGCTCAACAACAATTCATCTAGGTTTCCTTTTAAAAGGAATTCCATAGTTAAGTGAACACGGTGATAGTATTGGTCAGACCAAAGATGTAATGGTGTATGCTCGAGGGATCAACCATGAATAAGACAACATTACGAGCATCGTTGGTACTGGTTTGACTTGACGATGGCCCACACTCAAATCAAAGGATTGATAAAACAATAGGTCCAGCAACTGATCACAGGGACCAATCGATGAAGATATCATCTTTCTTCAACACACACTACACAAGAATATCCCTTTGGAACGAACTAAGTCAGGCAAGCTTTTATCTTCCAACTCTCCAAGTTGTTGTCTAGCTTAACCAACTAGCTCAGGGATATCTAACACCGATTCTTGGAGAGAAGGTGGTTCACAAGAAACCAACTTGATCATGAGCTCAACATAACAGTCAGGGAACAACCTGGTAATACTTCCGAGAAGATATTCGGAAAATCACGAACCACCGGTATGTTACTAAGCTCGAGAACAATCTCGCTTTTGAGGGCAAGACGATATGATCAAATGAGTGAGGACTTGACAAGATCCTAACTCATCAATCGAAGGGTGCACCGAAATAAGGACTAGGTAGCACGATCAGTCTTAGAAGGATGATTCAAAACCAACACGCTAAGAATGAAATTATTACCCTTTAACTACCAAGCAACGAGGTTGCTGGGAGTATTGATTTCACACATCACAATTCATTTGTCGGTATTCCGGTTGCATCAACACGAGGGCCGAGGAATGACAATGATGGCAGGAAGTATCACTGTACCAAGAGTTCATAGGATGGTGTGCAATTCCTACAACAATCTCGATATAAAATATGTAATACTCCAAGGTAGAGCAGAACAAAAGCTGGATTAGCAATTCGATCTGTGGAGCACAACTTCTTTGACCCAATCCTGGATAGGGAAGAGGTACTGGAGTTTGTTTCTCCTAGTCATTCCGCGATAGAATGGCTTGACGGACCACAAGAGTAATAGGCATCGATAAACGAACGCACGCATACTCTTGATTATCAATTGATAGACGAAGATCAGTAGACAACTAAAGAGGGACAACTCAAAGGAACATATAACTTTCTGAGTTGTGGATGCATGGTTTACCATGTCGAACGAAGTTCAACATATTTCTTCCGGATAACCCATGCAGAAAGGTAGAACTGGCAGAGCCACAATATATAATGGAGAACTCATCAAGAATAATCCTGTTGCGATATTTCAGTTCAACGAGGAACTTCTGCCATAAATAGTTCATGGTATTTGGAAGAAGAAGATACCATGGACTTCAAGGACTATCACAAAGGTTACTAATATCCTAAAGGAACTAGCAACACTATCAACATGATGTAAGTAGGGTGAATCTCGGGTTCAAGAACCCAGGAATAGAATACCTATTACTAAGTAGCATCACGGGATGCTTTCGAGAATGATGGCCAGAATCATCACACTGGGAACACAAATCATGGCTAAATTACTAGATGATCCCCTAAGACACCTAGGGTCATAATAATATCTCCAACATATATGTCAAGGTAACGGAGTACCTCAACTCACTGATTAGTGTGGTTAATCTGGCCCATGGGAACATTGAAACAGGAAGAAAGGATTTGCAAATGCATCAGACTACTTAGAAACCTGGGATGACTCGGACAGCATAACGGCTGTAAATGCTCAGAAAAGATTTGAGACATTCATAAAAATGGTGGCATAACCACTCAGAAGCACAATATCAAGGTTTCGAGATCAACAATTAACATACGGAAGTAGTAGGAACTGAACTGAGAATTAAATCAACAATCTTATAAGTCTACGGATTAGTAACACGTGATCCTAATAGAAAGAAGAGATAGCCTAGTTCTTAATCCCCGTAGAAGAGAAGATGATGACTCAGATCAGAAAGCCATGAGGTATAAGGAGTAAAAAGAGCCTTACGTTCCATCCCACAATCAATTCCCTTACATAACTAAAGAATATCTAGACTCAACTTCGACCAGTTTGGCTTGGTAATCCTACAGGCAGTCAAGCTCTGATACCAACGCTGTCAGGACCCCGACTCAATGCCACATCGATCTAGCATGTAACACCTCATATCACTTTGCGGCCTCACGCACGGTATTCCCACGGGTGTCGCATTACCTTTGCCCGGGACCGTTTGCGCCTTTTGGCACACGTATATGACAGTGTCGCTAGCATCCATATGATAAGGAGCCCGGGCTGACATGTCTAGTCATAAACCCAAAGTGGCACAAACTTACAGGGACAGGCATCCATGACCCAACATCGAACGTGTCGGTCATCAGCGAGTGAATCCAGGCTGTAGCACTGGGCTAGCAGGACTCCGGTGAACCGGGCTGTAGCGGGCTAACAGGACTCCGGTATTCGTCGCGTGACATTTCCCCGAAGGGACAGACACAGGAACGAAGAAGGACACATGCCGGCCAGCCTAAGTGTTCCGGAGCAGCAGCAAGCTACCATGGCTCAGTGGAAACACTAGGAGACATTTCCCGGTAAGAGAGGCTACTAAGGATAAACAACTAGATAGCCAGATCCCACACATACCAAGCATTTCAATAACATACACACAATATGCTCGATATGTGCAAATACAACATGGCATCACAACATGACTCTACGACACAAGTAAATATTCAATAGGCTCCGAGGAGCGAGATATTACAAACATGGGTCTTATGACCCAACATTCAGAGCATACAAATCAAAGCACAAGCGGAAGCTATCATGTCTGGGTACAGACATCTATAAATGAAAAAGGCTGAGAAGCCTGACTATCTATCAGATCCTGCCGAGGGCACAAGATCGTAGCTGAGGTAACAAGCTAAACGTCGAAGTCCACGCGAAACTACTAGTGAGACCGAAGTCTCTCTGCAAAACATAAAATAGGCAAACGTGAGTACAAATGTACCCAGCAAGACTTACATCAGAACTAACTACATATGCATCATTATCAACAAAGGGGATGGTGGGGTTTAACTGCAGCAAGCCAGCTTTGACTCGGTGGCTATCCTGAACTACGACTGCAATGTAACTCTTTTGAGGTGGCGCACACGAGTCCACATATTCACCATATCAATACACCACTATGGATCCGCTCCCGTCTCCCTACGAGAACGCCATCCATAGCACTCACGCTTATCTTGCGCATTTTAAAGTATCCACTTTCACTTGTCTATGAACTGATATAAGCAACCCAGAAGTCCTTTACCGCGGACACGGCTATTCGAATAGATGATGTTAACCCTGCAGGGGTGTACTTCTTCATACATGTTTCCACCACTTAGCGTCTGCACACGACATGTGCTCGGCAGACTTCAAGCGAAAGCCAACGTGGGTGTAGACCACGACCTACCTAAACACTCAAGTCTCTAGTCCAGGTTTATCGCCTATTCGGGTTCCATCCATGAGGAGATCCGGCCGGAGTTTCGCTCACAGCCCCAAACGATGTGAACAGGGTTCCCGAGATACCAAACGGGCATCCGGTACACCGTGCCACGTACCTACCGCATCACAGCCCACCCCTACGGTCAGCGCTGTCCACGGCCTCCAGTAAGCTACAAACACCAGAAACTACTTGCAACTCCTGGACAGAGGACTAGGGTGAATAAGAAGTCGAGCGGGGTCATATTTCAGGGCCCAATGTATGGTAGTAGCTGAGTCATGGATCACAAACACAGAACTCAGTTCCTAAGGACGGCTTCAATGAGACAACCCACCATGTACTCCTACATGGCCTCTCACCGACACCTTTTACCAAATCGTGTTCACACACTTAGCTCACACACAATAGGACATGTTCACACACCTCTGATTCATCCCCGATGAATCACACCTGACTCAACTCTAAGCAGTAGCAGGCATGACAATCAAGCATGAATGAGTAGGCACAACAGGGCTCAAACAACTCCTACTCATACTAGTGGGTTTCATCTATTTACTGTGGCAATGACAGGTCATGCAAAGGATAACGGGGTTCAGCTACCGCAGCAAGTAACAGATGAATCGGTGTTGTCCTAATGCAGTAAAAGAGAGCAGGAGCGAGAGAGTAGGATTGTATCGGAATGAACAAGGGGGTTTTGCTTGCCTGACACTTCTGAAGATAACATTGAGTCTTCATCAGTGTCAACGATCACATCATCGGTATCACGTCTATCGAGAGGGGACAAATACCGGCAATACAGAAGGGAACACAATCAATGCAATGCACAATATGATGCATGATCATGACATGGCAAAATGAATGTGTTTTGAGCTAATGCAACTAGCAACAGATTAAATGAAGTTGGTTTGAATACAAGATTCAAATTCAAATTCCATATGTGATTATTTAAATGTCATTCACTTCATTTGCCCTAGACAGTAGTGATAAGTTGTTCTAACATGCATGAAAATGGTACAGATGGATTCCTTGAATTTTTCTGATAATTTTTCATATATAAGTTATTTCAATTGGAGTTACGGTTGAATTTCTATGAATTTTAGAAGTTTTAGGCATTTTCTGGAATTTCAGAATTAAATTAAATCCAGAAAACATTACTGCGTCAGCATGACGTTGGCATGACGTCAGCAAGTCAACAGGGGCCGGCTCGGGTCAAACCTGATGTGGGTCCACACGTCAGTGACACAGGGGCTAATCCCGCGTTGACTCGGGCTTTGACCCGCTACGGGGCCCGCTGTCAGTGTCACAGGGTTAGTTAGCAGGGTCATTAGCCCCTAACGACGACGCCACGTCAGCACGCCGGAGACCAGCCGACGGCGACCACAGAACACGGCGGGGCACGCCGGACTTGCGCTAGAGGCGTCAGTTTGGCGCGCTGAGGGCACCAGGGGATGGCCCTTGCTCCCGCGCATCCAGAGGACCGAGTGGGAGGTCGTGGGGTCGCCGGAACTCATGCCGGCGACGAGCTTTGGCGGCGATGGTGTTCGGTGGTGCTCGGGCGCGTCGCTACGGTGCATCAGTGAGAAAATGTAGAGGCTGGGCAGCACCTGCTAGACATGGGGAGCACTAAGAGCAGCTCAGTGAGGCCAGGGGAGCACGGAGGCTATGCGTGCAGCAGCAATGGCGGACGGTGGCTTCGGTGCTCGTGGGGAACGGCGCTACGGCACGGAGGGGAGCATGCTGAGTTAGGGGAGAGGGTCAGTGACTCACGGCGATGACGAGGGGACGCTCGGCGAGGTCGGGGACGGTCCGGAGCCGGCGAATTTGACGAAGATGGCCGGCGGTCCCGAGGTTGAAGAAGGCATCGAGGGCGGTGTTGTGGCACGTCCGGGGCCTCATGGCTCGTTGAGGAGGTAGAGGGAGGACCGGCGGAGCTTCCTGGGGCGTCGGTGAGCCGTGGGGTGGCCGGTAGCCACGGTGGCTCTCGTCGGTGGCGGCGGCTCCGTTCGGTCGCGGGAGGGGAAAACAGAGGAGCGAGGGGGAGGGAGGTCCAGAGAGCGAGGGAGAAGTGAGAGGGGGTCGGGGCTGCGTGGCGTCGCGGGAGGGACCAGGGAAGGAGGAGGCAGCCAGGCAGGGAGGAGGTGGCCTCCTCGGCCGCGCGCGTGCGAGCACGCAGCTGCTCCCACTGGCAAGAGGAAGACGACAGGGGGGGGAGTAGCGGTGGCGGGCTGGGCCGCGCTGGGCCGGTCCTGTTGGGCCACCAGGTGGGCTTCACAGGTAAGTCCTTCTCTCTTTTATTTCTGTTCTGTTTCTCTTTTCTATTTCTGCAATTTGTTTTTGGATTTGATTTAAAATATCAAATCATTTTATAAAATCCTGGAAATAATTATGGGTGCTTTCTGAATTATTTCAGTGACCCTTAACAATTTCCAACATTTATTTGAACATTTAAATTATTTATAGTATTCAAATGCCCAAAGTCAAATACAATATGGTTTATTCAAAAAAAATCCAAAAATGTCTTGGAAAAATATCCATCATCTCTGGATATGGTTTTCACCCTTTTCCAGTGATTATGAACATTTTTGCAAACCAATTTGGGTTCTTTGAAAATATTTTGAAGTTGAACCTATTTGCAATGCTTTGGTGCTAGGGCTTGGTCGTCCCCATTTCAAATTTCATAAAATTTAAACATGTTGCATAGATGCTAAAACAAAAACAAACAAGGGCTGATCTGGGGCTGTGACATACACTACTAGGGAAAAGCCTAGCAGCAGCGCGGGTTTTGGGTGTATTAGTAGCTCGGGTGCCCATGCTACTGATACGGCGCCACAACTAACTTTTAGCAGTAGCGCGTGTTGACACACGCTACTTCTATACATGGTTAGCTGTAGCGTGCGTTGCAAACAGCGCTCTTGCTAATTAGCTGTAGCGGGTCTTATACCCCGCGCTACTGCTATTACTTTCAAAAACAAAAAAATCTCGATCCCGTGCGTGTTGTCAATGGTAGCAATGGTAAGATCTAGCGATGATTGGCGTCGCCGGAGGCATGAACGGACAGCGGAAGACCAGATCCAGCAGTGGCTATTGGAGAGGGCCCGTTTCTATGGCAGAGCGAGGCCGTGGCGTGGGGCTCCTCTTCCCGACCATGCCAAATGGCTCCGGGTCATCCATGGCGATGACCTGCACGGGCATGGACATGGTAGGGTGAGTCAAACCAGAGGGAGAGAGAGAAAAGGAAAACCTAGGGAGAGAGGAAGGTGATGTAGGGAGCAGCGGAGCTAGTCATCGGTGGCGAGGTGCTCCGGTGTGGTGGCGCAGGGCGGCGGCCTCCTAGACGTCGGTGAAAGACCGGCGAGCTCCTAGATGCCGGTGGCGCGAGGCGGCGGCCTCTTTTGGTGCCATGGAGGAGGATGGGTGCATGGGCAAGAGGTCCATGTGAGAGCGTATGGAAAGTGAGAGGAGAGAGTGGTGGAAGAGAGGAGGGATTTGGGGGAGGAGATGGGGATTCGACTGAGGATATGGCGACTTCACCTACCTCGTACTTAGTAGTAGCGAGGGGTATAAAACCGCGCTACTACTATCAACTTAGTAGTAGCGCGGGTTTACACCCCTCGCTACTACTATGGCATGTGTCGGTGGGCACGATGGAGACCGCTTAGTAGTAGCGAGGGTTAAAAACCCGCGCTACTACTATCAACTTAGTAGTAGCGAGGGTTAAAAACCAGCGCTACTGCTAATTAGCAGTAGCGCTTCTTTTTGTGCCGCGCTGCTGCTAAGATTCTGTGTCTAAGGTTTTCCCTAGTAGTGTTAGTTGGTGCTTTATAAGAGAAGATGGAGACTCAAATTCAAAATAAAAATTGCATAAGTAAAAGAAAGGCCCTTCTCGGAGGGAAGTAGTGATTTGTAGAGGTGCGAGAGCTCAGAGCTTAAATTGAGAGATAAAATTATTTTTGAGAGGCATACCTTTCCTACGAACAAAAACGACTTGGAGCATCCCAACACTTTCCATGCTAGATACATCATAGGTGGTTCCCAAACAGAAATAAAGTTTATTCCTTTTTCCACCATAACTTTCACTTTCCATGGCTAGTCGTATCCACGAGTGCCTTCCATACCAACACTTTCCAAGGAATTTATTATTTTTCAACATAAAGTAAATTCGTTTTTCATTTCTGGACTGGGCATCCCTAATACTTTTACCATACTCTCGTGCAATGACAAGTGAATAAACACTCATCGTGAGTATAACACATCAAGCATGGAAAATATTGGCTACCCTTTACCGCCTCGTGAGTAGTAGAGCACACAAAAGAGAAATTTATTTTGAATATTAGAGATGCACATGCAAATTTGCTTAGAACAACATAGAAATACCGCATATAGGTAGGTATAGTAGACTCATAAGGAAAAATTGGTTAAAAGGGTTTTGGATGCATAAGTAGTGATCATGCTTAGTGCAAAATGAAGGCTAGCAAAAATATTGAGAAGCGACCTACCAAAAAGCGAAAAATCTCGTACCCAAGCGTTAAGCATAAGTAACACCGAATAATGCACCATAGGTAGGATATAAATTTCATTGCATAACTATTGACTTTCGTGCTTGCATATAGGGAATCGCAAACCTTAACATCAATATTCTTACTAAAGCACAATTACTCATCAACATGACTCACATATCATATCATCATATCTCAAAACCATTACTAAGAATCAAGTTTATTTTGTCCAATTATCTTCATGAAAGTTTTTATTATATCTTCTTTGGATATCTATCACTTTGGGACTATTTTCATATGTTGCTTTTGGTAGGCTCAAACAAATAAAAGTGAAGATCATGAGCATAATTTTTTTCTTTCTCTCAAATTAATCTAAGTGAAGCAAGAGAGAATTTCTTCCAAATTTACTAACTCCCAAAAAAATCTAAGTGAAACATGCGAGCATTTCTTCAAATTAACAAAGCACACTATGCTCAAAAATATATAAGTGAAGTACTATAGCAAGTCCATGGCTCTAAAAATTTAAGTGAAGCATAGGAGCAAGCATAGCATAATTTTTGGCTCTCTAAAAAGGGTGTGTCCAGCAAGGATTTGACACTTAAAACACAAAGCAAAACAAGAAAAGACTCATATCATACAAGACGCTCCAAGCAAAACTCATATCATGTGACGAATAAAAATATAGTTTCAAGTAAAATACCGATGGTTGTTAGAAGAAAGCGAGGATGCCACTCGGGGGCATCCCCAAGATTAGTTGCTTGCTACTTCTTTGAATAATATATTGGGGTGCCTCGGGAATCCCCAAGCTTAGCGTTTAACTTATCCTTATTCCTTCATCCATCGTAAGATAACCCAATACTTGAAAACTTCAATCACACAGAACTCAAACGAAACCTTCGCGAGATCCGTTAGTATAAGAAACCAAACAACTACTATAAGTACTGTAGCAAACCTATTCTTATTTTGTTTTTGCACTATATCTACTATATTCCAACTTTTCTATTGCAAAAACTCATTAAAGAAAACCATATAATCATCAAAACGAGCACACAATGCAAAGAAAACAGAATCTGTCAAAAACAGAACAGTATGTAGCAATCTGAAAACAGAATTTGCCTATTAATCCTCTTCAAAAATAATCAACTTAAAATCACTCTTCTGTAAAAAATTACAACGAATCTCGTGAGCGCAAAAGTTTCTATTTTTCAGCAAGATCAAATAAACTTTCACCCAAGTCTTCCCAAAGGTCTTGCTTGGCACAAACACTAATTAAAACACAAAAAACACAATTGTAAATGTAGCATAATTGTTCTAACACTCAAGAACAGAAAGTAAAAAGCAAAAATAAATTTTATTCATTGGGTTGCCTCCCAACAAGCGCTATTGTTTTACGCCCCTAGCTAGGCATAACGCGTAGGATCTAAGTTTTGTCATCTTTGGTTCTAGATCCAAGATGCCCTCATGATTGATTCATATGGTGGCCTAATTCTTGTTCTAGGAAAGTGTTCCATTCCCTTCCTTAGTGGAAATTGAAATTTAATATTGCCTCCTTTCATATCAATCACAGCACCAATAGTATGCAAAAACGGTCTACCAAGAATAGTTGGACAAGACGGATTGCAATCAATAATAAGAACAATAAAAACTATGGGCACACAATTCCTATTTGCAAGAATAAGAACATAATTAATCCTTCGCATAGGTTTTTTAATAGTAGAATCCGCTGAGTGTAAATTCAGAGAGCATTCTTCAATATTGGTAAGATCAAGCACATCACATAAAGATTTTGGAATTGTAGAAACACTAGCACCCAAGTCACATAAAGAAAAACACTCATAATTTTTTATCTTGACTTTAATAGTAGGTTCCCATTCATCATGCAATTTTCTAGGAATAGAAACTTCCAATTCCAATTTTTCTTCAAAAGCTTTCATCATGGCATCAACAATATGTTTAGTAAAAGCTTTATTTTGTTCATAGGCATGGGGTGAATTTATCATGGATTGCAACAAAGAAATACAATCAATCAAAGAGCAACTATCATAATTAAAGTCTTTGTAATCCAAAATAGTGGGCACATCACTAGCTAAAGTTTTGACCTCTTCAAACCCACTTTTATCAATTTTCTCAACAAGATTTTCACCCTCCGAATCATAGGGATGCCTTCTAACTAAAGTTGACTCTTCTCCAGTCCCTTTTTAATAAATATTAAAATTACTAAATGAAGAATCAATAGAAGAAACACCAATCAATTTAAGATCTTCATCACTTTTACGAAAGAAATCACTAGAAAATGCTTTTTCGAATAATTTGCTTTTAGCTCTAAGCATAGCGGTTCTTTTCTTACTTTCATCCATAGAAACATAAAGAGCTTTAATTGATTCATCTACTTTAGGCTCAAAAAATTTCATCTTGAGAGTTTCCACATCATGAGCAATTCTATCAATCATCAATCTTATTCAACTTTTCTTCTATGGAAGTGTTGAAAACTTTGTGTGTGTTGATAAATTCTTTAAGTTATTCTCAATATCAGAGGTGTTTCTATTATTATTGTAAGATTGATTTCCATAGGAATTACCATAATTATTAGAGGAATTACTAGGAAAAGGCCTAGGATTAAAATTACCTCTATAAGCATTGTTGTTGAATTTATTGCGAGAAATAAAATTCACATCTATGGCATCACTATTCTGCTCAATCAAAGTAGACAAAGGCATATCATTGAAATGAATAGGAGCACTTCTACTAGCAACCAATTTCATAAGAGCATCAACTTTTTCACTCAAAGAAGAAATGTCTTCAACCGAATTAACCTTTTTACTAGTAGGAGCCCTTTCGGTATGCCATTGTGAATAATTTTCCATAATATTATGAAGAAATTTTGTGGCTTCACCCAAGGTAATTTCCATAAAAGTACCACCCACGGCGGAATCTAAAAGATTACGAGAAACAAAATTCAATCCCGCATAAATGATTTGTATGATGATCCAAAGATTTAACCCATGAGTTGGGTAATTGCTTAGCATCATTTTCATCCTTTCCCAAGATTGTGCAACATGCTCATGTTCAAGTTGCTTGAAATTCATGATCTGGGTTCTAAGGGAAATAATTTTTGCGGGAGGAAAATACTTAGTGATAAAAGCATCTTTGCACTTATTCCAAGAATTAATACTATTATGAGGCAAAGAGGAGAAACAAATTTTTGCAGAATCATGCAAAGAAAATGGAAATAATTTCATCTTGACCACATCATTGTCCACATCTTTTTTCTTTTGCATATCGCATAATTCCACGAATGTATTAAGATGGGATGCGAAGGAGTTCCGGTAAATTGGTCTTTCATAACAAGATTCAGCAAACATTATTAATATCACAAGTCTCCACACTAGTGGCGGGAGGAGCAAGCAGAGTGGCAATAAAATCATTGTTGTGGGTATTTGAGAAGTCACATAGTTTGGTGTTCTCTTGAGTCATGATGACCACACAACAAGATTGCACTCAAAAAAAGATCCGACAAGAAAAGAACGAATGGAAAAAGAGAAGCGAATAAAAGTGCAAACTTTTGTGAAGTGGGGGAGAGGAAAACGAGAGGCAAATGGCGAATAATGTAAATTGCAAGGAGATGAGATTTGTGATTAGGAACCTGGTTATGTTGAAGATCCTCCCTGGTAACGATGCCAGAAATTCCTTTTGATGTTGCTTGAAGCTACGTCGGTATTTACCCAAAGAGGAAGGGATGATGCAGCACAGCGGCAGAAGGTATTTCCCTCAGATGAAACCAAGGTTATCGAACTAGTAGGAGAACCAAGCAAAAAAACGTAAACTGCTCTACACACATATCACAACACCTCCCAATCCGACGTGTTAAAGGGGTTGTCAATCCCTTTCGGGGTATGGCGCCTCAAGATAGGCAAAGGACGTGAGGTAAATTTTTAGATAGGATAAATAGATCGCGGAACAAATAAATTGAAGCAAGGTATTTTTGTATTTTTGGTTTAATAGATCTGAAAATAAATGCAAGAGAAAATAGATCGCATAGGCAAATATGATGAAAAGAGACCCGGGGGCCGTATGCTTCACTACTGGCTTCACTCGAGAAAAATAGCAAACGGTGGGAAAACAATTACTGTTGGGCAATCGATAGAACTTCAAATAATAATGACGATATCCAGGAAATGATCATTACATAAGCATCACGTCTAAGATTAGTAGACCGACTCCTGCCTGCATCTACTACTATTACTCCATACATCAACCACTATCTAGCATGCATCTAGTGTATTAAATTCATGGAAAAATGGAGTAATGCAATAAGAATGATGACATGATGTAGACGAGATCTATTTATCTATTGCGGCAGATATAGATCTCATCTTGTTATCCTTGGTAGCAACGATACATACGTGTCGGTTCCCCTTCTGTCACTGGGATCAAGCACCGTAAGATCGAACCACTACCGGGCACCTCTTCCCATTGCAAGATAAATAGATCAAGTTGGCCAAACAAAACCCAAATATCGGAGAAGAAATACGAGGCTATAATAAATCATGCATATAAGAGATCAAAGAAGACTCAAATAACTTTCATGGATAAAAACATAGATCTGATCATAAACTCAAAGTTCATCGGATCCCAACAAACACAACATCAAAAGACTTACATCATATGGATCTCCAAGAGACCATTGTATTGATAATCAAGAGAGAGAGAGAGGAATCCATCTAACTACTAACTACGGACACATAGGTCTACAAAGAACTACTCACGCATCATCGGAGAGGCACCAATGGAAGTGGGGAACCCCTCCGTGATGGTGTCTAGATTGGATCTGGTGGTTCTGGACTCTGCGGCTGCTGGACGAATAATTCGTCGACTCCCCTAGGGTTTCTGGAATATTGGGGTATTTATAGAGCAAAGAGGCGGTCCAGGGGGTACCCGAGGTGGGCACAACCCACCAGGGCGCGCCTGGGCCTCCTGGCACGCCCTGGTGGGTTGTCCCCTACTCGGGACTCCCCCAGGTGCAACCAGGGCCAAACTTCTTCCTTCTGGTCCATAAAAAATCATCATAAATTGGCGTGGCATTTGGACTCCGTCTGATATTGATTTCCTGCAATGTAAAAAACATGCAGAAAACAACAACTGGCACTTGGCACTATGTCAATAGGTTAGTACCAAAAAATGATATAAAATGACTATAAAACGATTGTAAAACATCCAAGAATGATAATATAACAGCATGGAACAATAAAAAATTATAGATACGTTGGAGTCGTATCAGCTACCATCTCCCATCGGATAGATCCAGTAACCGAACGCTCCCTGTTCTCCGTCGGAGTGAGTAGCGACCACATACAGATCAGTGCCGTGGCCCAGAAAATATCCTGCAAGAAATGAATATTTGTTGTTCTATTAAAAACCAAATCATTTCTGCAGTTCCAGTCTGCCCATAATAAAGGACATACTCCTACACGAATATGTCTCACTGTTTCTGAATCTATCCCGTCAAGCCACGTCCCAAATAACATGTTGATAGAATTCGGAGGAGTAATATTAAAGGCTATGTGAACCGACCGCCAAAATTGTTTTTGCCAAAGGACAGTCAAGAAAGAGGTGTTTGATGGATTCATAAGTATTAGAGAAACTACATCTTGTACATCCTGTCCAGTTACGTTTTGCCAAATTATCCTTAGTTAAAATGACTTGTTTATGGACAACCCACATAAACACTTTAATTTTCAAAGGTACCTTGACTTTCCAAACATGTTTAGAGGTAGGAATAGAGCTAGAGTTGATAATATCCAAATACATGGATTTAACCGAAAACTCTCCCTTCTTAGTTATTTTCCAACACAACTTATCAGGCAGTTGAGATAGATGAACATCTATCAACCTTCTCACGAGATGGAGCCAGGCTTCCCAATGATTTCCTGCTAGCATCCTCCTAAACTGAATATTGAGAGGGGTGGACTAAACTATTGTTGCAACATAAGTGTCTCTTCGCTGAACAATACTGTAGAAGAGGGATATTGGATTGCAAGGGGCGTCTCCCCTAGCCACATATCCTCCCATAATCTTGTCATAGTACCATTTCGAACAATAAACTTGTTGAGTAACGCGGTAATTTCAAAAAAATCCTAGGATCATGCAAGATCTATCTAGGTGATGCATCGCAACGAAAGGGGAGAGTGTGTCCACGTACCCTCCTAGACCGAAAGCGGAAGCGTTTCAATAACGCGGTTGATGTAGTCGAACTTCTTCGTGATCCAGCCAATCAAGTAACGAACGCATGACACCTCCGCATTCAGCACACGTTCAGCTCGATGACATCCCTCGTACTCTTGATCCAGTTGAGGCCGAGGGAGAGTTTCGTCAGCACAACGGCGTGGTGATAATACCCAAGTGCAGGGAATCATCGTAGCAATTTCCAAAGATGGAAGTGATAAGTATGGAGTGTCGAACCCACAAGGAGCTAAAGGAAAGATCAATGTTCTCTCAATTCCTATCTTCCACTGATACGACTCTACGTACACCGAACGTTTGCTCCCAACTAGATACGAGAAATAAACTACATTGTGGGTATGAATAGGATAACTTTGCATGATATCGGAGAGATAAAATATAAAAGTAGGTGTTGTTATCATAAAGTTAGAATATATTACTAAATATTATAAATAGCGAGTGTGGAATAATGATGGATCGGTGCACTACAAAAAAAATACACTTCCGTGATGATACGTGTTTGTCACAGTAGGTCGCGTTTTTTGTCATGCATGTATATCCATGACGATTTTATGACAGAATCAAGATAGTCATACCTATGCTGTCATAGAAGTGTTCCATGACATTACCAAAATTATCATCACGGAAGTTTCCAATTCCATGACGATAAATCGCGCGTCACAGAAGTGCTTTTGTCAAGGGTGACCGACACCTGATATCCACCGTAATGGAACGCCATTAAGATATCGGGTCTGGTTTTGGATCCGATAACCCGTCAACAGCCCTGACCAATGGGGATTTTCCATGTGTAAAATCATCATTGGCTGGAGGAAACACGTGTCGGCTCACCTTTGGGACAGATGTCATCCACTCATTGGACCCAAGGCGCCTATGATACGTCGGCACGTGGCATGGCCCAACAGAGGCCCATTCCTGTGAAAAGGCCAGCCCGTTTGACTTGGTCAAAAGGTGGCGGGCCGGCCCACGGAAAGCCTGTTAACGATATGTTCGCATATAACCCATTTATATCCCGCTAACCAGGGCCCGTTACGACCTCTCAGAATTAGGCCCAGTAGCTTCATCTGGGCCGTCCAATATGATTCCAGCCCGTTTTAACTTCCGTCCCATGTATGGCCCATGACGTCTTTCGGCCCATATGAGGCCCTTTGTAACTCTGGGCCCATTAACGGCCCGTGGTGAAAATGGCCCGTAATGAATAGTGTATCAATTTATACCCATTAACGGCCCATTATTCCATTGGTCCTTTTCCAGCCCAAGTTATCTTTCGGCCTTCTCATGGCCCATTTATTCTTGGGCTCATTTCCTGCATTCGGTTACTTACGCCCGTTACTGTCATTTTCTGCTTGTGGGCCAAATTTAGCCCGTTGTTGCAGTCGGCCTGTTTGTGGCCCGTTAATACGTTGGGCCGTTTTCATGTCAAAAAAACGTTGGGCTGTTTTCATAGAGTTATCAAATACGGCCTATTAACAGCCCGCTATGGTCCATGAATAGTATGGCCCATGATTGGCAAAATGATGATATGCCATGTAGAAGGCCCATGGATCCTACGGCCCGTAGAAGGCCCATGGATCGTACGGCCGGTAGAAGGCCCATGGATCATATGGCCCGTAGAAGGCCCATGGAACCTACAGCCCGTATAAAAGGCCAATGGATCCTACGTCCCGTAGAAGGCCCATGGATCATACGGCCCGCAGGAGGCCCATGGTTAAAACAGTCCATTTGTTGCCATGATTATTTTGGCCTAGTTACCAAAAATAGGTCATTGTGGCCACTAGAAAAACACAAAAAAAGAACTGCAGTGACTACAAGCAAACAACTAAACAAGACAATAAGGAAATAAATAAGCAAGCAATTAATGCTAGCCTATTACCGCTATTACACATATTACATCCACTAGGCACCAAAGTTCGCCACTAGTGCAAATATAGGGAACAAAGCAGCATATTTCATACACTGGCCGTCAAAATTGGCCACCAGTGCAAACGCAACAACAAAACAAGAGCATAACTAAAACAACTTCAAAAGAGCTCAAGAAACGTTATCCTGGGTATGCACCATGCTGGCAATAAGCTTAGCAAGCTTATTAGCTTTGTCCTGTTTGGCGCTAAAATCCTCCAATGCTTGTTGTTGCACCAGAAAGTATGCATCTGAGTGCTCCAGGGACTTCCACAGTCCTTCTGCTTCTTGTCGCGGCACAGCTGATCGATGTCTTTCAGCTTGTAGTTGAGACTCAAGAAACCGAACTGATTTAGACAGTGAGTTTGAATAGCTTGTGCAAGCGGTAGTGGCCAGTAACTCGAACACTAAACCAAGACATGACTTTGGGGTTGTCTCACTATCTTCAAGATAGTCTTCCTTAGATGTTTTATTAGCTTTGTTGAAGACCAACAAGGACGTGTCACTATCCTGAACCTTATCTGCATTACTTCCTTTACCATTGCTTAATAAGGTACTCTTCCCCAATATTCTGTCAACATTCTAAAAGAAGAAACAAGCAGACACATAACAGGTTTAGCATGTACTAGTATATGAAACTCATTTTGGTGAACCAGTTCATTAGTAAGGTGGACATGATTAAACTACCAAGTATTCTATTGCCAAGTACTAGTACATAATAAAAGCATAAAACAAACATATATCGATGTCCTATGGTCACTGCATTGTCTTGCCAAATCAAAATAGAGACACGGTTCAAATCATATTAGTTCAAGACAAAGAAGCGGTGAAAGAATACAAAGCGTGGGAAACTACACGGCACAACAAGATTTCAGATGGGTACCACGGGTCTACATGTACAACAACACTATTGGCTGTGATTTGATGCTAGTAATGTATACACAATTGAAATTGAAATCAATAGAGCTATTGATAAGAGCAAATACAGTGATACAAGAGCAAAGCAGTATGCACGATACCAACCATAGTTAAAAAAGGCGCGCCTAAGAGAGCGCTTAAGCGCGCCTAGGTTCTAGGCATTGGCAAAACGTATTGCGCATAACTATGCTTAATCTGTGCATAACTGCGCATAAGCATGCACTTTGGTCAGTAAAGCGCAAGGCGGTGGCAAAATGCACAATTAACGCCTAGCGCTCTTTTGAACTATGATAGCAATGGAATCTTAAATTAGAGCAGTTGTTCTTCAGGTTTAGGCACTTGTTCTACATGAACAGAGTACAGTAAGACGCAAGAATATAGTACTTAAAATAGAAAATGAGCTCATAGACCTTACCATATTCTTGGTTCAGGACCAGTACAGAACAAGGCATTCCCAGTCATCGTCCAGTAAATGTGTCTGGGGAGAACGTAAGGGAATTTGATGAGTTTCTTTGCCGGTGAAGTATGTTTTCTTCAGGTAATTCCGATACTGCCACCAAGCATTCTTGAAGATAGCAGAGGTATTAGCACAGGTTACCTCATCCTGAGTTTTCAAATCGGTCCTTCTCTATAGAGAAAAATGGGAAAATTTGTTGTATTATAACCATCGTGGATGTAGGATGTATGGGACAAAGAAAAGTAATTGCCATGAATAACATTACTTACACATGTTGTATTATAACCATCATGGAGGTAGGATGTATGGGACAAAGCAAAGTAATTGCCATGAATAACATTACTTACACATAACTCCTGGACAAACACCTGCAACTGGCATTTTCCTTCATCATTAGTATAATATTTCCAAGATTGGAAGATACGCACATACGACTTAACAACATCAAATACGATAGATGCTAAACTATGACTAACTGGTTGTGCTTCCTCCATAGGAATAGGCGTACTAACTGGTGGAGTTGGGGTTCGCCGTGGTAGTACTGGCCCTTTGGGCACTGGAGCTTCCTTACTAACTGCTCTTACTTGGGAGCTCTGTGGTGGAGATGGTGCTGTGTCAACAGGAACTGGGTTACTATCTGCTGGGGTTGGGGTTAGATTGGGTGAAGCTGGTTCTCTATCCATCGCAGTAGGGGTACAATCTGCGAGAGTTTGGGTTATGTGTGGTAGGGCTGGTTCTCGTGCATATACAACCAGGGTGCTATCTCCACCAAGAGGTAGCACTGTTTTATTTGAAGACTGTGTTTTTAGTCTGCTAGATACTGGCATCACCCGCTCCAATTCAAATGACTGATAAACAGGAAACATAGTTGAATGTACAGACATTGTATGAGAGACAGATGCAATAGATAGTGTGGAAAAAATAGGGCATGAAATAGTTGACATGTATATTGCTTAACTAAAATGGATAACATGACATAATTTCACATATATGATGTCTATCTAAACTGGATAGCATAGCATAACATAATTCGAAGATATGATGAATAACAAAATAGGATCGCATGACATAATTCACCTACATGTTATCTAAGTAATCAGGATCACATCATTTAATTCACATATGTGATTTATATGCTAAACAGAGGGCATTCGATATGATGTCTGAACTAAGAACATGGTGTTGAATATTGTGTATATGATGTCTAAACTATGCAATGCAAGACAACATATGCATGATATGAGTAGTATAACCGTGCCAAGTTAGAGCATACACCTCGGTGGGGGAATAGGACTAGTCATCTGTCTCTGAATCCATCTCTGGGGAGCTATCGGGACCCAACAAGAGATCTGCTTTGATAGGTAGCACTGTCTGCTCTGAAGGCCTTGTTTTCACTCCAGATTTTTGCATCTCCCACCCAAATGGCTGATTCACAGGAAGAGTAGTTTAATGTACAAACATTGTCGACAAATGGAAATGTAATGAAGAAAAGGATGGGCAAGATATCATTCAAATATATGATGCCTGGTTAAATAGGATGGCATTACACATTTCACATATATTATGGCTGGCTAAAAGACATGAGACAACATAATTCCCATATATGATATAGAAACTAAACATGTGGCATTACAGAACATGTCTAAACTAAACAGATGACATATATGATGTCAAAAGTAGGCACTACAAGGCAACATATGCATGATATGACTAACATCATCATGACAAGGTAGAGAAAACACCTTGGGGGGTAAATAGGAGTGGCCAGCGACGTATTAATCCGCCTCAGAACAGATATCTTCCTCTGGATTACAATCTGGAGAGGGGTGGGGAGGGTTTGCCATTGAACCCACCATGGAGCAATGTATGCATGACATTGTATTACTGCGCAAAACTCTTCTCTTTTTATCTACATGTTCAGCATGATTGTGTACAATATCTGACATGCATACAAAAAAATATGGTGAGATTATGTAAGGAGAGCATGCAGAAATTTAGAGTGATGGTAACAACCACTGGATGGATCCAAAAAAATGATAGCAGGCTGATGATTGCTTTAATTTAATGAAAAGACAGATGATGATTGCTTTACTATTTGTTTCCCACCCAAGATGAACAACATAGGCATACCCTAGGTGAACCAGATATTAGACAGAGATACTAGTCATTGGTTCCTCGATATGTGCCCCACAACTAATTTAGAACTCAAGTTTGAACATTAATTTGGACCTGATTTGGAGTCCAATACATGATGTAAAATAGATGTAAAATTTACATCACCAAAAACCACCTAACTACAACAGATGAGGTAAAAACGGTTGACTCTGAACTTAACTGTTGAAACTGAAATTTACTGTGGAATCTGAATGTTACTGTCGAACTTGAACGCAATGGTAGCAGAGAGGCACTTGACATGTAGTTTAGGGAGGGCCTACAGTTCATCTTCAACCTACACCCCCCTGAGCCGCCAGCCAGCACCGGCCAAACCGTCGGCCCCAGCGCCACCTCACCGCCCCGAAACAAGTCCCCACTACCGGTCTGCCGCCGCCTCGGCTAGCCCTCTAGGCCCCCTGCCCCCACCCTGAACCCTAAGATAGATAGTGGGGTACCTCTCCGGCGATCCCCCGTCCCCGCTGCAGGTGGTTATTCCTTAACTCCGGCGAGCCCCCCCCCCCCACCCCTGAAAATCGACTGACCCAAAAGTCGATTCAGTCGACTGAAGTGTACCTAAATTGGAGCAAAGTAGCAGCACGAGCGAGGGGGAGAGCAGCAGCAGCAGTGCGAGCAAGCGATCGAGAGCGGAGCAACAACAGCTGGGCGAGCGAGCAATCAAGTGAGAGCCGGAACAGCAGCAGCAGCGCAAGCGACCGAGCGAGAGCCGGAGCAGCAGCAGCAGATCCGGCTGGTATGGACGCCGCCGCCGAAGGGGCCTCGCACTAGGGGAGAGAGGCCATGGATATGTCGCCTACGGCACCGACTTCAAGGTAGCCGCTCCATGGGGGTGTGGGATGGAGCACCTCGGCGCCGGGAGGTCGAGTTAAGGAGAAGGTGCAATGTGATGAGTGTACAACCCCTTTGGTGTCGCCGAGTAGGCCTCGGCTTCGTCCGAGGAGTCAGTGAGGATGTTGCGGTTCCGGTGGAGTAGGTTAAGGCGGCGCTGTGGGGATTGCTACGTCTTGAGCTTGCGTTGGTTTTCCTTGAAGAGGAAAGGGTGATGCAGCAATAGTAGCGTAAGTATTTCCCTCAGTTTTTGAGAGCCAAGGTATCAATCCAGTAGGAGGCTCCTCAAAGTCCCACGCACCTACACAAACAAACAAAGAACTCGCAACCAACACAATAAAGGGGTTGTCAATCCCTTCACGGCCACTTGCCAAAGTGAGATCTAATAGAGATAGTATGATAAGATAAATATATTTTTGGTATTTTATAATATAGATTGGAAAAGTAAAGATGCAAATAAAAGTAGATTGAAAGCGTATATGATAAAAGATAGACCTGGGGGCCATAGGTTTCACTAGTGGCTTCTCTAAAGATAGCATAAGTATTATGGTGGGTGAACAAATTACTGTCGAGCAATTGATAGAAAAGCGAATAGTAATGAGATTATCTACGCATGATCATGTATATAGGCATCACGTCCGTGAGAAGTAGACCGACTCCTTCCTGCATCTACTACTTTTACTGCACACATCAACCGCTGTCCAGCATGCATCTAGAGTATTAAGTTCATAAAGAACAGAGTAACGCATTAAGAATGATGACATGATGTAGAGGGATAAACTCATGCAATATGATATAAACCCCATCTTTTTATGCTCGATGGAAACAATACAATACGTGCCTTGATGCCCCTGCTGTCACTGGGAAAGGTGATACGTCTCCAACGTATCTACAATTTTTGATTTCTCCATGCTACTTTATCTACTGTTTTAGGTAATATTGGGCTTTATTTTCCACTTTTATATTATTTTTGGGACTAACCTATTAACTGGAGGCCCAGCCCAAATTTGCTGTTTTATGCCTATTTTAGTGTTTCGAGGAAAAGGAATATCAGACGGAGTCAAAACAGAACGAAATCAACTGGAGAAGTTAATTTTGGAAGGAAACCAACCTGATGGGCTTGGAGTGCACGCCAGGGTAGTCCCGGGCTGTCTACGAGGGTGGAGGGTGCCCCCCTGGGTGCGCCCCCCTACCTCGTGAGCAGCCCAAAGGTCCACCGACGTACCCCCTGCACCCATATATACCTATGTACCCTAAAACTTCCAGAACAGAAGATAGATCGTAAGTTCCGCCGCCGCAAGCCTCTGTAGCCACCAAAAACCAATCGGGACCCTGTTCCGGCACCCTGCCGAAGGGGGATCCCATCACCGTAGGCCATCTTCATCATCCCGGTGCCGTCCATGACGAGGAGGGAGTAGTTCACCCTCGGGGCTGAGGGTATGTACCAGTAGCTATGTGTTTGATCTCTCTCTCTCTCGTGTTCTCTCTCGTGTTCCTCTATGGGACGATCTTGATGTATCCCGAGCTTTGCTATTGTAGTTGGATCTTATGATGTTTCTCCCCCTCTACTCTCTTGTGATGAATTGAGTTTCCCCTTTGAAGTTTTCTTATCGGATTGAGTCTTTTATGAACACTTGATGTATGTCTTGCGTGGGATAACCGTGGTGACAATGGGTTATTCTATTGATCCACTTGAAGTATGTTTTGGTGATCAACATGCGGGTTTCGTGACACTTGGGAACCTATGCATAGGGGTTGGCACACGTTCTTGACTCTCCGGTAGTAGCTTTGGGGCACTCTTTGAAGTACTTTTATTTTGGTTGGATGAATCTGAGATTGTGAGATGCATATGGTATAATCATGCCCACGAATACTTGAGGTGACAATGGAGTATCTATGTGACATTAGGGTTTTGGTTGATTTGTGTCTTAAGGTGTTATTCTAGTACGAACTCTTTTATAGATAGATCCGAAAGAATAGCTTTGTGGTGGTTTCGTACCCGACTATAATCCCTACGTTTGTTCTCTGCTATTAGTGGCTTTGGAGTAACTCTTTGTCGCACGTTGATGGCTTGTCATATGTTCTATCTATGTTATTATTGTTGAGAGAACTAGCACTATTGAAAGTATTAACCCTAGGCCTTGTTTCCTACCATTGCAATACCGTTTACGCTCACTTTTACCGCTCGTTACCTTGCTGTTTTTATTATTTCAGATTACAAATACCTTTATCTACCTTCTATTTTGCACTTGTATCTTCATCTCTTCGCCGAACTAGTGCACCTATACAATTTACCATTGTATTGGGTGTGTTGGGGACACATGAGACTTTTTGTTATTTGGTTGCAGGGTTGCTTGAGAGAGACCATCTTCATCCTACGCCTCCTACGGATTGATAAACCTTAGGTCATCCACTTGAGGGAAATTTTCTACTGTCCTACAAACCTGTACACTTGCAGGCCCAGCAACGTCTACAAGAAGAAGGTTGTGTAGTAGACATCAAGCTCTTTTCTGGCGCCGTTGCCGGGGAGGCTCACGCAAGCAAGTCAACCATGCCAAGTACCCATCGCAATCCCTATCTCTCGCATTACATTATTTGCCATTTGCCTCTCGTTTTCCTCTCCCCCACTTCACCCTTGCCGTTTTATTCGCCTCGCTTTCCCAATCTCCTCCTCTCTTTCCCGTTGCTTTTTCCCCTTTGCCTTTCTATTTGCTTGTGTGTTGGATTACTTGTTGCCATGGCACAAGATAATAGCAAATTGTGTGATTTCTCGAATACCAATAATAATGATTTCCTTAGTACTCCGATTGCTCCTCTTAATAATGATGAGTCTTGTGAAATCAATACCGCTTTGTTGAATCTTGTTATGAAAGATCAATTCACCGGCCTTCCTAGTGAAGATGCCGCTACTCATCTAAATAATTTTGTTGATTTATGTGATATGCAAAAGAAGAAAGATACGAATAACAATATTGTCAAATTGAAGTTATTTCCGTTTTCACTTAGAGATCGTGCTAAAGTTTGGTTTTCATCTTTGCCTAAAAATAGTATTGATTCTTGGAACAAATGCAAAGATGCTTTTATCTCTAAGTATTTTCCTCCCGCTAAGATTATCACTCTTAGGAACGACATCATGAATTTTAAACAACTTGATCATGAGCATGTTACCCAATCTTGGGAAAGAACGAAATTAATGCTTCGCAATTGCCCTACTCATGGTTTGAATTTATGGATGATCATACAAAACTTTTATGCCAGATTGAATTTTGCTTCTAGAAATCTTTTAGATTCGGCCGCGGGAGGCACTTTTATGGAAATTACGTTAGGGGATGCTACCGAATTGCTTGATAATATTATGGCTAATTATTCTCAATGGCACATCAAAAGATCTTCTAGTAAGAAAGTGCATGCTATAGAAGAAATCAATGTTTTGAGTGAAAAGATGGATGAACTTATGAAGATGTTTGTGACGCCCTCGATTCAATCGTACACTAATCATACACTAAATGTGTACGATCAAGATCAAGGACTCATGGGAAGATATCACAACACAACTCTAGACACAAATTAAAATAATAAAAGCTTTATATTACAAGCCAGGGGCCTCGAGGGCTCGAATACATAAGCTCGAAAATAGAAGAGTCAGCGGAAGCAAACAATATCTGAGTACAGACATAAGTTAGACAAGTTTGCCTTAAGAAGGCCAGCACAAAAGCATCTACGATCGAAAAGGAAAGGCCTCCTGCCTGGAGCCTCCTAACTACTCCTGGTCATCAACGGTCTCCACGTAGTAGTAGGCATCGACGGTGGCATCTGGCTCCTGGGCTCCGACATCTGGTTCCATCAACCGGAAAGAAAAGAAAGGGGGAAAAGGGGGAGCAAAGCAACCATGAGTACTCATCCAAAGTACTCGCAAGCAAGGATCTACACTACATATGCAACATTATCAAAGGATCTCGCATTACATTATGTGGACTGGGCTGCAGAAATGCCAGAATAGAGAGAAGGCCTAGTCCTATCGAAGACTAGCATCTTCTAGAAACCACCATCTTGCAGCAAACAGGAGGGAGTAGAGTAGCATAAAGTAAAGTAGTAGTAGTGTTATCAACCTCGGCCAGAGATCCTTTCTCGACTCCCTGCGAGAAAGCAATCCTAGAGCCATACTATCCAATTGACATCACAATCCAATTCACATCACAAGTATCCAGTTCTAGTTGTATCAATCGGGATACAACTCCAAGTGTCTGTTACCGTAGGACAGGCTATGCATAGATTAGTTCTTCCCTGCAGGGGTGCACCAACTTACCCACCACTCTCGATTAACTCTGGCTGGACACACTTTCCTTGGTCATGCCCGGCCTCGGCCAAACAATACGCCGCAACCCGACCTAGGCTTAATAGAGAGGCCAAGCACGCCGGTCTAAACCTATGCCCCCAGGGGTCATGGGCCATCTCCCCGGGAACTCCTGCACGTTGCGTGGGCGGCCGGTGAGCAGACCTAGCTACCTCCTTCAACAAGGCAAGTTCTTACGCAGTCCAACCCGCCGCGCGCCGCTCAGTCGCTGATGTCTATTAAGCTTCGGCTGATGTATACGACGCAGAACGCCCATACTATGCCCACGTGATGGTTAGTGCTATCAGGCCAGAGGCCCCTTGGATCGAATATCCAAATCGTAGTGGATTAGGAACGCGCGGTAACAAGCAGAGACTCACGAAAGATGTGACCCCGTTGCCCCGTCTCGAGGACTTGCGGCAAGGGCTAAGAATGCCCGGCCACGCCTCGTAATTATCTCTCGGGTACCTTCCAGGTCAACCCGTCTCCACATCACTCGCGAGTACCCCTCAGGGTCGACCCGCCTTTCCAAGTAATAGTTGTAAAGTCCAAGTATCCGTGTGTCCAAGCATCAAGGGGAAAACCCGAGGAATCACCCCCGGTGAATTCCAGTTGATGTAATCATCAAGGTGAACGTAAGAGGAATCACCCCCGAGGTTCACACTTGAGGGGTTGCACGACAGAGTCGTATCGGAAGTGGTTTAGGCGAAATCACCCTCGATGACCACGATCGAATAACTACACTACAGGGTTAACATCAGAAGTGCTGTAGAGGTCTCACCCTTGGCACTCGATAGTAACCCATCAGTGTCGAGCAACTAAGGGGGAAGTGATGTGCGTTGTCGGGGCCTGGTCTTCGATCCCGTTGATTGGGTGTTCGATGATGAAGCAGGGGCAACAAGGACAAGGTGGGGGTCACTGATGGATCACTAACCAACCTATACTAAGTAGTTTAGGATAAGCGGGTAAGATACAATAGCAGATACAAAAGCAGGCTATGCATCAGAATAGGAGCAATCAATAAGAGTAGTAAAATATAATGCAAGCAAGAGAGAATGGAATTGGTGATATCGGGATGATCAAAGGGGGGGCTTGCCTGGTTGCTCTGGCAAGGAGGGGTCGTCGTCGACGTAGTCGATCACAGGGGCAACATCGGTCTGGGGGTCTACCGGAAAGAAGAGGGAGAACAAACAGTAAATAGAGAGCGAGCAAGTGCATAACAGGACAACAGGCAAAGCTAGACATGTTCTAACGTGGTGCTACACGCTATCGGCGAAGGGGGATAACATCCGGGAATGCTTTCCCGAAGTTTGGCATTTTCGGACAGACGAACCGGAGGGGGAAAGTTGCGTGTTTGCTATGCTAGGGATGTGTGGTGGACGAACGGGTTGCGTATCCGGATCCGTCTCGTCGTTCTGAGCAACTTTCATGTACAAAGTTTTTCCATCCGAGTTACAGATGAATTCCTACGAATTTCCGAAGAATTAAACAGCTATTCGGAAATCCTGAAAATTGGCCAAGTCTGAGATTTGTTTAGTTTTTAAAGTTCACTTAGCTGATTTCCAAAGGCTATAACTATGGTTCTTCCCATCCTATGGACTAGTACCTTATATAAATATTGACCATTTCCCCGTGATCTACAAGATGATATCAATTGCATCACTGTTAGTGTTCATTTGCTTAAACAAAACTTTGCTTGAAAAGTGCCACTTGTTGTTGATTCCAGAAACTGTTAAAATATACGAACATAGGATTTTGTGATTTTCACAGAATTTAATCCATGCCTTATTTGAATTTGGTCCAGTGGGATGTTTTGAACCTTGTCAAGTGCACTACCCGCACATATTTATTTTAGTTATCTTATGCTTTGTTTAGCTACTGTTTTGAGGCTGTTTAGATGGCCATTCAGCGTAATAGTCATAAAGCTAGCTAGCGCTACAGGAACATACAGTTACTGTAGCAGCAGCAGCACGACAAGCAACACAGAAAGCAGCGCATCGGCACCACAACAGCAGTTAGTGAAGCAGAGAGCAACGGCAGCCGGAGGCGGGCAAGGCCAGAGGTGGACGCAGCCGGAGGTGGGCACGGCCACACTCTACACACACACACTGCACACACACACACCACGCACACACTGCACGCATGCACAACACACACAGGCGCACCCGGGTGCCGTCGGCAATGGCTGACGCCATGGGCGCGGCCGGCCGGCTGGAGCTGCGGCTGGCGAGGGTCGCGCAGGTGGGGGGTACGGCAGCCGTAGTGGGTCAGCACAGCCGTAGTTGATCCACTTGATGTATGTTTTGGTGATCAACTTGTGGGTTTCGTGACACTTGGGAACCTATGCATAGGGGTTGGTACACGTTCTTGACTCTCCGGTAGTAGCTTTGGGGCACTCTTTGAAGTACTTTTATGTTGGTTGGATGAATCTGAGATTGTGTGATGCATATCGTATAATCATGCCCATGGATACTTGAGGTGACAATCGAGTATCTAGGTCACATTAGGGTTTTGGTTGATTTGTGTCTTAAGGTGTTATTCTAGTACAAACTCTTTTACAGATCGATCCGAAGCAATAGCTTTGTGGTGGTTTCGTACCCGACCATAATCTCTACGTTGGTTCTCTGCTATTAGTAGCTTTGGAGTGACTCTTTGTCGCACGTTCAGGGCTTGTCATATGTTCTATCTATGTTAGTATTGTTGAGAGAACTTGCACTATTGAAAGTATGAACCCTAGGCCTTGTTTCCTACCATTGCAATACCGTTTACACTCACTTTTACCGCTCGTTACCTTGCTGTTTTTATTATTTCAGATTACAAATACCTTTATCTACCATCTATTTTGCACTTGTATCTTCATCTCTTCGCCGAACTAGTGCACCTATACAATTTACCATTGTATTGGGTGTGTTGGGGACACAAGAGACTTTTTGTTATTTGGTTGCAGGGTTGCTTGAGAGAGACCTTAGGTCATCCTACGCCTCCTACGGATTGAGAAACCTTAGGTCATCCACTTGAGGGAAATTTGCTACTGTCCTACAAACCTGTGCACTTGCAGGCCCAACAACATCTACAAGAAGAAGGTTGTGTAGTAGACATCAAAAGGACACCGCAAGAATGAACCCAAAGCTAAGCACTTCTCCCATTGCAAGAAAGATCAATCTAGTAGGCCAAACCAAACTGATAATTCAAAGAGACTTGCAAAGATAACTTACTCACACATTAAAGAATTCAGAGGAGATTCAAATATTTCTCATAGATAAACTTGATCATAAACCCACAATTCATCGGATCTCGACAAACACACCGCAAAAAGAGTTACATCTAATAGATTTCTGAGAAGATCAAGGAGAACATGTTCGTTCCAAAAATCACGCTCCGAAGGTTTCATTCCATTTGACTTGCACACCAAGTCCTTTGGATCATGTTCGTTCCAAAAATCACGCTCCGAAGGTTTCATTCCATTTGGACTCCGCTTGATAATCCTTTTCTTCGAAACACTGAAATAGGCAAAAAACAGCAATACGGGCTGGGCCTCCGGTTAGTAGGTTAGTCCCAGAATGATATAGAAGTGTAAAGTAAAGCCCATAAACATCCAAAACAGGTAATATAATAGCATGGAATAATCAAAAATTATAGATACGTTGGAGACGCATCAAGGATGGAGCAACCGCGATAAACGAGACGATCGTTGGAGCGGCTCCTTGGAGGTGGAGGACGGGGCGACTGAACCGGCGGGACGACGAGATGGACGAGGATCCTCATTTTGGGAGGTGGACGAGGGACGTCGAGCTGTTGCGGTGGACGACGTCGTCAGGGACGAGGGACGTCGAGCTGTTGCGGTGAGGTGGCGGACGGAGGAGGGTGGGGTTTCGCGGCTGGAGCGGAGAGGTTATGGCGGCCTGGGATTTCGAATGGCAAAAAGGGGGCGATGGGAGGGAGTGAACCATGACTTAGGGACGCGTTGGTCCAAAATGTAGGGTGTGTTACAAAAGTAAACCCCACCGATCTGAACTAGCGGCCCTTTCGGCTCAGGGTTAGAAGGGGGATTTCGCGTGTCGGGATTTGGCAGCTAGAGGGAGTTTTCGCGTGCGTTGTAATGTCGGGATAGCAAGGCACGGGTTGTGAAGGCGCCAGTTTTGGGAGCACGATATCTAAATTTTTGGGATATAACAAGGCATGGGTTAAATTTTAGGGACAAGCCTAACGTGTAGTAATATTTTACTTTTACGTACCAAATCAATTCGCACTTCCCTCAACCAAAAAGAAAACAAAAAAAATAAAACTATTTACACCACACAAAGAGAGAGTCTTGCCCCGTTTTACTATACAAATGCTATTCAACACTACTCCCTCCTTCCATCTATATAGGGCCTAATGCGTTTTTCGATGCTAACTTTGACCAAATATTAGAGCAATAATATATAACATGCAACTTACACAAAGCACATTGTTAAATTCGTTCGTCTGTGAAAGGTTCTTTTAATGATATAATTTTCACATTGTGCATGTCATGTACTATTAATCTTGTCAATAGTCAAAGGCGGTCTTAAAAAACTCATTACGCCCTATATAGATGGAAGGAGGGAGTATGAATCCATGTTATGTCCAATTAAATTTTTTCGCTTGCTGTATAATGCATGTAACCTACTCATACCATCATTTTAGTGCATTCCAAATGTCTATACTACCGCTGCAATTCGAACTAAATTTGAATTCGTTTCTCTATTTCAATAAAAATCTACAATCATGATTGTTGCCAACTTCAACCATGATTCGTGTATTACCTTAATAACACACCACATGATTACTATAGAGATAGATATGAACTATGTGTACTACATGAACTCAAATTCTATTTTTTGAATACACTTGATGTTGATTCCAAATAATAGTACATTTGATGTACTAACTATATATTCATAATCTAAACCATGTTCCATACGTACACCGTGTTTCTCACACAAAGTATAGTGCCCCGCCCCCTACATTATGACAAGTATTTAGACCTGAGCTACAAAAGCCACACATTAGCCCAAATTATAATCAATGTTCTATGTACTATACGTAGTACTAGCAAGATGCCGATGCGCTCCATAGAACATCAACATGATAAAGGGGCCTAATTTGCAAATATGGAGGGTGTGGGTATCTTTTCTCAAGATTGCCATAGTTTCCTTCCTATCCGCCAGATATAAATCGGATGGCCTATATTGTAGGATGACAGGCACAACATCATCAACAACTCCGTTTTTTACAAGAGTAGAGATAAAATATATTATATGTAGTATAACATGTTCATAACCACACCATGTGTATCACCGTTATATATATTCACACATGTGTCAGTTTAAAACACTATGATAAATTATGCAAATATCCGAATTCGCTTTTTATAATGAAGTATGATCTCTATTCGTCTTTTACACCCACACAATTCTCTTATCTTTGTAGCTAGCGCTAACTTTCTCTCGTGCATGCACACGCCCGCATCCCTCTCACCCTCCCTCGGCATTCTCTAGCTCCATCACCCAAATTCGTCTTTTCACTTTAGGTCGTTCACCCATGGTGTGTGTAGGCCCCCCAGCTCCTTCTTTACGGCACACATTGATCGATATGCCTCTCTAGCCAGGTGTGCCTAGCACAAACACAAGCTTCCCCTCTTCTCTTATCACCATCCATGCCTCACTCCCACCACTCGTTTCATCGATCTCGTACTCGCACACTCCTTCCCCCTCGATATAGTATGCCTCTCGTACCACCTCCTAGATGCATCCCTCTCTCTCTATCCTTCTCCCCGTGCCTCATTTGCTTCTAACATATACCTAGATCGACTTTAACTATTCCCCCCCCATAGATCGACGTACCTCACAAGTTATGTCTCTCCTTTCTCTAACAAAGGGCGATTGATCTTCCTATGTAGTTACGTCTGCTTACCACAGCCATATAGTCCTCCCTCATCATTCGTGCATGCCTCCTGACCCGTCTCTCACATGCACGTGCACAGACAAGCAGCCATCTCCTCTCTTATTGATATTGCGGGCATGCCCTCCGTTTGTCTAGCAAGCCTATACCAGCCATTGTACCTCTATAGTTAATTAGGCCTCCCTCTCCCCCCACCACACACCGATAGTCGAGCGCTGTAGGTAGGTTTCCATGCCACAGAGACAAACTACACATGTCCCCTCTGACGTTCCAGTAGGCCAGCCACTCTATATCTTTTGACGTGGGCACACACAAATTAGGTTGCACTCTTTATCGATCGCGCGCGCACACACAAACACATCATCCCTCTCTTCGATTCTATGGACACCTCAAGCCGATGATACCTCCACTCTCTTATCATGGACCGCCCCCTCTATATATATGATATATCCAGGACTC
>NC_041389.1:19848344-19858872 GCF_002162155.2 Triticum dicoccoides | reverse complement strand
CACACACTATATCTCTCTAGGTTTGTATCTCTCTCACACAACCCCACGTAGGTGGTGTACGTATACAAGAAGAGAATAGGTGCACCGTGCACGTACTCACGCTTCGTGCCCAGCCACACCCGCGCGAGTACACGGTGGAGCTCATTTCTTTATGAAATGGCAGCCAACGTGCTAATTTGAACGCGTGTACGGTTGTTTACCTAGGGAGGTCGTGGTACCATGCGTGCACGAAACAAAGTTCGACTTGACGCGTTGGCGCATTATTTTTAAATAAAGTTATAGCGCTCAATGGCACGTAGAGAGAATATAAAATGATTATTATGGAGAAAACGGTAGTCCATTCCACTATATACAATGGAGCCTACCTGCCTGGTTTGTCTCTTTCAGAGTATCTCACACAAGGCTGCGTTGGCCTCTCTCTCTGATCCGGCCGCACCCCGTCCGCCAGGGGAAAGGGAGGAAGTGCATCGTTTCGCTGTTCGACGGTGTCAAGGCAGCACGTCCCGATCTGCGGTACACATCGTTCTCTCTGACCAAGCTCCGGCGTGGTAGGGCCTACGCCATCTGCTCGCTGCCGCAGTATGGGAAAATTCCGCCCGCCGCTGGTCACCTAGTTACATCCCGACAACCTCCAAGTATCCCCTCCGGCCTTGCTCCACTTCCCGTCTTCCCACGTCGGTGCATGTGGATCTTCCATAGTTCTTTGCCCAAAATGTAGCTCGTCCGGCGTACTTTCCATATTGCAATCTCGTCCTCACACCGTTTTATACAAACACCACCATTTTTGTCGTGACATGTGTCATCAACTGTTATTGGCCAGTAATTGTTTCCTTTCTACCTCTTTTTTGCAAACAGGGCTATCCATTTCACCTCGTTGCTATTGCGACCTTTTGGTGAACTACACAAATCACTTTTTTCTTAAGAGTGTTTTGTGCAGTTGTACTAAAATGTCACACGGGCAATGTCTCTACATTTTAGTGCGACTGCACAAAGGGAGATTGGTTTTGCTCTATCCTCCTCATCCAACTTCGAGCCTAACCTTCTCCAACTAGTTAGTCTTAAGAGAGACTGCAAAGGTGACCGGCTTCTATTTGTATGTTTATTGTTTCATCAGCAGTCCTCTATTATTGTAATCACACTTAATATCTTTGGAACAGGGACGCTCAACTCTATTTTAGTGGAACTGCACAAATGATCGGAATGTTGCATGCTCCAGACAGCTACTTTTTTCCCAACATGCCTTGTTGATTTAGACAGAACTGGGTGGACGTTGCTGCCAATGAAAGCATGGATCAATTTTAATTTAACACCTTCTCACAACTTTGTCTTCAGTTGTGATGTAAATATTACCTCTGGTCTGCTAATAATTGAGATGCATTTGCAAGGAAGTTAGTTTTTTATTGTTTTCGAAAGAGCATCGATGGCAAGACACACGAAACAAAAGCTGAAAGCTCACACCATTGTACAATTTCATGTCGCTGGAAAATTATTTGTATAGTACATCGATTATGTAAACAGATGTTGGAAGCTTGATAGCATTGCTAGAAGCCTCTTCAGCATCCGGGTCCATGTGCCATGCACAAAATTATACTCCTTCGTTCCTAAATATTTGTCTTTTTACAAATTTCAAATGGGCATATTTTAGGGTGTAATTCACTCATTTTGCTTCGTATGTGTACTCCCCCTGTTCCTAAATACTCTATTTGTCTTTCTAGAGATTTCAACAAGTGACTACATATGGAGCAAAATGAGTGAATCTACACTCTATAATATGTCTATATACATCTGTATGTAGTAGTCCATTTGAATCTCTAGAAAGACAAATATTTGATTAGTCAGTCGTTGAAATCTCTAGAAAGACAAATACTCCGGAGTATATTTAAGAACCAAGGGGGTAGTGCACAACCGCATGGGAGACTCAGCCCGGTCGTTGTGCCGCATTAATAGTGAGTAATGAGTAGTCAAATCATAAGCCCCACCTTTCCCACTATAAGTTGCTCGGAAGAAGCAACCATCAATACGCTCTTCTTTGAATCCACTCACACTACTCCATCCGTCACTGTTTATAGAACTTGCTTCAGAAAAAAGAAAAAATCTGTGGGACCAAGGCGACTAGCGATCGGCCTGAAAAATAGCATTCGTAGTTATAGCACGACGTCTATTACTAGAGGAAATAATGCGTACACACATGCATGGAGTGCTTCCACCCCGGGTACACACATGCATGCACTTCACTTCGTAGTAGTACATCGAGAGAAAATTACTGACTTGATTGCGGTTACCACGCCCTAATTAATTGAGCATTAAACCAAACGCATCTGAAATCTCTCTGGTGGTGGAAATGCATTGAGAGAAATGCATCATAATGAAGCGCGCCTTGTAAACTATGACGGAGGGAGGAGTAGTATGAAGGTGCAAAACCAAGTACGCGTATGGCCAGTCGGTCAACGCACCTACTCTTAGCATATCACTGACATGTGAGACAGGAGTGTGAGCAAACCAATCTCAATTGACGGCAAAATGGCCAACCCGTCGTTCCTTGAGAGAGACGAGGAGCGAGAACACACATACGGGCTCGCACGGAGGCCAAGATATATTCGAGCATGGTTGGTTGATCGATATCATTATTACATGTTGGGCTGCCGTTTTCTGCCCTTCTCAGGAATAAACATGTACTTTATTAGAGATTAAAAAAAATAAGAGTACAGACACTCCACCATGTAGTTCTAGTAGTAGTACTACTCATACTATTAAACCTTGCGCTTGGCTCTTCGCCTCTTCGTGAAGTCGAACAATGATGGTTGTCAAAACCGGTGGATCTTGGGTAGGGGGTCCCGAACTGTGCGTCTAGGCGGATGGTAACAGGAGACAAGGGACACGATGTTTTACCAGGTTCGGACCCTCTTGATGGAGGTAAAACCCTACGTCCTGCTTGATTGATATTGATGATGTGGGTATTACAAGAGTAGATATACCACGAGATCAAGGATGCTAAACCCTAGAAGCTAGCCTATGGTATGATTGTTGTTATTGTTGTTGTCCTACGAACTAAAACCATCCGATTTATATAGACACCAGAGAGGGCTAGGGTTACACAGAGTTGGTTACAATGGTAGGAGATCTACATATCCGTATCGCCAAGCTTGCTTTCCACGCCAAGGAAAGTCCCATCCGGACACGGGACGAAGTCTTCAATCTTGTATCTTCATAGTCTTGGAGTCCGGCCGATGATGATAGTTCGGCTATCCAGACACCCCCTAGTCCATGACTCCCTCGGTAGCCCCCGAACCAGGCTTCAATGATGACGAGTCCGGCGCGTATATTGTCTTCGGCATTGCAAGGCGGGTTCTCCTTCAAATTTCATGTACCTGCCGAATAGTGTCCGGCTTCCTTATAAATGTTGCGCTCCTTGGCTTCCACGTCCAATAATGGCCCTCTTCCACATGTCGTATGAATGCGAAAAGCTAGGGTATTTTTGCGTTTTACCCCCTAGTCGCGCGAACGAGCCGCCTATAAGAAAGGCGAGGATCTAGATCCAACTCACACCATCCTCCTTCCGCAAGTACTCATCGAAGCGCCTTTGACAAAAATCCATTCCATCATGGATAGTCGACGCGGCTCCTCCTCTCGCGCTCCCAGCCCTCAGCCAGGAGATTGGGGGAGATGCTCTGTTCCACACAGTGAGCTAGTGACGCTCCAAACTGAGGGGTATCTTCCCCCAGCCTTCATGGTTCCGGTTCGAGCCGGACTGGCCACCTTCAGGGGTGGAAAGCAGGCGGAGAGCATCCCCAACCCCTCCAAAGGAGAGCGGGTATGCTTCGTCCCTTATCTAATAAGGGGACTCGGATTTCCCATACATCCGTTTCTCCGGGGGCTCCTGGAGTTCTACGGAATCCAGCTTCACCACCTTACATCTGCCTCCATTCTGCACATCGCGGGCTTTGTAGCTCTTTGCGAGCTGTTCTTGGGCATCGAGCCCCATTTTGCGCTGTGGAAGAGATTGTTTTGCCTCGTACCCCGTTCTCACGAGGGGTCGATATATCAAGTGGGCGGAGCCGAAATATGGCGCATCGCTGGGATCGGATATCTATTCAGCACCCCGAAGAAGGCGTCCGAAAACTGGCCTTCGAAATGGTTCTATATGGAGGACGCCCCTCTGCCGGATCCAGTTCGGATCGGCCTCCCGGAGTTCAGCAACGCTCCCTTGAAGAAACACCTGAGTTGGCGCCCGCGGAGCCCTCAACCGGAAGATGATGGGAGTGTCCAATATCTGATGGGCCGGATAAGGTTACTGGCCCACTCTGGATTGACCATGATTGGATTCATGGCCACGTGCATTACGTGAGGGGTGCAGCCGCTCCAATATAGGGGCCACCCCATGTGGGATTTCAACGGGGAGGATGACGCCACCCGTCATGGCCGCAAGGGGCCGGGATCGGCCGCCGATCTCGTGAAGATCCTGTCCGGCTTGTACAAGGAGGAGAAGGAGGACTTCCTCCGCACGAGTCCATTGAATGGATTCTCCATGAATAACCCTCGGAGCTGGGTAAGCAGACGTTTATCTGTCCGATCCATATTCCCAAAGTCAAGTGTCTCAGTTTGTGATTCTGACGCAGGAGCTGCGCCGGGACGTGGAGGGCATACAAAGCCTGACTCCACAGCCCGAGGATCCGGGACGATCCCTTGATCCGGCCTCCGAAGAGGATCCGGACATAAAGGTGGAGCTGATTGACGGGGTGTTCCACCAACTTAGCATGGACAATGCTCTAGTCGCCATTACGGCTGACTACCCCGGTTTATCTCCGGCTTCCCAGGTGACTACGACCGGAGTCCTGACACCATCATTTCATCCATGCTCATTTCTCACCATCATATACCAATGGTGCATCGCAGGAGGCGCCTTTAAGGCGGGAAGCCGAACCCGCGGCAGGTGACCAGCAAGGGTCAGTTCGGCCCAGCAGGCGGAAGAGGAGTGTGGCGCGAATTGAAACGTCGCCGCAACGGTACGGCGCACCATTGTTTTTAAGGGAAAGATCCCTAGGAGGTATATTGCCGCTCATGATTTTCCCAGGAGGAAGAGCGCTCGCCGAACAGTGTCCGGAGAGGTTGCCAATCAAGCCTCCGCCAGCCATGCTCCAACGCGTGGTCCGGAAGGGGAGGCGAACACAAGGCTTGAGCCGGATGCTCCTCCAAGGGAGGATGCCGACAGGCTGTCCGCCACCAAGTCTGAGGTGGAGAGCGCCATGAGTCACAGGCGCCGCCGGACAGTTCTTCGTGACGCGTGTTTCTCCCCGGAGGCACTGAATGCCTTTAATGCGGAGACGCGCACCTCCATGCCGCTCGAGATGGTCTAACCCGAGCCACAGAGCAGTATGTGAAAGACATACGGGTGAGGAATTTTAATAGTTATATATGCCAGTAGCCCCCGAGACTTAAAATAGTTAGAATAACTGATTTAAGGATCATTTGTTATGCAGGATCTTACGGAGAAGAATACCCAGCTGTCCGAGGAGCTTCAAGAGTGCAAGGCCCAACTTGAGGCCGCACTAGCCGCCGTAGGAGGAGGCAAAGAGACTCCCTCTGGTAATACATACTTCGAAAAGATAAGTGGTTTCTGAAGTGCGGCGTGTGCGTAAGTCTGACAATTGAATTGCAGAGGGTGCCGGATTGGAACCGGACAAGCAACATCTGCTGCGCCAGCTGAAGGCCGGCAAGAAGGTGCTTATGAGGGTGCAGCAGGCGAGAAACAAACTCCAAGATGCCAACACCCGGCTGGGCGAAGAACTAAAAGATGTTCGGGTCCAGCTGACTGACTCCGTAAAGGAGAATCGGCGGCTTCGTCGCGGCATTTTACAGTAAGTGCTTGAGCAAACTCTTTTGAAAAGAAGAGTTCGGTGAGGAAGTCGATTGACAGAAATGTGTCTGTAGGTGTGCTCACGGGTCGTCCGGCGGAGGAGATGCCTGCTTCCACGGGTGACCTTCTTCCCGAGCTGCTGCAACTGCACGAACGTATTCGGCAGGCGATGAGCGGTGTCATCCAGGCCTTATGGCCGTCCGTCTCCCTACCCGAGGGTCTTGGAGGGCTTGCTGACAAGCTTCAGGGAGTACGACAGCGCTTCCGTCTGTGGAAGATATCGGCCTGCCGTCAAGGCGCCAGAGAGGCCTGGGCCATGGTGAAGATGCAGTACATGAAGGCTGATCCAAACCACATGGCCGAGGTCGGACCTGTCGGGCCCGATGGGAAGGAGATCCCTGTGAGCTTAATGTACGGCCAAGTAGAGTTGGTCGTGAAATATTCCCAACGGGACTGTAAGCTAGACAACCTGTTAGATGGGATTGAAGAGGAGTTCAATCAATCAATTTGACGATGTAATTTTAAAATGACATATAAAATGCCTTCTAGCCGGATTGTAGATCGTTTGTCTTTGCGGACCTTTTCGCTTCAACCTCGGGACCCAACAGTCCGGAGTGTGTCCGAATACCCTAGCGGTTAGAAAAACCGGGGCATGCATGGAGACCAGGCGTAGGGGTCATTACTGCTTTTATCAGACAAGTGCCCAACTAGTTATGTTATATTACATGGTTAGTAAGAAACATCTTCCAGGGAGAATAGTTCCGTTAGGGGTTCCTTTCCCTGGGAGGCATGCCCTAAGGTGCATGTCCGTACTGCGAAAAGAGCAGAAAAAGCATCTGGGGGTAGATAAGTTTAAATAAGTAATAAATCATCTTTCAAGTCACCGGCCGAATATTCCCTTAAGAACGCTAGCTTTCGGCTTCACCCAGTCTGAGGTACACATCCGGCTGACCCGGCAGTAACAATCGCAGAGGTGCTCCCTTTACCTCCTAGCCGAACAATCCACTACTAGGAAAAGGGCTATAGATGGAATTGACACTAATGGCGCACCAGATATGTGGTGCGCCATTAGTATGTACTAATGGCGCACCACCCTCTGATGCGCCATTAGTGTTGAAACTACTAATGGCGCACCCTGCCCACGGTGCGCCATTAGTACCAAATTTTTTTTTGAACTAGTGCGCCTGTCCAAACATACTAATGGCGCATCCTCTGGTGGTGCGCCATTACTAGTTGTAACTAGTAATGGCGCACCAGCCAGAAGGTGCGCCACTAATGTTATTTTTTTTATTATTGTCTTTATTCCTTTTTTTGCAAAAGTACTAATGGCGCACCACCAGGGGGTGCGCCATTAGTAACCTGGATTACTAATGGCGCATTTGTTGTTGGTGCGCCATTAGTAAGTGGGCAGCAACAAGATATTTTGGACAGCCTCTCCTCCCACACTCACTTTCTCCCCACTTCATTCTCTCCACCGCCTCCTCCTTGTCTCGGGTGCCTCCTCTTTTTCACCTCATTTCCACCATAGATTCATTCAAATTAAGTGGTTAAGTTACCTTGTTTTGCTAGGTAAGTAAGGGGGGAAGCTATATTTATGTTGTTCTCCCTACAACAATGTGCACATGCACTTTTTATGCCCTAGCTAGATCTATGTATGTTCGTGGTGTTGCATATGTTTGTGGTGTTGCATATGTGTTTGTGTTTGGAGGTGTACTGGTATTTGAAATGCGATAGTTGCCAATATTTTGCCGAAATGTTGATTCATTTCCGTTTCGGCGAGAATTTTGGCATTAAGCATTCTTTTTGGTCCTATTTTTAGGGAAAGTCATGCCAAATTTTTTCTTGGTTCTAAAATATCGTTTTGCTCTACCCCGCAAGAGACCATGGTCCGCACGATGACCGAAGGCATCGTGAATAGGTTTTTGAGGTCCGCGAAGGCCGAGATGCTTCAAAAGAACGAGACGGAGATAAGATGTCCGTGTCGAAGATGCAAGCTGAATAGCCTTATTGCGGACCCGGATTCCGGGCAGGTGCGGGACCACCTGCTCTTGCGTGGTTTCATGGATGGCTATCGGTGGCAAGGTGATGAAGATGACTACGAAGTCGTCCATGGGGGCCGAGAAAGAAATGAGGAAGGGCAGCAAGAAGATGAGGAATCCCCAGGAGATGATCACGACGGTGATGCTGTACACAGTCATCATGTAGAAGATGCAGGACATGATGATGATGCCGGCGGAGCAGACGACACTGGACCATCGATGGGCTGGGTGCAGGACCCTCATATTCAAGAGCTGCTTCTCAAGCAGACGGATAACGCAAGAGCTGCCGCCCGAGAGAAAGCCAAGATGGATCAACTTGAGTTAGACGCGGTTACTCCATTGTATGAAGGATGCAGGCCTGAGGATACCCGCCTGAAAGTAACGCTCATGGCTCTGGAGATGAAGGTAAAACACAAAATGACCGACGCATGCTTCGACGAGAAAATTGGAAAGACTGCCCACTGCCGGGAAAGAAGCAAAAGGCGCCAAAGCCGGGAAAGAAGCGAAAGGCGCCAGAGCCGCTGCTGAAGGTATGGAAAACGAGGTCTGTTTTCTGGGACTTGCCGTACTGGAAGATCCACCGTGTGCCTCACAGCCTTGATGTCATGCATATCACGAAGTACGTGTGCGAGAGTCTGCTTGGTACCCTGCTCAACATGCCAGAGAGGACCAAAGATGGGCCGAAAGCAAGGGCAGACTTGAAATCAATGGGCATCAGGCAGGAGCTTCACGCTATATATGATGATGATGATGATGATGATGATGATGATGATGATGAGGCGAAGCAGGACACAGAAAGTCGTCGCAAAGGCAAAAAGGCCAAGAAGACCGGAAATGACTACCCTCCCGCGTGCTTCACTCTAAGTCAGGAGGAGATCGAGCAGTTTTTCACCTGCCTCCTAGGAGTAAAACTTCCTTACGGTTACGCGGGGAAGATAAGCAAATACCTAGACCCAGCGAAGCAGAAGTTCAGCAGGATGAAGTCTCACGATTGTCACGTGCTGATGATGCAGATACTTCCAGTTGCAATCCGTGGGATCATGGACGCGCACGTCCGTGAAACGCTATTTGGCCTATGCAACTTCTTCGACGTCATCTCTCGGAAGTCGATTGGCGTGAGGCAACTCAGAAGGCTACAGGAAGAGATTGTGGTGATACTATGCGAGCTTGAGATGTACTTCCCGCCCGCATTCTTCGATGTTATGGTGCATCTGCTGGTCCATATAGTGGAGGATATCATCCAACTCGGGCCGACGTTCCTGCACAACATGATGCCGTTCGAAAGGATGAATGGTGTCATCAAAGGATACGTTCGCAACATGTCACGTCCAGAAGGAAGCATAGCCAGGGGCTTTCTAACCGAAGAGTGCATCTCCTACTGCACGAATTATCTAGGCATCGAGAACCCCGTTGGTCTGCCCGTCAACAGGCACCTCGGCAGGCTCGCTGGATGGGGTCACCGTGAGAGTCGCCGCGAAATGCATGTCGACTTCGAGGGTCGACTCGCCGACTTTGAAAGAGCAAACCTAGTCGCGCTACAACACATAGACGTGGTCGATCCTTGGGTGGTAGAGCACAAAACCTTTATTAAGAAGACGTACAATGACCGAGGCCAACAGAGGACGGACGGAGATACACTCAAAGAGCACAACTCATGTTTCACGTGTTGGTTCAAGCAGAAGCTTCTGTCGTACCCTTTACATGAGGATTCTTCCATGGAAGAACAACTCATATTCGCCTTGTCACAGGGCGCCGAGCACAACCTGATGACCTATGAGGCGTATGATATCAATGGCTACACATTCTACACCGAGGCCAAGGACATGAAGAGCGATGGTTATCAGAACTCCGGGGTAACGATGGAATCCTACACCGGTAACGACAAGGACATATACTACGGAAGGATCGAGGAGATCTGGGAGCTGAGCTACGCTGGAGAGAAGGTACCGATGTTCCGTGTCAGATGGGCCAAGAACGTCATAAAAGAATACCGGTATTTCACCACCATGGTTATACCCGAAGCCAAATCCAAGACCGCGGGCGCAAACGTCACTGCGAAAAATGAGCCATGGGTACTGGCTTCCCAAGTGGACCAATGCTTCTTCATTACTGACCCGCCAAAGCCCAGTCGTGTTGTCGTGAGGAGAGGCAAAAGGAAGATCATCGGAATGGATGGAGTAGCCAATGAGCAAGACTTCGACAAGTACGGCGACCCGAGGATCGAACATGACAACGATGATGAAGTAGCAGCATACACCACAAGAAGAAGCAGGACCACCCTACCTAAAGGACGTCCGTTCCACCGAAGAACTCCATTTGCGAAAAAGAAGGGCAAGAAGATTGTGAACAGATAGCTAGCTAAGATCGATTGTATTTAAATCGTAGCCTTCATTTCTCGATTGTATTTCATGGGTACTTTTTGAACTATCATGAATATTTTTAAATTTCATGGACACTCGATCTCGATCCCCCTCCATCTTGATCGCTATCCCACCTCGCCAGATCTGGTCCCCCTCGTCGCCGAGCACCCCCCCAGTCCAGAGGGCGCCGCCGCCGACCCCCCGCACCCTCGAATCCCCTACTCAACCGCCGCCGCCGACCCCCCGCACCCCGCGCACCGTCTTATAAAAAAATA
>NC_041389.1:19790926-19847656 GCF_002162155.2 Triticum dicoccoides | reverse complement strand
GCCCCGACGCCGCCCCGACACCGCCTCGACCCCGCCCCGACGCCGCTGCCCCGGGTTGGTCAGCCAGCCTCGTCTCCACCGTCACCGGCGACCGCTTAGCCCGACTGCAGACGTGGTACGCTCTTCCTCCTCTTCTGTTCTTCCCCTTTTCTCTGGGCACATGGTCATTGAGTAAAATCTGAGTAGATTAGGCCATAAATTGGATTACGAGCACAGTTTAGTCAAGAAAATGCTTCGGGGCCAATGTTCATTCAATTCTTCAGATAAACAGGGCATGTATTCAGTTTTTTTCTCATAAGGAGAGCAGATTTTCATCACTTGCACTTACACAGAGTTAATGTAAACGTTTTGCACAATAACGTAGCATGTATCTTCAGTTTTTGCACTTAAAAAAGCCAATCTTCAGTTTGCCACTTCAAAATATTATAAACTCTAAAAGAACAACATGTTAGTACAGAACTTATACAAGGATCGTCACACAACCCTTATGCGCATCATGGTGCTAAGTCTAGATTATCATGATTGTGCATCTGCAAAAATTTATAACTGTGAGTGCAATCTGTACCTAACAAGCAAGATAGATAAGATTTCAAATGCGCAAATAAGAAATTGCAACACAACTGCAGATTTCAAGAAGTGCAATTTCATCAAATTTAGTATTAGATAGTAGATATTGACAGTCTGACAGTTATATACCAATTTTCTTCTAAAAAATACCTCATGGTTTTGATGATTGTACTAACAAAGAAAAAGCAGGCATTATTAGATATGAAATCTGGAAATCTTTTCAGTTCTATTTTTGTAATGACAGGAAATATTGTGGTCACTTTTCTCATCCCTTTTAACATGATGTAGTGTAACAGAACATATCTGCAGATTCCACCAATGCCAATGGTTCTTTCCTTCCACTGTCCAAATTTCAGTGAAACGTCTCCACCTTCGACACAACAGTGATTCTCAAAATTTACTACGCAGACCCCAAACATGATGCTCCTACTCTTTTCATAGAGACAAGGACATTAGCAACAAAGTAGTGGCTTTTCTCCGGGTGTTGGAGAAAGCATAGATGATCCTTCCATTTACAGTAGCAAGGACAATTGTACAACAAGACGATACCACTAGGGCAGGTTCCTTGAATCCTCAACATGACAGAAACAACCTTCTACTTTGAAGCTCCTCTTTTGATCAGATTCAAATCATCACCCTTTCCAGCAGCAGCAGTAGTAACTAGCACTAGAATCACATTGTTCCGCACTTCTTCTTGTTGTGTTTGCTGCTGGGTAGAAGAAGCTTTGGTGGGCTGCTGCTTGTCTTGGTTCTCATCGAAACAACCCAGCTGCGCGAAATCCTCGATCGACTTGACATGAACCTGCAAAGGAAAGACAATATTAATAAATCACAACTCTACTAGATTGTTAAGTTGGGTGGGATGTAAAAGCAAATCTTCTTCTAAGTGCAATATACTTAGTGCTGCTATATGAGTGTATAAATATTTGTTGCTATATAAATGTGAACAAAATTCGTCTTGTATATGATATTCTTCCATGAAGAGAGAATAGATAGTGTGGGTCTGACCTTGTTTAATTTCTGCAATTCTTGTATATGATATTCTTTGGTGTGTATTGCATTCTCATCGTGGTTTTGATCACAGAACAAGAAGGGAAAGGGCGACTGAAGTACCTACTGCAGCAGACAGAAGTATTTGCCCACTTTGCAGAAGGAAGCCAGGCTAAAGAGAAGAAGCCACGTGGAAGGTGATTCTTGGTTATGTTTTTTTAAAGGCAATCCTTGGTTATGTTAGTGCCACTATATAGTACTTTACTATGAACACCCATCTTGGATGACCAATAGAAATTGCAGCCACATGTGCACCGATCTAATTTGAAACATCAATGAAAATTGAAAAAAATTTACTCTCGTAGCACTACTTCTATTTGCATTTCCCAAACATATGGTTCTGTCCATCCTCATTTCCTGTCTTCCCTAATAACCATCATTAAGTTATAGGTTTGCTGTGTGCCTGTGCTATTCCCTGTCAGTAATTGATTTCAGAAACTGGCAAGCTTTGATAATGTAAGAGTTACTTACTTGCTAATTAGCCAAGCAGGCATGTATTACTTACTTGCTAAGAACTTTGATACTATTTGGATCAAAGTTAAATGAGCACATAGATGACAAAAAAAAATTCAGATTGTAAAATGTTCATTTTGCTGCTAGTGCCCATTTTGAGTAATTGCTTAGAGGGATGATCCTATGTGAGCTGGTGGAGTGATTTGTTTTCTACATAAAGCTCTTTAGTCAGGCTAGTTTTCGTGAAATACACATGAAGCTTCACCAGCTCCTGTGGGTGTCGGATCCATGTGACATGTGACATTGCATCCATGTCCACCTGGGATAATGATTTTGCAGGTACCCCGAGAGGCCCTTGAGTTTGCCGGAATGTCGATTAACTTCCGTTCCGGCAAATTCGGGTACTCCATATGTCCTATTTTCAGTAAAGGTCATGCTGAAATTTTCCGTGAATTTTAGCATGACTTTGCTAAAAATAGGACATATGGGGTACTTGTGACTAATGCATGGGCCGGGGTATCTTAGTAGTTAATTAAGTAGGATCAAGTGCCCCGGCGTACTTGTGACTAATGCATGGCTTTTAGGGTGCCTCGGTGTCGATAAAAACCGAAATGATGAAAGGTTAGGCTTTTAGGGTGCCTTGGCGTCGAAAAACCCTCAATGATAAAAGCTTAGATTTTAGGATGCCTCGGTGTCGACAAACCCTAAATGATGAGACCATGATCTTGTTCCTTGACAATAACCAACTTTTTGACCAAACTTTGTTTCTATTTAGAGAGAAACATGGCCCACAACGATGAGGCCGGGGGTTCGGGCGGCAAGGCATTCTGGGAGCTGTCCCAGGAGATGGAGGAACAACCTCACTTGTATGAGGCCGCCGCCTTCCCCACCGATCCTGAGACCACGGATGGTGCCGCCGAGGATGACCACACTGATCCCACCACTGATGGTGCCGCCGAGGATGCCACCACTGATGATGGCGGCGCACGCACAGATGGCAGCCAACCGAAGAGGCAATAGAAGGACCGGCGCCCGATCGTGCTCCGCACCCTCAAGGAGGAAGTTACTGAAGTGGACTCCAATGGGAATCCAATGGCGCCCGAACGAATAGTCAAGGGGTACTCGCTTCAGCTCGGGTGCATTGTCCGGAGCACCGTCTCGATTAACACCGAGAACCTGAGGCATCCTGACCGAGGGAATTTGCGCAACCTCCTCTTCACGAAGCTGCACGAACGATACAAGTTCCCCGCTGAATTTGAAAACACAAGCCTCAAAGGGAATAAAGTGAACAATGCTGCCCTCACGAAGATGAGCAAGGCCCTGTCTACTTGGAAAAGCAATGTGAAGAGAATGATCAAGAAAGGTGAGAGTTATCGGAAGATCAAGGAGAAAAATCCTTCGATCACCAAAGATGACTACAACGACTTCAAGATCAATTGCTCGAGCACCGCAAGCTCCCAATCAAGTGAGTGGGGGAAACAAATGCGGGAGCTGAACATAGGGGAACACACACTCGGTCCCGGCGGTTATAGAGTGGCGGAGCCTATATGGGACAAGGAGGATGCGGACCGTGCCGAGCAAGGCCGACCGCCCCGCTTCGAGAAATACAGCGGTAACAAGCAGACTAGGAACTATGTCAGGGCCTGGTACAAGGAGGACCCGATAACAAAGGAGCTTACCACGGATCCGAAGACCAGGGCGCTTGAGCTTGTTCTAGTAAGGAATACACCCCCGCGTAATTAGCTCCATATGGTTGCATTCTAATTAATGAAGCCAAATTTCTAAATGGTTCACATTCCTTCCGTAGGCGACTGAAAGCAGTAGCGCGGAGTCGACTAAGAGCAACCCTTGGGACACCACTCTAAATAGGGGGTTGAATGTAATGAAGAACAAGGATAAGCTCAGTAAGCCGACGTCAGCTGGTCGTGTGGCCGGCAAAGGCTTGTCGACAAAATGGGGGTCATACTATACCCTGTTGTGCGGAAGGAGAAAAAGACCAGCTCGGAAAGCCAGGCGCGAGAGGTTCACGAACTCAAGGCACAGGTGGCGTGGATTCCGGAGATTGTCCAAGAGCAAGTGGAACAACGACTCGGAGCGACGATCACCGCCCTTGTGCCTACCTTGATCTCGGGGTTGAGTGCGTGGATTGCGGGCGGCCAACAGGGGCCGCCCCCGATTCCTAGCTTCACGGCCAGCAACTCGCATAATGCGATGGCGGGGCCATTGGTGCCTCCGGCGGAGGCGGCATTGGTGTCTCCGACGCCGGCACGGGAGCTTAATGCACCCGGGTGTACGCCGGCCGGCACCTCTTCAGCAAGCGGCCCCTCCGTCAACTTCACGCCTGCCGTTGGCGGTGCCTCGACATTAGCCGAGCTCGACGCCATCATCACGGTAACTAATTAAGCCTCTCTCGGCCGAGGACTTCATCTCCTTGCCTTTGACTGGGCATCCCTGACGCCCTACATGTTTTCGCAGGGCGCCGCCGATGTTCCGTGCACTCTCCTCCACTTCGTGAACAACGAGTTGGTCGATGTCGCCAAGGGCAAAATCATTCAACCGGGCAACCCCTTGTTCCACGGTACCCAGATGCCACCCAACTTGTTTAGGGTTCAACTGGTTCGGGTGCTACCAGGCTGCGACGACTTGTTACCTCCGATTCGACCCGTCGGGGCCGACGATGAAGACGTGATGACCCTCAGCGCCTGCCTGAGCTGGCCCCTGCTTTGGCCGAAGAGCCAGATTTGTTTGGGGGCGGGGGACACCACCCCAAAGACAACACCGCCAGTCGTGCCGGCGCCAAGTCGGCCCCATGGCAAGATCGCCGTAACGGTGCCGGACATCCCTATGCCACTGGATCCAAACATGCATATGGCACAGGATCAGAACGACGACGACGACGACGATGATACATTTGGCAACGTCGATCAGTACTTTGCCGAGCATGGGTACGATGGCGACTTCATGGGGCCTCCTTCTCAAGAACCAAACCCAACAAAAAACGTGTGCGATCTAGCTCGTACCGCGGAGAAGCCAAGTTGCAACAGGCGCCGTCTGGCGTTCAGCTCTCAGGAGACGCCTCCAGCTGCCGACTTCACCGAGCCTCAGATAGGCGAGCTGTGAAATATTATCAGCCCCAACACACTCAAGAAGGCGGTCTGTGAGTAGAACTCGGTCCCATTACAGGAGAAGAAGAAGGCACGCAAAAGAAAGACTAAGAAGGGTGCGAGCCAGCCGGCACCGAGTACGATCCGTGCTCAGGACGGGCCACCTTCACCGCAGGATATCTCGAGCAGGGTGCATGTGGCGGGTAGGGCGATGCTACCGACAAATATGCTTCAATGCTGCAACCGGTGCTATGCGGAGTCTGCATGACAGTGTTCTTGCTTTGGAGAAGCGGCGTCTCAGCGAGAAGGATGTGGCATACCCGGTTTTCGCGGCCAAGGTGCCAGAGGGCAAGGGCTTTGTGGATAACTCCATCGGGCGTACGATCGTCCTGCGTTTTGATGACATCCACACTATGTTGAACCTTCATCCGCTGCACTACACCTTCGTTCGGCTATTTTCGCTGAGTATGGAGATGCGGATCATTCGCGACAAGACCCCAGACATCGTGATAGTCGACCCCTTCTACATGCGTGCCAAGATCTTGGGCAGCGCTGGGGACCGGCAAGTCGCGAGTTCTTACCTCGAAGGCGTCATTCTGGCAAACCAAGATAAGGATAACTTCCTCGTGCCTTACTTTCCCGAGTAAGTCCTCCCCTCAACCGGCCCGTAACATATGAATTCTTACATTTCGATCGTTTTTCTCGTAACATTCCGTGTTTTCTGCAGTGACACACGTTGCACGCTCATCCTCCTAAGCCCCAAATATTCCATGGCCACGTATTTCGACCCGGACCGTCAGTCGAACGTAGACTACACAAATGTCAAGAAGGTTCTTGATGATGTTCTCCCCGGCTACACCCAATCTGGAGGCACCTTCACCAGGCCTATTCGTAAGTACGGCAAGCACGTGTTCTCCCACAATACGATGTTCTGCTATGTCAAGCAGCCGCCTGGCGGTCAGAAGGGTGCCTACTATGCCATCCGTCACATGCGGGCGATCGTACGGGACCATCATCAACTTCTGCTACCGAGTAAACTCAAAGATTGGGCCGCGAGCGTGTCGGCAATCCAGGACGCGGACCTCCGACAAGAATTCTTTCGCATCCAGTCGGAGTTTGCGGAAATCATCCATCAAGATGTCCTTCGTACCTCGGGGCAGTTCTACCTTAGAAATGAACCGTCCAACAGTGACATCGACACAATGCTACAAATGCAGGATGACAACGCCCGTTCTTTCATGACTCCCACAATAGACGGCGGCTTCATCCATGCTCCGGTCCCTTGAGTCGAGTTGTCTAGTTCTGAAACATCGATTGGCTCATGTTGTAATTAAACTTTAATGAACTTGTAGTATGTCTCTTTGGTTTCGAGAGTCGTTCAACTTAGATGTAATCGATGCTATTAATGTCTTGCTTTTCTCTTCCGATCGTTCTGTTGCATACTTATATATTTCTTATGTATTGTCTGTGAATTGGTACTAACGTTTCGTTTGGCTAGTGCATAGCGATGCCGACGTATGTCGTGTACAAGGGTAAGGTTCCCGGAGTCTACGATGACTGGGAGGAGTGTCGGAGACAGGTTCACCGATTCAGCAGTAACAGTTACAAAGGGTACACCACTAGGGCCGAGGCCGAATCTAGATACGCCCACTATCTAGCGGGAGAGGGGAGGGAGCGTTGGAGGAACCGGATGAAGATGAGTTTCATTGTGATGATGCTCATCGTGATGACCGCAGCTCTCTTCTATGTGATGGTAGTTTAGATGATCGATATCGACTTGTAATGTGAAGACAGACTCGCTACTCGAGGTCTCGAGACTTGTAATATAATGTTCTATCTTTGTTCGGTCTTTTCAATTCGGAGACTAATATGATGAATTGTATTCGGAGACTAATATGATGAATTGTATTCAAAGACTAATCTTCTATTGTATTTGATGAATCTGTTGTTGATGTGTGCTGTCTATATTTTGTCAAACTATACATTTTGTAACATGTGCAAAAAACAGAAAATAAAAAAATAAAAAAAACCTAATATTCATACTAATGGCGCATCACATGACAGTGCGCCATTAGTATGACAGTGCATACTAATGGCGCATCATTGGGCAGTGCGCCATTAGTTTGCCGCGGTTACTAATGGCGCATCAAGAGGTGGTGCGCCATTAGTATGCCAAAGCACCTGGGTATACATGGCCCCTGGGAGGCATACTAATGGCGCACCCTGGCCTATACTAATGGCGCACCCGAGGTGCGCCATTAGTATACCAGATACTAATGGCGCACCAGGTGGTGCGCCATGAGTAAAAATTACTAATGGCGTCCTATTAATGGCGCACCACAGATGCGCCACTAATAGCCATACTAGGTGCGCCATTAGTAGGGGTTTTTCTAGTAGCGATCGGGAACGTAGGGGTAAGCACAGGAGCCAGGCAACCCAGCTTGGCCAAAAGTTAAGTCATATCGATGCATATAATGGTGAATAAAAGGTACATGCGGAAGTATGACACATGTGTTGGGCATGAAGCCCGTATAAATAAGCTTCTGTTAAAGAAGCCCCCAGGTATAATGAGTGCTAGTAGCACATCAAGTGTGTGCGAACAATGTGAAAATTAGCCCATCAAAGGCTTTTACTATAAAAAAAAGGGGGAAGAAGGAGGGGAACAAGAGACAGTGAAAATGTAAAAGGTGGACGGAGGAGGGAGACGAACTCTAAGTCCGGCACTAGGCGTAGAATCTTCGGAGACGGGCTGCATTCCATGGGTTCGGCTCGAGCCGGTTGTCAGATGCGTTACATAGACGGTATGCTCCGCCGGTCAGGACTTGGTCGATGATGAAGGGACCTTCCCATTTGGGCTTGAGTTTGTCCTTTTTCTTGTCCGGCAGGCGTAGAACAAGTTCGCCAACATTGTAAGTTTTGGCCCGTACTTCTCTGCTTTGATATCTTCGAGCCTACTGCTGGTAAAATGCGGAACGAGCTTTTGCCACGTCCCGCTCCTCCTCTAAGGCATCCAAACTGTCCTGCCGATCCAACTCGGCTTCTCTTTCTTCTTACATGCGCATGCGAGGTGAGTCATGAATTATATCACAGGGCAAAACTGCCTCTGCGCCGTACACCATAAAAAATGGTGTGAATCCGGTAGTGCGGTTCGGCATGGTCCGCAGCCCTCAGAGTACGGAGTCGAGCTCCTCTACCCAGTGCGTGTTAGATTCCGTGAGGGACCACACTAATCTGGGTTTGATGCCGCTCATGATTAGACCATTTGCACGTTCGACTTGACCGTTAGTTTGGGGGTGATAGACTGAAGCGTAGTCGAGTCTGATGCCCATGTTTTTGCACCAGAGTTTAACCTCGTCGGCCATGAAATTCGTGCCGTTATCAGTGATGATGCTGTGGGGGACACCATAATGGTGTACTACCCCGGATATGAAGTCTATCACGGGTCCGGATTCGGTCGTTTTAACTGGCTTGGCCTCTATCCATTTGGTGAATTTGTCCACCATGACCAATAGGTATTTTTGCTTGTGGGTTCCTCCTTTAAGGGGTCCAACCATATCAAGCCCCCAGACCGCCAACGGCCAGGTGATGGGTATAGTTTTGAGGGCGGTGGGTGGCATGTGGCTTTGATTAGCAAAGAGCTGGCAACCGACGCATCGTTGGACTAAGTCATGAGCATCTGCCCGGGCAGTCGGCCAATAAAATCCTGTACGGAAGGCCTTGCCTACAAGGGCCCGGGCTGCGGCGTGGTGCCCACCGAGTCCAGCGTGAATTTCAGCCAGGAGATTTCGCCCTTCCTCTTCGGAGATACACCTTTGAAGGACTCCAGTTGTGCTTTTCTTATAAAGTTCTCCCTCATGGACCTTGTAGGCTTTAGATCGCCGAACTATGCAGCGGGCCTCATTTAGGTCTTCGGGGAGTTCCTGCCTAGTTAAGTAGGCTAGGAATGGTTCCGTCCACGACGCGATTACTGCCATTATTTTGTGGGCTGAGGGTGTTATTTCATTGGTTGAGCCACTGACTGTGTCAGAATGTTCCGTGTTGGGTGGCGCGGTTGGTTCCGGGTTGCTATTTCCGGAGTCCTCTTCCCATAGTACGGATGGCTTAAAGAGCCGCTCCAGGAAGATGTTTGGAGGGACGGCGTCGCGTTTTGCACCGATGCGTGCCAACACGTCGGCTGCCTGGTTATTATCCCGGGCTACATGGTGGAATTCGAGTCCTTAGAACCGAGCTAACATTTTTAAGATGTCGTTACGATAGGCTGCCATTTTCGGATCCTTGGCGTCAAAGTCTCCATTTACTTGGGATATTGCGAGGTTTGAGTCCCCGCGCACCTCTAGGCGTTGAATACCCATGGAGATTGCCATCCGGAGACCATGTAGAAGGGCCTCGTATTCAACTGCATTGTTAGAGTTCGTGTACATTATCTGAAGTACGTATTGGACTGTGTCTCCGGTTGGGGACGTCAGTACGACGCCAGCCCCCAAGACGGCCAACATTTTGGAGCCATCGAAATGCATGATCCAATTGGAGTATGCGCCGTATTCTTTAGGGAGTTCGGCTTCGGTCCATTCGGCGATGAAGTCAGCCAAAACTTGCGACTTTATAGCTCGCCTTGGTTTGTAGGTTATGTCAAATGGTAAGAGCTCAATGGCCCATTTTGCAATCCTGCCCGTCGCGTCGCGGTTGTTTATAATGTCGTTGAGGGGTACTTCGGAGGCCACTGTTATCGAGCACTCTTGAAAGTAGTGTCGCAGCTTCTGGGATGCCATGAACACTGCGTACGCTATCTTTTGATAATGTGGATACCGGGACTTGCATGGGGTTAAGACAGTGGATACGTAGTACACTGGTTTTTGAAGAGGGAATTTGTGTCCTTCTGCTTCTTGTTCGACGACGAGCGCTGCGCTGACAAGTTGATGTGTTGCCGCGATATATAATAACATTGGTTCGCCTAGGTTGGGCGCGGCCAGGACCGGATTTGTTGCTAGTATGGCCTTTATTTCTTCGAGTCCGGCCGTGGCAGCATCCGTCCACTCGAAGTGTTCGGTGCACCGGAGGAGGCGGTAGAGAGGCAATGCCTTTTCTCCCAAACGGGAGATGAAGCGGCTTAAAGCCGCCACGCATCCAGTCAGTTTTTGTATTTGTTTGAGGTCTTTTGGGATATCCAGTTGTGACAGAGCTCGGATCTTGGCTGGGTTTGCTTCAATTCCTCTACCGGATACAATGAAACCCAAGAGCTTTCCGGCTAGTATGCCGAAAACGCATTTTTCCGTGTTGAGTTTATTGTCATATGCTCGGAGGTTGTCGAATGTGAGCCTCAAATCGTCTACTAGATTTTTGACGTGTTTGGTCTTAACGACAACATCGTCTACGTATGCCTCTACTGTTTTGCCGATCTGGATATCCAGACATGTCTGAATCATGTGCTGATATGTTGCGCCAGCGTTTTTAAGTCCGAAGGGCATTGTGTTGAAGCAGAATGGTCCGTATGGAGTAATGAATGCCGTTGCGGCCTGGTCTGTTTCCGCCATCTTGATTTGATGGTATCCAGAGTATGCGTCGAGGAAACACAATGAGTCGTGCCCCGCGGTAGCATCGATGATTTGGTCGATGCGGGGGAGGGGGAAAGGATCCTTTGGACAGGCCTTATTAAGGTCTTTAAAATCCACACAAAGGCGCCAGGATTTGTCCTTTTTTGGTACCATTACCAGGTTTGCTAGCCAGTCCGGATGTTTTATATCTCTGATGAATCCGGCTTCTAATAGTTTGGCTAGCTCCTCTCCCATTGCCTGTCTTTTGGGTTCGGAAAATCATCGAAGAGCCTGTTTGACTGGCTTGAATCCTTTTAGGATATTTAGGCTGTGCTCTGCCAGCCTGCGTGGGATTCCTGGCATATCTGAAGGGTGCCAGGCAAAAATGTCCCAATTTTCCCGAAGGAATTCTCGTAGTGCGGCTTCTACATCAGGGTTTAATTGTGCCCCAATGGAGGCTGTCTTTGTGGGGTCCGTTGGATGGACCTGGAATTTGACTATTTCGTCTGCTGGTTTAAAAAATGTGGACTTAGATCTCTTATCGAGTATCACATCGTCCCTATTCACCGTGGAGCATAGTGCAGTGAGTTCTTCTGCCGCTAGTGCTTCGGATAGTGCCTCTAGGGCTAGTGCGGCTGTCTTATTTTCGGCGCGGAGTGCTATGTCCGGATCACTGACTAGAGTGATGATTCCATTCGGCCCGGGCATTTTGAGCTTCATGTACCCGTAATGGGGTACGGCTTGGAAAATTGTGAATGCCTCTCGCCCTAATAGAGCGTGATATCCACTGCTGAACGGGGCCACTTGGAACGTGACTTCCTCGGACCTGTAGTTGTCCGGTGAGCACCACATCTAGTGTGATTTTTCCTGTGCAGCGTACTTCCCGACTAGGGATTATTCCTCTAAAGGTTGTGCTGCTTCGCTCAATGCGGCTCCAGTCTATTTCCATTTTTTGGAGGGTTTCCTCATAGATGAGGTTTAATCCGCTGCCGCCATCCATGAGTACCTTGCTAAGACGAAAGCCGTCCACTATGGGACTGAGGACCAATGCGGCTGGTGCTCGGGCTGTTCAGAATTTAGGCTCATCGCTGGCATTGAAGGTGGTAGCCGTGTCGCTCCATGGATTTGTTGTTGCTACTTGGTAGACTTCGGCGAGGCTGTGGATTGTTCGTTTCCGCATATTATTTGATGCGAAAGTCTCGAAGACTGTTGATACCGTACTGGTATTGTTGGGCTGGTTTTCCGGGGCTAGAAGCACTTCGCCACTTTTGGCCATCTGCCATAGTATCCAACATGCCCGGAGGCTATGTGTTGGAGTGGCGCCTTCTGCATTATGGATGTTGCAGGGTCCGCTGAGCCATCCCTCTAGTACGGTTCCGTACCCTTTAGGGGTTTTTTGCTTTTTGGTTTTTGACCCAGGTGCTTGAGCATGGTGCACCCTTTTATTCTGGACTAAGGTTGTGTTAGGGCCGGATTGCCCCAAAATCTAGTTTCGGTTTTCCAGGCAATCTCCATCGCACAGTATTTTCGTACTATGGTCGCCAGGTCGGCGAAGCGCGTGACCTTGCGACGACTTATGGCGTTCATGATTCCCTTGTCCGTGCAATTATTGCAGAAAATAGAGATTGTGCTTTCCTCATGGCAGTCCTTTATTCTGTCCATAACCAGGAGGAATCTGGCCCAGTAATGATGTACTGTTTCATCGGGCTCTTGCCATATTTGATATAGATCGCTTGTGTTTGGGTGGGCGGGTGGAACTAAATTCGGAACCCCGCCCAAACTGAGGCTCAAAGGCCGAGGAGTTTCCGGATTTGGAAGCTTGGATTGCTGGAGGTCGTCCAACGAATCTAGTCCGCTGCCTGACTTTAGGTTCAGTACTCGATTGGCATCCGTCCCTCCGTGGGAATCCGGCATGGAGGGATCGGGAATCTGGACATAACTGGTTTTTAACATAGAAGAAGACTCGCCGCGTTGCTCTTCTACCACCGCAACATGGTGGGTAGCCTGGGGAGAGTAAATTTCTCTCAGATCGGTTTTAAGCCCAATCTGATCGTAGTCTGTAGAGACTCCCAGGGCGGCGATGCGATCCAAGAGCTCATTTACGGAAGAGAGCTCCATCGGATCCAGCTGCTCGGCGAATTCCGAGTTGATGCGAAGATCGCTTTTGATGACCCGAGAGGTCATCGTCGAAGCGGTGGCCGAACAGGCGGTCATAAGAAAACCACCCAGCCGGATAGCTTGACCGGCGAACAAAGCTCCTTTGGCAATTGTACCATCTTTGAATACGGGAAGAGGCATCCTTCCTGATTGCGACGGCACAGAGGAACTCTCAATGAAAGCACCAATGTCGGTGTCAAAACCGGCGGATCTCGGGTAGGGTGTCCCGAACTGTTCGTCTAGGCGGATGGTAACAGGAGACAAGGGACATGATGTTTTACCCAGGTTCGGGCCCTCTTGATGGAGGTAAAACCCTACGTCTTGCTTGATTGATATTTATGATGTGAGTATTACAAGAGTAGATCTACCACGAGATCAAGGAGGCTAAACCCTAGAAGCTAGCCTATGGTATGATTGTTGTTATTGTTGTTGTCCTACGGATTAAAACCATCCGGTTTATATAGACACCGGAGAGGGCTAGGGTTACACAGAGTCGGTTACAATGGTAGGAGATCTACATATCCGTATCGCCAAGCTTGCGTTCCACGCCAAGGAAAGTCCCATCCGGACACGGGACAAAGTCTTCAATCTTGTATCATCATAGTCTTGGAGTCCGGCCGATGATGATAGTTCGGCTATCCGGACACCCTCTAGTCCAGGACTCCCTCAATGGTACTCCGCATGTTGGTACTACGGTGTATTCCTCTGACAATCTAACACCGAATGGACTAATGCATGTCCACCGCCTACGCGAGGGTAGGTTGCATTAGTAAAAAGGCGTAAGCGAGCTTCACCTTGTCCTGCAAGCTTCTCCTCGTTCTGTGAGTTGATGGGACACTCCAAAAAGTAGTGCTAGTCCATACTCCCACCTTTCCAGTGAATATGGATTAACCTTTTTTGCGGGTAAATGAGAGAGCTTTATTCATATATAAGCATTCTTAGGACGATCAGCGAAGACACTAGTCACTAGGAAGTGAGGTACCCCGCAAAAAAAGTAGGAAGCGAGGTGTTTCATCAAGCCAGCTCTCGGCCACATTCAAAGTACAACAAGCACGGTTCGCACAAAGATGCGCCGCAAGGTTTGCTGACCTGTTTACATGCTGAATAACAAAAAAAGAGGAAATATTACCAAGCGATCCTATTTGTAACAGGATATGAGCCAAAATTAAGCGAGAATTATGATGAGTGTTCCATGCAATCAACTTCCATTGTCACATGCGAGAACGCTCAAAGAGAACCAAATGTGTTGAAGATTGCTTTATCACATTTTAAAATTATAATATGAGTGCAGACGCTCCTCCATCCGATTCCTAGTACTAGTATAGTACATACCTCTATAGACTATAGTAGTAGTACTAGTACAACTAGTAAACTTTGCGCTTGGTTGTTCGCCTCTTCGGGAAGTCAAACAATAATAGTACTAGTATAGTGTATGCTTCTAGCAATCTGACACTGAATTAACTGTTGCACGTCCGCGGCCTGAGCGAGGGAGAGCTTGCATTAATCAAAAGTTTCTCCTTGTCCTGTGAGCCACCGCGCGCAAGTTTCTACCGTCCTACAAGCTTCTCCTCGTTCGGCAAGTTGACGGGACACAACAAAGTAATGCTAGTCCATACTGCCTCCTCTCCGGTTAATATGGCTTAATTTCAAACAAGATAAATACAATGTTTGTCACTGTATATTTGTAAAAGTACGGTCAGTGGACTTCATAATATGCTCATTGCGCTGAATATATACATTTTCCGGTGTTTATACGATCACTAGCTCACCCTGACTGAGTATGTGTGTGCATGCACGTGTAGGTTGAGCACTTGAGCGTGACCGTGTGTATTCCATCGTGTGCTCGGACATGCATGCATTAGGGCGTAGCGCGCGTTTTTTGCATCCATGTGTATGTGTGACTGTTGCATACACGTAGGGGGAGTACGTGTGTGGGCCTCTAAGGAGCAGTCAAATCACACAGTAAGTTAGTCGGAACAAGCAACCATCATTTCACTCTTCAATGACATGTACGCAATATAAAATGGTTGATATGGAGAGAAAAAGTAAACCACTATATATACACTACCAGGAGCCTAAGATACAAGCCTGCTTGCTTAGGTTGCTCTCTTCACAAGCATAGAACGATGGTGGCCACACCGCTAGTCACATATCCGGCCTGATCCCACAGCTGGGGAAGAGAACAATGTTCTGTGAAGACGTGGTCAACATCGGCGAGGGAGAAAACCCACAGTTGGTGCGTCTCAATCGGAGGTCACTGCGGTATGGGCTGATGCCGCATCCCAACCGCTCTTCTAGCTATAGCCCGACGTCCCAGGTAGTCCATCTTCGTTTTGGAGCCGGCTTGCTCCACTGCCGTAGCTCCATCTCCATGTCGATCTTTCTCTACTTCTACCGGCTTCTACTTGTGATGAGTTTATGTCTCATGTGCAAGTACTATTATTCTAATCACACTTCTTCAATATCTTTGCCATCTGGGATGCTTAGCTCGATTTTAGTGGAACTACACAAAAGAATCGTATGATCCGAGGGTGCCAGCCGTATTTCCTTCGACAGGTTCTACCTGGCCAGGAAATTAAATCATGTTTACGGTTTAGGGTTTAAGTCGTAGTGACCCCATCAGTAGTTTTTCTTTCGTACACGCTCTCACAGCTTTTGTCTTTAGTTGTGAAGTAAATATTGGCTATGATCTGTGAATCATTGAGATGCATCAACATGCGTGTTAGTTTTCCTTTGTATTTGATGGAATGTTGTAATGGGGCAACCTTGGAATAGGAATGAAAATGGAGTGGAAAGTTTCCGTTTTTCCGAAGAAAAAATGGAAATGGAGAGAAACCAACGTTTTGTTTCGTTGGATCGCGCCATCGAGCAAAACCAACTTTTAAATCACGTATGTCATGTTCGTGTCTCACCCTCCTCCACGGCTCGACACCACACGGTCGCTCGGCATGCCACTCACCGCAAACCGAGTATACGATAACTTTCCCTCCTGCTTGTCGATGGATCGCGCCATGGAGTACTAGCACTACTGGAAGAGATTGACGAGTTGGGGGAGGACAGCTATCTGTAGCACGGACTCCCAAGAACTTTTTACATGCATGTTGTGGCCAGCTATTGCGACCTTTGAACGCGGAGCAGTCGCGTGCACCAGGAAGCGGTGCAGGCAATGCTCTCTCGGACGGTGCGCCGCTTCAATGCCGGTGCCAGTGAGAGGTCGTGTCCGCTCTGGCCGGGCATGAATGTGGCACTGACCATTTCGGGCGGGAAGCACTCGCGGGTGATGAAGAGGGTTCGGGTTGGTCAGGAACGGCTGTGGCAGCGGTCCGGACGCCCGCAAACAAGAGATGTTGTACGCTAATATTACTGCGTATATAATTAACAAGGTAAATAATGTGCCAGTTGGGCAAATATGATTGGAGATGGAGATGGAAATGGAATTTTATGTAAACACGGATATGCATGTCTATGTCTATGTGTGTGTGCGCGACGACTCTCGCGACCTAGAAGCGGGGGCGTGTTTTTGATCTAGTTTTCTTTCTTGGTACGTTAAAAAATTGTCCGCCAGTTTTCATTTTTTTCGGGAACGCGCGTATTCTATTTAAAACCACTTCTATGGAGGGATTTGATTACTCCATTATAGCCTCTTGTTTGATAGAGTTTCTCGCGTCTCGCTCTCTCACCCTCTCCATATCAAAACAAGATGACAGTGTCCACTCTATCTTTCTCTTCACCGGTGGTCACAGATCCGGCCGAGTCCCATCCGCTGCGGGAGGTGAGGAGGTGCAGCGTTGACATTGTCGCCGTCGGCGCTGGAGGAAGCCGATGCGCACCGTCCTCTCGGAGCCGGCGCTGGCACGGACGAAGGTTCTCCGCGCCCTTGTTCGCTACCGTCGTGTGGGAAGATCCCGCCCGCCCGCCTAAACGACATCTTGCCGACCTGAGGTATAACTTCTTGTACTGGTCCAGCTCGTTAGGTCGCTGCGTGCGGGTTTTCTTCTATGCGACTACTCCCCAGCTCCCCATGTATAGTATCTAGGGTTCATCGGCTGGTCCAACATCACCTACTATTATAGAGGAAATGCCACTCGAAAAGTTGTCCTGATTTATGCCTCGGTGAAGGTATACATGTTGTTTCGACAAAAAGTACATGGTGGTTGTGCGGTCATTGTTCATATGCTCCTATTGTTGCTGCTAATCTAATACTATTACTGGTTAAATGAAGAAATGCTTTTTTTCTTGGGTATCCTGGTTTAGTTCCCATCAAGATAATCATGATGCTTCTGTTTGTTGGTGTACTTTTCATTAATTCCTATTGACAATTGAGATGTCATTGTTAATCTTGTAAAACAAAGTAACAACACTATATCCCTTTTTTATATTTTTGGAAACAGCGATGCGTATCTCCATACCCGGGCATGTCTTCCTCAATTTTAGTGGAACTGCACAAAATTGGATGGCCATTGTTGTTCCGCCTCATTTTTCCTATGCCACGTGGTTGTTCCTTCCTCGAGCTTGATTACTGAGAAGAAACAAACCACAGTGAGGATTTGTCGAACTTCATAGGTGCCTCACCCAAACTTGATGCCAAATTGATGATGCATCACCACGATGACCTATCGATGCTCATGGTTGCGCCTCATGGTTGCATCGGCTGGTGAAGCTGATCGATTTTCAATGAAAAACTAGTTATCTTCCATTAGTGCTCTTTGCTTGTTACGCACAAAGATGATATCCTTCATTGGTTCACCTTGGTTGCATTGGAGACGTCGTCTTCTTTCAAGTTGGTGCAATTTTATCACACAATTGGCTATGAACCAAATGTTTCCTCGAAGAAGGATCGACGTTGGTACTAAGAGCATAAGTTTTGTATTGATTTCTAAGCCTTCTCACAACTTTGTCTCTAGCTCCCATGTAATTTTATTTGTCCACCTATTAACTTTGATTTAAAAAATGGTGTGGACTAAAAACCCGGATGGACTTAGTAGCCCTCCATTTTTATTTACTCCGCATATTAGATTTTACTGAAGTCAAACTTGGTAATACTCTCAAACCTTTCAGATAATTTAAATTTAAATTCTTTATTTGTACACACTCCCACACATTTTCGATAGTTTGGCGCATGTGTGGTCGTTCACTTAAGGGAGGGTAGTGTACCACACATGAAGGACAGGAAGTGCGACCAGGACGCATGGATCGTTAGTTCATCGGAAGTAGTAGTAGTTTTCTTCACTGTACGTTAAATAAAGAGTTTCATTTCGTACTTACACAATTTAAAATGATTGTTATGGAGAGAATAAGAAAACCACTCCACTATATATTAGTCGTATACACGAGTACTATATGGACGCAGCTTCATTGACTTTAGTGCACCTGCCTTTGGGTTTATGACAGGTGGGCCCAAAATGTGGCTGGCTCACCTGTCATACAGCCAAAAGCAGGTGCAGTTAAGGCACCGGAGCTCAATCCGTACTACAGTAGTATATATATAAGCTGGAGCCTCAGCGCTTGTTCGCTAGGGTTTGCACTCTCCACACTCTCTCCGCAATACATATATATACACGCTGGAGGCTCAACGTTCCTTTTCTAGGGTTTGCTAGATTCACAGTCTCTCACCCTCTCTTCACTAGATCTAAACAAGACTGCGTTGGCCTCTTGTCTCTCTTTCCCCCCTCACAGCTGGTGAAGGAGGCGTCCGGATCCCATCGCACCGGGAAGGGGAGGAGGTGCAGCGTTCACTCTATCGCCTTCGGCGAGGGAGGCAATCCATTGCCGGCCGCGCTGTTCTCTTTCACCCAGCACCTGTGCGGGAGGGCCACCGACCCCTTCTTCCTTGCTGCCATACGTAGTGTGGGCAGATCTGGCCTCCCGCCGCACGCCTTTCCACATCCCGACGACCCTAAGGTATAAGTTTCTTTGAAACCGTCATTGCTCTAGCTGCATGTGGATCTTTTCAATCTGTAGTGGAATCTAGGTCTTGGTTCAAAGAGGAAAGAAGGGTGCGGTGGGCTGGAGCATGAATCTAGGACGTGGTTCAATGAGGAAAGGAGGGAGGAAAAGTAGTATAGACTGGCTATCCAGCTGCTTTGTTGGTCAAAAAGGGAAAAAGGGGGTAACCCGAAACTGGGGGCTTGGGTAGTTTGTGCAGGACTAGATTTGCTGCCCTCACACAGGAAAAAGGTTGAAGAGAACAAATATGGGACCAACATAGATATGCTGCTTGTCTACATACTCTGCATCACCCACTTATACGTGTGGACGCACATGGTGCTGGCATGTCCCATGTCCCATGTCCCATACAACTACTTTGATGTTATTAATATAAGAATGCCGTCTGAAAATTGAAGCAATGCCACTGTTAAAAGTAAATTACATTTTTTTAACGAATGTTGTTCTAAGAGAATGTCTCTATTACTATGAATCAATGAAACCGTTTTAGAAATGCTACTATCCTACTTTGTTTACCATCAAGATAAGTTAGATGCTTCTTTTTGTCGCCCTTTGTTTCATCGTCCTTTATCGGCAAGTAATTGTTTCCTTTTTTGCCTCTGTTAAAACAGTGGTGTCACATCCCTAGTTCTGGCCTGACCTATGCTTGCTTCCATGTGTGCATCATGTTTAAATTTAAATGAAATTTGAATTGAGGAATTTTCAAAGCCTCAGAAACCTTCTAAAAATTATCAACATTAAAATCTTCTCAAAGAAGACCAAGAAAATGTTCCTCTTAGTCTCTGAAAATATTGCAAAGAGGTAAAACTCAAAACAATATTTTTGGTATCTCAGAGTTAATTATTTTGGGCCTTTGAATTAAATAAATAACTATTTGCATTGGATATATATTTCTTAATTAATTAATATATGTCCAATAATTCTGATCTTTGATGAAGGGTTTTGGAATAATCCTACCAGTCCCTACCATAATTATCAGAAGCAATAAAAATGATTTAGTGTCTAAAACTAAATAAAAACAAACTACAGAAAATAGAAAACAGAATTAAATAGAAATAAAAGAGAGAGAGAGAGAAGGACTTATCTGGCGCTCACCTGGTAGCCAAACCGGCCCAGCACTGCAGCTGGCCGGCCCAGCCCGCCACCGCTACCCCCATGTCGTCTTCCTCCCTCGCCAGAAGGACACGGGCACGCGCCCGGCGCGCGCGGCCACGCGCCCCGGCCACCTCCTCCCTCCTAGCCTGCCTGGCTTCCCCTCGTCGCGCCTAGACGACGCCAGCGCGACCCCCTGGACCCCCTCGCCCTCTCCCTTTCCCTCGTTTCTCTCCTCTGCTTCCTCTCTCTCACTCGCCGAACGCAGCCGTCGCCGCCGACGAGCTCCCTCGCGGCCACCGCCACCCCCACGCCTCACCGACGCCCCAGGAAGCTCCGCCTCGACCCCCTCTTCCTCCCCACCGATCCACGGCCCTCCGGAAGCCCTGCAGCGTTGTCTTCAAGCTCATCTTCAACCTTCGGCCGCCGTCAACCTCATCGTCGATTCGCCGCCGTTCGTGCTTCCCCGAGCTCGCCGACCAGCCCTACACGATCCACGTGAGCCCTGCCATCTTTCCCCTCTCTTCTCGCTGCGGAACGTACCCTCTAGCCGCCCTAGTCACCGGAGCCGATCGCTCCTCGCCGCCGGCCATGGCGCCGCCGTGGCAGGGCCACCCCAGCCTGCGCCCGAGCATGTTACCAAGTTTGCCGCCCTCCCAGGAGCCCGCAGCGCCCTTCCATTTCCCCTCTAGTGCACCGCAGCGCCGTGTTCGACCTCGGCCGAACTCCGGCGGCCACCTAAGTCGTCGCCGGCGCCGATTCCGGCCACCCCGACCCCAGCTAACTCCACCAAGAGCTTCGGCTCGTCCCCAAATATGCCCTCCGCGGCCCTTTTGGTCGTCGGAGTGGCCAAAACCACTCTCGCCACCGCGTCGGGCTTGCCGGCGGCTAAACGCCGGCGCAGCTGACGTTGACTTTGACCAAGGGTGGGCCCTGGTTGACTCTGATGAGTCACTGACAGGTGGGGCCCAGCCCAGTTAATTAACCCAGTTTAGTTTAATTAAATTCTAACTAAACTAATTACACTGACACGCGGGACCCACTGTCAGGTTTGACCGGACAGTGACCTGTTGACCTGCTGATGTCACTATGAGGTCATGCTGACGCAATAATTCCTTTCTGGAATTTAAATAAATCTTAAATGATTTATTATTTCCAGAAAATGCCTAAAACTTCTAAAATTCATAGAAATTCAACCGTAACTCCAAATTAAATAATTTATATATGAAAAATTATCAGAAAAATCCAATCTATCCATCTGTACCATTTTCATGCATGTTAGAACAACTTATAGCTGCTGTTTAGCACAAATCACTTAAATGACATTTGAATTTCACATATGGAGTTTGGTTTTGAACTTAGGGTTCAAACCAACTTCATTTAACTTTGTTGCTAGCTGCATTAGCTCAAACCACAGCATATTGCCATGTCACACTCATGCATCATATTGTTGCATTGCATTGATTGTGTTCTTTCTCTGTTGCCGGTGTTTGGCCCCTCTCGATAGACGTGGTTCGACGATGAGTTCGATGACACCGATGAAGAGCTATATTATCTTCAGAAGTGCCAGGCAAGCAAAACCCCCTTGTTCATTCCGATACAATCCCACTCTCTCGCTCCTGCTCTCTTTTACTGCATTAGGACAACAATGACATATTTGTTACTTGCTGCGGTAGCTGAACCCCTTTATCCTTTGCATGACCTGCCATTGCCACAGTAAATAGATGAAACCCACTAGCATGCGTAGGAGTTGTTTGAGCCCTGATGTGCCTACTCATTCATGCTTGTTTGTCATGCCTGCTACTGCTTAGAGTTGAGTCAGGTCTGATTCATCGGGGATGAATCAGAGGCGTGTGAACATGTCCTACTATGTGTGAGCTAAGTGTGTGAAAACGATTTGGTAAAGGTAGCGGTGAGAGGCCATGTAGGAGTACATGGTGGGTTGTCTCATTGCAGCCGTCCTCAGGAACTGAGTTCTGTGTTTGTGATCCATGAACAGTTACTACCACACATTGGGTTCCGGTAACTCGACCCCTCTCGACTTATTAATCAACTTGATCTCTGTCCAGGAGTTGCAACTAGTTTCTGGTGTTTGTAGGTAGTGTTAGTAGTCTACCAAGTGGCACCCGGTACAGGTGGGCTTGGGACAGAGTAGGCACAGTGGCCCGGTGTACCAAGTAGCACCCGGATGGTGGGCTTGGGAACCCTGCTCACATCGTTTGGGGCCGTGAGCGACACCCCGGCCGGATCTCCTTGCGGATGGAACCCGAATAGGCGATAAACCTGGACTAGAGACTTGTTCGGTTAGTCAGGTCGTGGCCGACTCCCTCGCCCGGCTTCCGCTTGAAGGTTGCCGAGGTACATGACGTGTACAGGGCGGTAAGTGGCAAGAGCGTGTGTGAAGAAGTACACCCCTGCAGGGTTATCATTATCTATTTGAATAGCCGGATTCCTCGGATATGGAAACTTGGACCCCTTTTAGTTCATAGACAAGTGAAAGTAGATACTTTAAAATACGCAAGATAAGCGTGAGTGATATGGATGGCGTTCTCGTAGGGAGACGGGAGCGGATCCATAGTGGTGTATTGATATGGTGAATATGTGGACTCGTGTGCGCTACCTCAAAAGAGTTGCATTGCAGTCGTAGTTCAGGTTAGCCACCGAGTCAAAGCTGGCTTGCTGCAGTTAAACCCCACCACCCCCTTGTTGATAATGATGCATATGTAGATAGATCTGATGTAAGTCTTGCTGGGTACATTTGTACTCACGTTTGCCTATTTTATGTTTTGCAGAGAGACTTCAGTCTCACTAGTAGTTCCGCTTGGACTTCGACGTTTAGCTTGTTACCTCAGCTACGATCTTGTGCCCTCGGCAGGATCTGGTAGATAGTCAGGCTTCTCAGCCTTTTTCATTTATAGTTGTCTGTACTCAGACATGTTAAGCTTCCGCATGTGCTTTGACTTGTATGCTCTGATTGTTGGGTCATGAGACCCATGATTGTAATATCTCGCTCCTCGGAGCCTATTGAATAAATACTTGAGTCGTAGAGTCATGTTGTGATGCCATGTTGTATTTGCACATATCGAGCAAATTGTGTGTATGTTATTGAAATGCTTGGTATGTGTGGGATCTTACTATCTAGTTGTTTATCTTTAGTAGCCTCTCTTACCGGGAAATGTCTCCTAGTGCTTCCACTGAGCCATTGTAGCTTGCTACTGCTCCGGAACACTTAGGCTGGCCGGCATGTGTCCTTCTTCGTTCCTGTGTCTGTCCCCTCGGGGAAATGTCACGCGATGAATACCGGAGTCCTGTTAGCCCGCTACAGCCCGGTTCACCGGAGTCCTGCTAGCCCAGTGCTACAGCCTGGATTCACTCGCTGATGACCGACACGTTCGATGCTGGGTCATGGATGCCTGTCCCTGTAAGTTTGTGCCACTTTGGGTTTACGACTAGCCATGTCAGCCCGGGCTCCTTATCATATGGATGCTAGCGACACTGTCATATACGTGTGCCAAAAGGCGCAAACGGTCCCGGGTAAAGGTAAGGCGACACCCGTGGGAATACCGTGCGTGAGGCCGCAAAGTGATATGAGGTGTTACATGCTAGATCGATGTGGCATTGAGTCGGGGTCCTGACAGCTTTGGTATTAGATCTTGACTGCCTGTAGGATTACCAAGCCAACTGGTCGAAGTTGAGTCTAGAAATGCTTTAGTTATATAAGGGAATTGATTGTGGGATGGAACGTAAGGCTCTTTTTACTCCTTACAACTTATGCCCTTCTGATCTGAGTCATCTTATCTTTCCTACGGGGTTAAGGAACTAGGATATCTCTTCTTTCTATCAGGATCACGTGTTACTAATCCGTAGACTTATAAGATTATTGGATTTAAGCCTCAGTTCAGCTCCTACTATCTTCTGTATGTTCATAGTTGATCTCGAAACCTTGATATTGTGCTTCTGAGTGGTTATGCCACCATTTTTGTGAATGTCTCAAATCTTTTCTGAGCATTTACAGCCGTTATGCTGTCCGAGTCATTCCAGGTTTCTAAATAGTCTGAAGCATTTGCAAAATCCCTTCCTCCCGTTCCGATGTTCCTTTGGGCCAGATTAACCACACTAATCTGTGAGTTGAGGTACTCTGTTGCCTCGACATATATGTTGGAGTTAATAATTATGACCCTAGGTGTCTTAGGGGATCATCTAGTAATTTAGCCATGATTTGTGTCCCAGTGTGATGATTCTGGCCTTTATTCTCGAAAGCATTCCGTGATGCTACTTAGTAGTAGGTATTCTATTCCTGGGTTTTCGAACCGAGATTCACTCTACTTACTTCATGTTGATAGTGTTTGCTAGTTCCTTTAGGATATTAGTAACTTTGCGGTAGTCTTTGAAGTCCGTGGTATCTTCTTCTTCCAAATACCATGAACTACTTATGGCAGAAGTTCCTCGTTGAACTGAATGATCACAACCAGAGTGCTCTCGATGAGTTCTCCATTATATATTGTGGCTCTGCCAGTTCTACCTTTCTACATGGGTTATCCGGAAGAAATATGTTGAACTTCGTTCGACATGCTAAACCATGCATCCACAACTCAGAAAATCGTATGTTCCTTTGAGTTGTCCCTCTTTAGTTGTCTTCTGACCCTCGTCTATCAATTGATAGTCAAGATTATGTGTGCATTCATTCATCGATGCCTATTACTCTGGTGGTCTGTCAAGCCATTCTATTCCGGAATGACTAGGAGAAACAAACTCCAGTACCTCATCCATATCTAGGATTGGGTCAAAGCAGTTGTATTCCGCAGATCAAATGCCAATCCAGCTTTTGGTTCTGTTCTACCTTGGAGTATTACCCCCTTTATGTCAGAACTGTCATGAGAACTACACCAACTCTCATGAATTTTGACGTAGTGATACTTCTCACCATCATTAGTCATTCCTCGGTCTTCGTGTTGATGCAACCGGAATACCGACAAATGAATTGTGATGTGTGAAATCAATACTCCTAGCAACCTTGTTGCTTGGTAGTTAAAGGACAATAATTTCATTCTTAGCGTGTTGGTTTTTGAATCATCCTTCTAAGACTGATCGTGCTACCTAGTCCTTATTTCGGTGCACCCTTCGATTGATGAGTTAGGATCTTGTCAAGTCCTCACTCATTTGATCATATCGTCTTGCCCTCAAAAGCGAGATTGTTCTCGAGCTTAGTAACATATCGGTGGTTCGTGATTTTTCGAAGATCTTCTCAGAAGTATTACCAGGTTGTCACCTGACCGCTATGTTGAGCTCGTGATCAAGTTGGTTTCTTGTGAACCACTCTCTCTCCAAGATCGGTGTTAGATATTCCTGAGCTAGTTGGTTAAGCTAGACAACAACTTGGAGAGTTGGAAGATAAAAGCTTGCCTGACTTAGTTCGTTCCAAAGGGATATTCTTGTGTAGTGTGTGTTGAAGAAAGATGATATCTTCATCGATTGGTCCCTGTGATCAGTTGCTGGACCTATTGTCTCATCAATCCTTTGATTTGAGTGTGGGCTATCGTCAAATCAAATCAGTACCAATGATGTTTGTAATGTTGTTTTACTCGTGGTTTTTCCTCGAGCATACGCCATTATATTCTTTGGGTCTGACCAATGCTATCACCTGTTCACATAATTAGGGAATTCCATCTTCATGGGAATCTGGATGAATTGTTGTTGAGCCCATCGACAACATCCTTGTCTCCTCCATGATTTTGTTGAACATTAAGCTAGTGTTGGAAACTTTTGAAAGCATTTCTTCATGCTAGCTCATGAAGCATATGTTCGGATGTAAGAAGTGACTTCCTCCAGTTCATGTGCATTAGATGCAAGTTGCCGCCGTGGATTCGAGAAAGTCAATGTTGTTTCCTTTAGAATCATCCCAAATCAGTCATGCATACGTGCGAAGTATTCTGTGGTTCGGAGACTTGCAACCTCCGTTCTATATGTGTCCCTAGCACACCAAGCCACTGATTGACTTGTTCTAGGTAAAGAAGTCTAATTTAAGTGCACAAGACTTCGATATCCTCGATGATGGTTCCCCACCTGAACTCGGTAGTGTTTTATTGTAAGACTACCATGTGATCATGTTTGTCTGAGACAGCGTGTTCACACATGTGTAGCAGAACCAGCTCATGTTTTGGAGCTTGCTATCGTAGTTCATTTCCTGAGAATCTCGCAACGTTATCTCGTCGATTTGTGTTGCAAACTTTCATTTTTCTTCCTAGACTCGATGAGTCTGGAATATCCTGACACCAACCAGATCTGAATCTCAGGCAGATATGATGGTTGGAACATTTCCCCAAGAACTATAATATTGGTCCCTCGATAACTGGTAAAGTGGATGTCGTGGCCAGCACCACCCAGCCGAAAGACCTATTATCGTAGTATCTTGATTGAAGAAGTTGGCCACCTTCCCATAAGGACTTCGTAGGATTTACTCCCTAGTTGTTCCTTATGATTCTATTGCTCCTGAAGTCCGACCTTTTACTTCATGTTCTAGTTATCAAACCATATCTATGAATGGGATACACTAGCACATCAAGGACAACATTAGAAGCGGAGTGCTAAATGTCTCTCGGTCGATCATCCAGATTTTGCTTCCTTGGCCTCGCTAAGGTGAAATCTGAGAAGGTGTTATCCTCCTTTGCATCTACATCATCCATCCTTAGCCATCATGGTAGCAAGTTGTGTTTCCAGGATCCCCGATACGGATATTGGTAAAATCTTGATGATTATGGAAATGCTCAAGTTCTTGAGAGCACGCACAAGAGTTAGGTGTTATCATCGGCACTAACTGGATTCCTCTCAGTTTCCTCGATAATGCTATGACCCTTTCAAACAGTGGATTCACTCTCTACTATTGGGTTCCTTCCTAGTTACCAGAATCATTCCCAGCATTTGCATTTTGTTCCCAGCTTGCACCGCCATTGTGACATTCTACCATGGGTCTCTTCCATTTCCGGTGGTAAGCAAATTCATCCATTACGTTGTCCTCAACAAGGTAATCCACGTCATCCAAGTCCGAGTATAACATTCTACCGACCCCTCCAAACGATCGCTCGAGAATTGCCTTAGGCTGGTTTAAAGAGTTTCAATGATCCTTGAATCAAAGGTAATTCTTTTTGCCACTTAAGGGGATATTTCTACGAGTCACCTTCCCTAAGGTGCATCGTTATGGTATCATGGCAATTCAATTCCTCGCTACGTTGACAACCGATCACCACATTCTTAAGTCTGGAATTGTTGTCTACTTAGCGAACCCTCGTCATCTGTCTCACTCCAACTCTTCAGATCTATGCTTCGTGTCTCAACTCAAGAGATGTTGCTATGACTCACTTGGCGAGCTGATCCTAAGTTGATTCATCTTCGAGAAGATCGATTCTTCCGGAGTTGTACTTTTCCTCTTGCTGTCATGCTAGTTGGAGTTCTCAGAGCAAGACGACGGGACAAAGATGGTGATCGAATCAACGCTTTTATGAAATGCACCCTGGATCGTGAAGATTATACTAGTTTGCGTTTCCCCTTCGTCTTGCCCTACACTTGAATCTCGGGTCGAGATTCTTGTTTAGTGGGGGTGAGTTGTCACATCCCTAGTTCTGGCCTGACCTATGCTTGCTTCCATGTGTGCATCATGTTTAAATTTAAATGAAATTTGAATTGAGGAATTTTCAAAGCCTCAGAAACCTTCTAAAAATGATCAACATTAAAATCTTCTCAAAGAAGTCCAAGAAAATGTTCCTCTTAGTCTCTGAAAATATTGCAAAGAGGTAAAACTCAAAACAATATTTTTGGTATCTCAGAGTTAATTATTTTGGGCCTTTGAATTAAATAAATAACTATTTGCATTGGATATATATTTCTTAATTAATTAATATATGTCCAATAATTCTGATCTTTGATGAAGGGTTTTGGAATAATCCTACCAGTCCCTACCATAATTATCAGAAGCAATAAAAATGATTTAGTGTCTAAAACTAAATAAAAACAAACTACAGAAAATAGAAAACAGAATTAAATAGAAATAAAAGAGAGAGAGAGAGAGAGAAGGACTTATCTGGCGCTCACCTGGTAGCCAAACCGGCCCAACACTGCAGCTGGCCAGCCCAGCCCGCCACCGCTACCCCCCTGTCGTCTTCCTCCCTCGCCAGAAGGACACGGGCACGCGCCCGGCGCGCGCGGCCACGTGCCCCGGCCACCTCCTCCCTCCTAGCCTGCCTGGCTTCCCCTCGTCGCGCCTAGACGACGCCAGCGCGACCCCCTAGACCCCCTCGCCCTCTCCCTCTCCCTCGTTTCTCTCCTCTGCTTCCTCTCTCTCACTCGCCGAACGCAGCCGTCGCTGCCGACGAGCTCCCTCGCGGCCACCGCCACCCCCACGCCTCACCGACGCCCCAGGAAGCTCCGCCTCGACCCCCTCTTCCTCCCCACCCATCCACGGCCCTCCGGAAGCCCTGCAGCGTCGTCTTCAAGCTCATCTTCAACCTTCGGCCGCCGTCAACCTCATCGTCGATTCGCCGCCGTTCGTGCTTCCTCGAGCTCGCCGACTAGCCCTACACGATCCACGTGAGCCCTGCCGTCTTTCCCCTCTCTTCTCGCTGCGGAACGTACCCTCTAGCCGCCCTAATCACCGGAGCCGATCGCTCCTCGCCGCCGGCCATGGCGCCGCCGTGGCCAGGGCCACCCCAGCCTGCGCCCGAGCATGTTACCAAGTTTGCCGCCCTCCTAGGAGCCCGCAGCGCCCTTCCGTTTCCCCTCTAGTGCACCGCAGCGCTGTGTTCGACCTCGGCCGAACTCCGGCGGCCACCTAAGTCGTCACCGGCGCTGATTCCGGCCACCCCGACCCCAGCCAACTCCACCAAGAGCTTCGGATCGTCCCCAGCTCCACCTAAACGCCGGCGCAGCTGACGTTGACTTTGACCACGGGTGGGCCTTGGTTGACTCCGATGAGTCACTGACAGGTGGGGCCCAGCCCTGTTAATTAACCCAGTTTAGTTTAATTAAATTCTAACTAAACTAATTACACTGACACGCGGGACCCACTGTCAGGTTTGACCGGACAGTGACCTGTTGACCTGCTGACGTCACTATGAGGTCATGCTGACGCAATAGTTCCTTTCTGGAATTTAAATAAATCTTAAATGATTTATTATTTCCAGAAAATGCATAAAACTTCTAAAATTCATAGAAATTCAACCGTAACTCCAAATTAAATAATTTATATATGAAAAATTATCAGAAAAATCCAATCTATCCATCTGTACCATTTTCATGCATGTTAGAACAACTTATAGCTGCTGTTTAGCACAAATCAATTAAATGACATTTTAATTTCACATATGGAGTTTGGTTTTGAACTTAGGGTTCAAACCAACTTCATTTAACTTTGTTGCTAGCTGCATTAGCTCAAACCACAGCATATTGCCATGTCACACTCATGCATCATATTGTTGCATTGCATTGTTTGTTTTCTTTCTCTGTTGCCGGTGTTTGTCCCCTCTCGATAGACGTGGTTCGACGATGAGTTCGATGACACCGATGAAGAGCTATATTATCTTCAGAAGTGCCAGGCAAGCAAAACCCCCTTGTTCATTTTGATGCAATCCCACTCTCTCGCTCCTGCTCTCTTTTACTGCATTAGGACAACAACGACATATTTGTTACTTGCTGCGGTAGCTGAACCCCTTTATCCTTTGCATGACCTGTCATTGCCACAGTAAATAGATGAAACCCACTAGCATGAGTAGGAGTTGTTTGAGCCCTGATGTGCCTACTCATTCATGCTTGTTTGTCATGCCTGCTACTGCTTAGAGTTGAGTCAGGTCTGATTCATTGGGGATGAATCACAGGCGTGTGAACATGTCCTACTGTGTGTGAGCTAAGTGTGTGAACACGATTTGGTAAAGGTAGCGGTGAGAGGCCATGTAGGAGTACATGGTGGGTTGTCTCATTGCAGCCGTCCTCAGGAACTGAGTTCTGTGTTTGTGATCCATGAACAGTTACTACCACACATTGGGTTCCGGTAACTCAACCCCTCTCGACTTATTAATCAACTTGATCTCTGTCCAGGAGTTGCAACTAGTTTCTGGTGTTTGTAGGTAGTGTTAGTAGTCTACCAAGTGGCACCCGGTACAGGTGGGCTTGGGACAGACTAGGCACAGTGGCCCGGTGTACCAAGTAGCACCCGGATGGTGGGCTTGGGAACCCTGCTCACATCGTTTGGGGCCGTGAGCGACACCCCGGCCGGATCTCCTTGCGGATGGAACCCGAATAGGCGATAAACCTGGACTAGAGACTTGTTCGGTTAGTCAGGTCGTGGCCGACTCCCTCGCCCGGCTCCCGCTTGAAGGTTGCCGAGGTACATGACGTGTACAGGGCGGTAAGTGGCGAGAGCGTGTGTCAAGAAGTACACCCCTGCAGGGTTATCATTATCTATTCGAATAGCCGGATTCCTCGAATATGGAAACTTGGACCCCTTGCATAGTTCATAGACAAGTGAAAGTGGATACTTTAAAATACGCAAGATAAGCGTGAGTGCTATGGATGGCGTTCTCATAGGGAGACGGGAGCGGATCCATAGTGGTGTATTGATATGGTGAATATGTGGACTCGTGTGCGCCACCTCAAAAGAGTTGCATTGCAGTCGTAGTTCAGGTTAGCCACCGAGTCAAAGCTGGCTTGCTGCAGTTAAACCCCACCACCCCCTTGTTGATAATGATGCATATGTAGATAGATCTGATGTAAGTCTTGCTGGGTACATTTGTACTCACGTTTGCCTATTTTATGTTTTGCAGAGAGACTTCAGTCTCACTAGTAGTTCCGCTTGGACTTCGACGTTTAGCTTGTTACCTCAGCTACGATCTTGTGCCCTCGGCAGGATCTGGTAGATAGTCAGGCTTCTCAGCCTTTTTCATTTATAGTTGTCTGTACTCAGACATGTTAAGCTTCCGCATGTGCTTTGACTTGTATGCTCTGATTGTTGGGTCATGAGACCCATGATTGTAATATCTCGCTCCTCGGAGCCTATTGAATAAATACTTGAGTCGTAGAGTCATGTTGTGATGCCATGTTGTATTTGCACATATCGAGCATATTGTGTGTATGTTATTGAAATGCTTGGTATGTGTGGGATCTGACTATCTAGTTGTTTATCTTTAGTAGCCTCTCTTACCGGGAAATGTCTCCTAGTGCTTCCACTGAGCCATGGTAGCTTGCTACTGCTCTGGAACACTTAGGCTGGCCGGCATGTGTCCTTCTTCGTTCCTGTGTCTGTCCCCTCGGGGAAATGTCACGCGATGAATACCGGAGTCCTGTTAGCCCGCTACAGCCCGGTTCACCGGAGTCCTGCTAGCCCAGTGCTACAGCCTGGATTCACTAGCTGATGACCGACACGTTCGATGCTGGGTCATGGATGCCTGTCCCTGTAAGTTTGTGCCACTTTGGGTTTACCACTAGCTATGTCAGCCCGGGCTCCTTATCATATGGATGCTAGCGACACTGTCATATACGTGTGCCAAAAGGCGCAAACGGTCCCGGGTAAAGGTAAGGCGACACCCGTGGGAATACCGTGCGTGAGGCCGCAAAGTGATATGAGGTGTTACATGCTAGATCGATGTGGCATTGAGTCGGGGTCCTGACAAGTGGTATCTATTCAACTTCTTTCTATTGCGAAATTTTTCTTCGCTACGCGAAACACTTATGTTTTAAGAGTGTTTTGTGCAGTTCAACTTGAATGTCACACCGGTGACTTTGCTTAATTTTGGTGGAACTGCACAAAAGGAGATCGAGAGTTGTTTCCAGTCTTTGTGGTGAGTTTTTTCAAATCTTGGTCTCATCCACATGATGTGGAGTGTGCTTTTAGATGTTGTGCTACTTCTTTTGGTACTGTTTTAAATAAATGTTGAATTGAAGCTATTGTATTGCTGTGTTTTCCCATTAAGAGGTGAACAAAAATGGTACCAACCCAGACATGATGCTTGTTGCTTTGTTACAACAAATTCAGCATCACCCCCTTTATAAGTAGATGGAAGCACATATTGTTGTTGCGCCTGAGGGAGTCCTGGATAAGGGGGTATCCGGACAGCCGGACTATATGCATTGGCCGGACTGTTGGACCGTGAAGATACAAGACTCAAGACTTCGTCCCATGTCCGGATGGGACTCTCCTTTGCGTGGAAGACAAGCTTGCCGATTCGGATGTTAGATCTCCTTCTTTGTAACCAACTCTGTGTAACCCTAGCCTCCTCCGATGTCTATATAAACCGGAGGGTTTAGTCCCGTAGAATAGGAACAATCATAATCATCATAGGCTAGCTTCTAGGGTTTAGCCTCTATGATCTCGTGGTAGATCTACTCTTGTAATACTCATATCATCAAGATCAACCAAGTAGGAAGTAGGGTATTACCTCCATCGAGAGGGCCCGAACCTGGGTAAAACATCGTGTCCCCTGCCTCCTGTTACCAATAGCCTTAGACGCACAGTTCAGGACCCCCTACCCGAGATCCGCCGGTTTTGACACCGACATTGGTGCTTTCATTTAGAGTTCCTCTGTGTCGTCGCTGCAAGGCTCAATGGCTCCTTCAATCATCAACAACAACGCGGTCCAGGGTGAGACTTTTCTCCCCGGACAGATCTTCGCGTTCGACGGCTTCGCACTGCGGGCCAACTCGCTCGACCATCTAGAGCAGATCTACCGCTACGCCCCTGGCCATCAGGTCAGGTTCGGAAACTTGAACTACACGGCCAATATCCGTGGAGACTTGATCTTCGACGGATTCGGGCCTACGCCAGGAGCGCCGAACAGTCATGACAAGCACGGCTTATACCTGCCGTGAGACAATACTCGGGATATCGCACCTGCAAGAGCTCCGGACCTAAATCCGGGGAAGATAGCATCATCCAAGGACGGGTGGATGGACCTCGCCCCAGAGGCCGCATACTCATCGGCGGTAGAACCGAACACAGACTCCACCCCCAAGGAAGTCTGTGTCACCGGACCCCCGGACTTGTGTCCGGCTGTAGGATCCAGACCGCACGCCCCCGGGCCTGCCAAATTCGGATGGGCTACGGTAGTGGAGTTCACCGCTGCGGATATCATCCAGCACTCGACCTTTGGCGACATGCTGAAGTCATTAAGGTCTCTCTCTTTGCCAGGAGACTCGTGGCCGAACTATGTCCGGCTCGAGAGGGAAGCAGGCGACGAAGAAATTCGTTGCCCACCCACCACCCACTTCATAGCCACTGTCGATGACGTAACAGACATGCTTGACTTCGACTCCGACGACATCGACGGCAGGGACGTCGGCGCAGGGGACGATTTGGAACCACCGCCCACGGGGCGCTAGACTGCCACCTCATCATATGATATATACATGGTGGAAACACCTAAGGAGGACAATGGCGGAAAAAGGACACAACGGAGGATAAAACCCCCGGACAAAAGCCAAAATGACGGCACAGACCCCGCTCTAAGTCCAGCCACCGTAAAAATAGCGATAACAGCGCTAGAAAGATCGATACCCCAATCAACTCCAAAGGCAACAACAACCATATGGACCCAACGATGGAGCAGGATGAGCCAGGTCACGCCGAACACAGCCCGGAGCAGACGCCCAATCACAGCGATCCCAAGGGCCGAACTCATCAACCTGCCTTGGGAGAAGAGCATAGTCCGGACGACTATGCATTCATCATCCCGGAAAACGTTTGGAACGGGATAACCTCCACAGAAGGCTTATGGCCACTGCGAGAAGCCTGAAGAAGCAGAAGCAAAGGCTTAAGGCCGCGTAGGAAACGCTCAACTGCAGATGGAATAAATTGCTAGACACTAAAGAAAAATACGGCGACGATCGCCACACAAAGAGCTACCCAAAGTGCAAGCTGCTACTAGAATTCGACGATGAGGCCATTCTGCCGAAGAACAATGCGGCCAATAGGTCGAACGAACCACGTCATGACCGCGACAGAGCAGCTACTGACGCCGCACATGATTTACGTGAGCTACTGGACAAAAAAGCCGGCGCGACCAGGTCCATCTATGGATCTAGAGGACATGCTCCGGCGCAGGATTATGGTCACCAAAACGATCAGCTGATCAAATACCAGTTCAAAATCAATACCGGACACAACAACAGTTGACAGCATGCCACAACATGTCCAGATACAGAGGGGCTGTGCACCCTCTGTGCTTCACCGAAGAGGTACTGGATCAGGAATTTCCACAGGATTCTAACCCGTGAACATAGAGGCATACGACGGAACGACAGACCCCGGGGTCTGGATTGATGATTTTATCCTTCATATCCACATGGCTCGTGGGGATGACCTCCACGCCATCAAATACCTTCCGCTCAAGTTGAAGGGACCAGCTCGGCACTGGTTGAAAAGCCTGCCCGAAAATTCAATCAGAAGTTGGGAGGAACTTGAGGACACTTCAGGGCCAATTTTCAAGGGACCTATGTCCAACCTCCGGACGCCAACGATTTAAGTCACATAATTCAACAACCCGGAGAGTCCGCCCGGAAGCTTTGGAACAGATTTCTCACTAAGAAGAATCAAATTGTCGATTGTCCGGATGCCAAAGCCCTAGCGGCCTTGAAGCACAGTATCCGAGACGAGTGGCTCGCCAGACACCTCGTCCAAGAAAAGACAAGGACAATGGCAGCCTTAACAAGCCTTATGACCCACTTCTGCGCGGGTGAAGACAGTTGGTTGGCCCGTAGAGGCACCAGCGACCCGGGCACATCCGAAATCAGGGATGGCAACGGGAAGCCACGGCGCAATAAAAATGAGCGTCGAAACAAGGAAGAAAGTCCGGGCAACACAGCAGTCAACGCCGGATTCAGGGGCTCTCGACCCGGTCAACAAAAGAAGCCATTTAAAGGCAGCAAAGAAGGACCGTCCAGCGTGAACAAAGTCCTGGACAGACTGTGCCAAATTCATGGCACCCCCGAAAAACCTGCGAACCACACTCACAGAGAATGTTGGGTCTTTAAGCAGGCCAGCAAGTTCAATGCCAAACACATGGGAAGGGAAACACCGAGTGAAGACGAGGATGAGCCTCGCCAGCCGAACACTAGGGGACAGAAAAAATTCCCACCAGAGGAAAAAATAGTAAACATGATCTACGCGACTCACATACCCAAGAGAAGGCGCAAACGCGTGCTCAGTGACGCATACGCTGTAGAACCCGACGCCACCAAACACAACTCCTGGTCGGCCTGCCCGATCACCTTTGATCACAGGGACTACCCGACTAGTATGCGGCATGGAGGATCGGCCGCCTTGGTGCTCGACCCAATAATCAAAGGATACCATCTCACTCGTGTCCTCATGGACGGCGGCAGTAGTCTCAATCTAATATACCAGGACACTGTCCACAGGATGGGGATAGACCCATCCAGAATCAGCCAAAGTAACACCACCTTTGAAAGGGTGATACCAGGCGTTGAGGTGCGCTGCAGGGGCTCCCTCGTATTAGAGGTGACATTCGGTCCTCCAGACAACTTTAGAAGCAAAAAATTACTCTTCACCATCGCTCCCCTCCGAAGTGGTTATCATGCATTGCTCGGAAGAACGGCCTTCGCTCGCTTCAATGCAGTACCGCACTACGCCTACCTTAACTCAAGATGCCCGGTCCACGTGGCGTCATCATCATTAGCGGAAATACAGAGTGTTCCTTACGTGCGGAAGAGTATGCGGCGGCTCTTGTAGCCAGACACTAAGAAACCTCTCCTATCAGCACGGACACGGTTAGACGAGTCTGGCACACCACCGTCAGTAAACAGCCCAGATAAACCTGAGCTGGGTGCTATATATGTAATCCCATAGAGGGCACCAGGGGCTGCAAAATTGCAATAAAGCCCACCTTTTGGCTTGACCTTATTAATAGGCCGGTGTCTTACACTTCTACTATCCACTGATAATAACCAACTCTTCGCATGCTCACGTCATACTCTTTTACATGAGCTTTCCTTTTTACAGACACCATTCGTGTGATACCCTCCCAGGACATGGCACAACGGAGACAAGGGCGCAGACGTGCAGCAGGGCCCCGCTCAAAGGTTTCTATTTAGATTAAGCCCCTGTGTAAACCTTCTTTATTGTCTCTTGTTGCTTGACACCCCATGGGTACTCTATACACCCACAGGGGATACTGGCGTTATTGGCATTTCGCCACGACAGACTAATGCACGTACCTGGAAATACATGGTTCATAATCAAGGGTGCTACTCAGCCTAGTATATGTTATAAAGTCCGAATACCTTCGGGAGTGTTCGGCGTCACGAGTTAGGCCTTATATGCATCAGCTCAAAATCATGTCTTTGGTCAAATGTTTGGTTTGCTTGGATCCTGGGCTTGCCGCCTTACGTTCCGTTTCTATTGGCTAAGGCGGCCAAAGGAGAACTACTGCGATTGTGCCCTGGTTATTCCGGATGAGCACCTTAGTAGAGAAAGCTGAAAACTAACTATCATGATATAGCGAGAGACTGGTCAACCACTCGAGGACTCATCGGAATCGTTAGAATTCCTCCGCATTAACGAAGGACCGTTTCCCAGTCATGTACACACGCGCTCGTATCCAGATGCACGCGAAGGTACCAGGGGCTACATAGTAGCCCCACCGTCAAACTCCTATGGCTAAGTGAAAGTGTTAAAGCTATATAGTCCGGTTGCCTAGTTCGACGTGTGATTACGTCCTTAATGGACCAAGACGTTGGATCAAGTATGATTACGCACATTTTTTCAAACACCCCGCATTATATGCGTGGGGGTTGAAGCCAACCACTGCTAACTTTCAAGTTATATACACATCAAACGGCCGCACAGGAGGCACAATAACACTTTCGGGCGAAAGTATAAACATAGCCTCTATAATTAAAATACAATTGGTTTTACAATGAAACGATTTGTCACTCGAACATGACATTCTTCGAGCACTAAGCCTCTATTAAACGAGCACCTTTTGTTACCTGCTCCAAGTAGTGCTCGGCCGGATCCTGGCTTCCCGTCGGATTCTGGGTTGCAATGATGGTGGCCTCCATATCTACCCAATATGTTTTAACAGGGGCAAGAGACATCCGCGCACCTTCTATGCACGCCGACCTCTTCATGGCATCGACTTGTGATACGGCGCTAAGGAATTGTTGCACTAAACCAAAATAACTATCCGGCTTCGGCCCCTTCGGGCATAGATGGTCTATTACAGACCTCATTGCAAGAACGGACAACCTATGGAGCTCGGCCACAGCAGCCATCCTTTCACTCAATGGCAACGGGCGCGTTGGAGCACTGAATTGCGACCAGAATAGCCTTTCTACTTCACTATCTTTTTGATCCTCGAAAAACTTGGTTGCATCAGTCGTACTTTTTGCCAGATCCGCATACGCGTCTGCAGCGCTCCAGCGCTGATCCAGAGGAGCGTACTTTGGATCTAAGAACTTCATCCCCAACAAAAAGGGGCTTCTAGCCGCGATTACTCCGGCCTGTCGAAGCTCCCCCAGTGCATCCCTAATTTCGGAACACGTCTCCTTGGCCGCATCAAGGGCCTTCTTCAGGTCAGCCGACTTCGCCTGATTCTCCTTTTCAAGGAGCTCATATCGGCCGTCGGCGTTTTTCAGCTCCACAGCCATCTCGGCTATTTTATCTTCGCTTCAGCGATGAGCAGCCTGTTCGGCTCTCAAGTCTTCGGCCGCCTTTAGGGCAGCCGCATTGCTAGCCCGGGCTTGTTCCTTGGCTAGGGCAAGCTCTGCCCTCAGGGCCTCCACGGCAACAGCTCCGCCTGCAGTTGAAGCATATCATATACCATTATGCTCCTCTTAATATTTCCTATAAAAACAAGGAAAACAGAGCACATACTCTATGACTCGTTAAGCCGCTCGTTCACAAGCGTGATGTCGGTGTCCACAACTTCAATCTGTCGCCTTAGTTCGGCAACTTCAGCGGTCTGGTCAGCTGCTGGACCCTTAGCCACCTGCGCATGAATAAAGTGCGATCATTACTTAAGAGTGTGATCCTCCATTTGCCGCCTAGGGTTGGCAACCAGAGTCTCAGGGGCTGCTATCTATACGGAGCACACCTAGCGCGTGCACTACCACCAAACAATTACGTATTTCATTATATACCTCAAAGCCTTTGAGCAGGCTCATAAAAGCTTCATCCAACCCGCTTGTGGCAGATGAAATCTTCTCAAGCACTGTGCTCATTAATGAACGGTGATCCTCCAAGAGAGAAGCTTTCTCCAGAAGCCCCGTCAACGTGTTCGGGCGGTCGCCGGACTGTGTCGGACCCTTCTCACTGCCCCCCTTGGGAGCCGAACGCTCCGGGCTCAGGGCGGCTGAAGTATTAGCTTCCGGCCTCGGTGAATCTGGACTCCTCCGTGACGACACCTCGGGGTCGCTCGCCCCATGAGGCGGAGAGGCAGGTGGGGTTCACTCTCCATCATCTCCGGAAGATGATCCCCTGAAGATGAACTCTGTCGAGAAGAGCTACTAGCCGGACTGCAAAGAACTGATCCTGGTTATTGTTCTTGGAGGAGGAAGCAGCAGCTTTGTATTTACGATTAACTTACAGCTCGGCCGAGGGCTGGCCCATATGCGAGCATGGCGCGGTGAGGACGCCCTCCGGGGCAGGGCCTCCTGGTGAAGTTTTCTTCCCTTTTCTAGGCACCTCCGTCTCCAAGTCTTCGGAGGCGGCCCTCTTCTTCCCGCGGGGGGAGGAGACCGTAGATTCCCCTCCCCGACTATCCTCCTTCATGGAGATAGTAATTCCCCCAGTTTGGATGTCCAATGTGTGAAGCTCTACTTCTTTGTTCTTCCCTTCGTCTTTCCCCGAGGGCACTTGGCTTAGCACACGACTAAGCATCCTGGCTATGGCAGGACTAGGTGAGCCTTCGGGAAGCAGTGCCGGACACATGATTCTCTCCGCCTTGCTAAGCCAATCCTGGCCGCGGATGGTTTTCAGAATAATGTTATGATAAATATAAACGAAGTGTTCGGTTTCTGGGTTACTTACTTGGGTATCTAGGCGGTTGCAGCTCAGGCCCGCATCCTCGGTGGTGTCCGGACACTTTACTTGTGGTCCGAAGAATAACTTACACATCCCATCAAGCGTCATGCCGAAGAAGTGCTGAGTAGTCTGCGGACCTTCTGGGTTGAACTCCCACATCCGCAGAGGCCGACGTTTGCACGGCAAGATCTGTCGGACTAGCATTACCTAAATTACGCTGACAAGACTAATGTCCCTCTCAAGAAGCTTCCGAATGCGGCTCTGCAATGTTGGTACGTCATTAGCAGCCCCCAATCCAGTCCCACATTGGCCCATGACGCCAGTTGAGGCGGAGGGCCCGAGCGGAAGTCGGGTGTAGCCACCCACTTTGTGCCTCTGGGAGCCGTGACGTAAAACCACCTCCGCTGCCATAGATCGGACACCTCCGGGAAGAAGCCCTCTGGCCATGGGGCGTCGGCGTTTCTGCTTATTCTAGCGCCTCCGCACTCCGCGTGGCGCCCCTCAATCACCTTCGGCTTTACATTGAAGGTCTTGAGCCATAAGCCGAAGTGCGGGGTGATGTGGAGGAAGGCTTCGCACACGACGATGAACAACGAGATGTGAAAGATGTAGTCCGGAGCTAGATCATGAAAATCTAGCCCGTAATAGAACATAAGCCATGTCACAAAGGGATCAAGGAAGAAGCCTAAGCCACGGAGGAACTGAGAAACAAATATGACGCTCTCGTTGGGCTCGGGAGTAGGGATGACCTGCCCTGGAGCAGGAAGCTTGTGCTTGATGTCGGCAGTCAGAAATCTGACCTCCCTAAGCTTCGCAATATCCTCCTCTGTGACAGAGGAGGCCATCCACCGGCCTTGAAGGTTGGATCCAGACATGATTGAAGATCCGAAGTGCCTAAGCTTGGGCTTCGGGTGTTGGAACTCGAGATGCGGAAAGGCGCAAGCGTGGTAGGAAAGAGGGATAGGCCTCGGCCCCTCTATAAAGGGGGTGAATATCAAGCGTCCTTAGCGTAACCGCTTGGGACTTGCCTAAAAACACGGAGTCATACCAACAGGCGTCGTGGGGTTGCCCGCGCCCGTTTTGATGGAGGATCCCGCAATAAGGGGAACACGATCTCTGCTTCGACAAGGCGTGCCAATAAAACTGCCTCGCAACGCGTGTCGAGGCAGGCCGAGAAAAACCGGTTCGTATTGAGCCGGGCCGCGGCGTAAGGGCACAGCGTAAAATTTTTGTTAGCAGATTAGATTTGTCAAGTGTTATGCTCTCTACGGTGGTGTGCAGAAATTATCTCACAGAGCCGAACACAATCCTTAATCTACTTTGGAGAATTCAGAGATGGAACCCGCCTTGCAATGCCGAAGACAAATTGTGCGCTGATGACCCACAAGTGTAAGGGATCTATCGTAGTCCTTTCGATAAGTAAGAGTGTCGAACCCAACGAGGAGCAGAAGGAAATGATAAGCGGTTTTTAGTAAGGTTTTCTCTGCAAGCACTGAAATAGTAGGTGATAGATAGTTTTGTCATAAGATAAATAGTAACAAGCAAAAAGTAAATAAAGTAAATAGAGTGCAGCAAGGTGGCTCAATCCTTCATGTAGCAAAGGATAAGCCTGGACAAATTCTAATAATGAAGAAGGAGCTCCCGAGGACACATTGGGAATTATCGTCAAGCTAGTTTTCATCACGTTCATAAGATTCGCATTCGGTACTTTGATAATTTGATATGTGGGTGGACCGGCACTTGGGTACTGCCCTAACTTGGACAAGCATCCCACTTATGATTAACCCCTATTGCAAGCATTCGCAACTACAAAAAGGAGTATTAAAGTAAACCTAACCACAGAATTAAACATATGGGTCCATATAAACCCCTAACGAAGCAACGCATAAACTAGGGTTTAAGCTTCTGTCACTCTAGCAACCCATCATCTACTTATTACTTCCCTATGCCTTCCTCTAGGCCCAAATTATGGTGAAGTTTGATGTAGTTGACATTCACATAACACCACTTGAGGAAAGACAACATACATCTCATCAAAATATCGAACGAATACCAAATTCACATGACTACTAATAGCAAGACTTCACCCATGTCCTCAGGAACAAACGTAACTACTCACAAAGCATATTCATGTTCATAATCAGAGGAGTAATAATATGCATAAAGGATCTGAACATATGATCTTCCACTAAGTAAACCAATTAGCATCAACTACAAGGAGTAATCAACACTACTAGCAACCCACAGGTACCAATTTGTGGTTTTGATACAAGATTGGATACAAGAGATGAACTACGGTTTTGAGAGGAGATGGTGCTGGTGAAGATGTTGATAGAGATTGACCCCCTCCCGATGAGAGGATCGTTGGTGATGACGTTAGTGATGATTTTCCCCTCCCGGAGGGAAGTGTCCCCGGCAGAATAGCTCCGCCAGAGCCCTAGATTGATTCCGCCAAGGTTCCGCCTCGTGGCTGCAGAGTTTCGTCCCGTAAGCTTGCCCACGATTTTTTCCAGGGTAAAAGGGATGATATAGCAGAAGATGGACGCCGGAGGCCCACCAGGGGGCCCGGGAGATAGGGGGCCGCACCCTACAGGGGGCACCCCCTGTCTCCTGGACAGGGTGTGGGCCCCTGGCCTATTTCTTTTGCTCATAAATTCTTAATAAATCCAAAAAGTTGTTTCATGGAGTTTCGGGACTTTTGGAGTTGTGCAGAATAGGTTTCCAATGTTTGCTCCTTTTCCAGCCAGAATTCCAGCTGCCGGCATTCCCCCTCTTCATGGCAAACCTTGTAAAATAAGAGAGAATAGCCCTAATAATTGAGATATAAAGTGTAATAACAACCCATAATGCAATAAATATTCATATAAAAGCATGATGCAAAATGGACGTATCAACTCCCCCAAGCTTAGACCTCGCTTGTCCTCAAGCGGAAGCAGAAACCGAAAAATATGCCCGCATGTTTAGAGATAGAGGTGTAGATAAAAATAAAATACGGACATGAGGGCATCATGATCATTCTAATAACAGCAACATATATAGATTTTGTCATATGATTTCCTATGATCAAGTAATAAGCAATTCACAATGTCAAGTATGGTTCATAAACTTCATTGGGAACTAACAAACTATAATCTCAGTCATTGAAGCAATTACAATTTATCATAACATCAGAAAGAGTCAATAATAGAGCTCTTCAGCAAGCTCACACTCAACTATCTCGTAGTCTCCTATAATTGGTAACACTCATGCAATACTTGTGTTTGTAGAGTTTCAACCGGACACTGAGAAAGATAGAGGCTTATTGTGTTGCCTCCCAACGTATTCACCTTTGGGTGATGTCAACAATAATAGCCTATGCCAACTTACATCCAATTGGATATATGTATCATGATCTTTCAAACACGAGGAGCTTGCCAAAGGATAAAATGAAAAAGGGAAAGGTGAGGATCACCTTGACTCAAGCATAAAGTAAAAACATAACATAAAAGATAGGCCATTCGCAGAGGGAAGCAGAGGTTGTCATGAGCGTTTAGGGTTGATGCATAAAATCTTAGTGCAAAAGAATGTCACTTTATATTGCCCCTTGTATGTGGACCTTTATTATGCAATCCGTCGCTTTTATTACTTCCAGAACAAGTTTGTACAAAGCTTATTTTCTCTGCACTAATAATTCATACATATTTAGAGAGCAATTTTTATTGCTTGCACCGATGGCAACGTACTTGAAGGATCTTACTCAATCCATAGGTAGATATGGTGGACTCTTATGGCAAAAACTGGGTTTAAGGATATTTGGAAGCACAAGTAGTATCTCTACTTAGTGTTGGGAATTTTGGCTAGCATGAAGGGGAAAGGCGAGCTCAACATGTTTGGAAGGTCAATGACCATATACTTTAACTGAGATGTCGGAAAACATAGATCATTACGTTGTTTTCCTTGTCCAACGACAACTCTTTTAGCATGTCATACTTAATGAGTGCTTCACAATCATAAAAGATGTCCAAGATAATATATTTATATGTGAACCCCTCTTTCCTTATCACTTCCTATTAATTGCAACGATGACCAAGGCTACGTTCATCAACTCTCAACAATATTTATGCCTCATACTTTCTATGTGTGAAGTTATCACTATCCATAAGATCAATATGAACTCTTTTGTTCTTTATACTTTCTCAAGATCATAGCAACATAGCAAAGCCCTTGACTCAACACTAATCTTTATTATAGATAGCACACGGACTCGCTTACATAAAGAGATCACAATGCAAAGCTCAAAACTACTTGATATCAAAACTTCAATCTACTAGATCAAGATACTACTAAAAGGATCGAACTAAATAAAGCGGTAAAGATATATAGGAGTGTGATGGTGATACGATACCGGGGCACCTCCCCCAATCTTGGCAGTTGCCAAGGGGAGTGCCCATACCCATGTGATTATTTCTTCGGAGGTGGTGAAGTGGGAGTTGTTGATGATGTAGGCTTGTCGTCCGTCTTCCAAGGCATAGGCTCTCCATCATAAAAGGATGATCGAGTCTCCGAGATCCTTAAATCTGCAGCCAAACTCATTCACTTGAATCTATATTCATACTCACAGTTCTAGTTTTGCAGGTCATAAATCTGGGCTTGGCGGTGCTCAATTTTCTCTTGAAGCTTGAAGATGGTCTCCCCAATGACTTTGGCATCCAACTTGTGGTTGTTGGTGAACTCCGTGATCATCATTTGGTTGGCGTTGAGTCCACGCTCCACCATCCCTTGACACTTGAAAACTTCTTGCTCCATGGCTTCGAGCTTTGTCTCCATGCTCCCGGTACGCCTTGGTCCCTCCACATCGCGGATGTGCAGCACCCCCTCACGCATCTCAATGGTTTGAGGGTGATGTAGCACCTCCGCGAGATAGGGGTTGATAACCCTCTCGAAAAACTTGTCCTTGGGAGCGCTTGGAGATGACATGATTCTCTAGATATGAAACAGAAATAGCTCAAAACAAAAACAGAAGATATTTGCGTGATACGGTGGTCAAAACCTTCGAAAGTATATATAATGAATTTTTACCGACCAAAATACGTAACATACAAGAAAACGGAGTCCGGGAGGCACACGAGGTGCCCACGAGACAAGGGGGCGCGCCCTACATGGGGGGGGGGGGGCTCCTCTCTCGTGGGAGCCTCGTGTCCCTTTGAGACTACTTCTTTCTCCCTAAAATTCTTAAATAATCCAGAACTGATAAAAATTGCCATTAGAGTTGTTTTGGAGACGGTTTACTTACCGTACCACGTACCTATGCCTTTTCAGAGTCTAGAACGTTCTGGAAAGTGTTTCTTATGTATTCCTCGGGGGTTACGGTTTCAATAATATTAGTTTCAACATTGATAGGATTACGTGAAATATAGTGCTTAATTCTTTGACCGTTAACCACCCTCGGATTTGTGCCTTCGAAGTTGCTAATTTTTATAGCAACAGGACGATAAACCTCCTTGATAACGTAGGGACCTTCCCATTTTTTGAGAGAATTTTTCCTGCAAAAAATCTTAAACAAGAGTTAAATAATAACACATAATCTCCTACGTCAAACTCACGCTTTTGTATCCTCTTATCATGCCAACGTTTGACTTTTTCTTTGAAAAGCTTGGCATTCTCATATGCTTGGGTTCTCCATTCATCAAGTGAGCTAATATCAAACAACCTCTTCTCACCGGCAAGTTTGAAGTCATAATTGAGCTCTTTAATAGCCAATATGCTTTATGTTCAAGTCCAAGAGGTAAATGGCATGCTTTTCCATAAACCATCTTATATGGAGACATACCCATAGGATTTTTGTATGCAGTTCTATAGGCCCATAATGCATCATCAAGTTTTTTGGACCAATTCTTTCTAGATCTACTCACAGTCTTTTGCAAAATTAATTTGAGCTCTCTATTGCTCAACTCTACTTGACCACTGGACTGCGGGTGATAAGGAGATGTGATTCTATGATTGACATCATACATAGCAAGCATCTTATGGAAAGCACCATGAATAAAGTGTGAACCACCATCGGTCATAAGATATCTAGGGACTCCAAACGTCGGAAAAATAACTTCTTTAAGCATTTTAATAGAAGTGTTATGATCAGCACTACTAGTTGGAATAGCTTCTACCCACTTAGTAACGTAATCAACAGCAACTAAAATATGTGTATAACCATTGGAGGCAGGAAAAGGTCCCATATAATCAAAGCCCCAAACATCAAACGGTTCAATAACAAGAGAATAATTCATGGGCATTTCTTGATGTCTACTGATGTTACCTATTCTTTGGCATTCATCACAAGATAAGACAAACTTACGAGCATCTTTGAAGAGAGTAGGCCAATAAAAACTAGATTGTAGTACCTTGTGTGCAGTTCTATCTCCAGCGTGGTGCCCTCCATAAGATTCAGAGTGATACTTGCGTAGGATTTGTTCCTGTTCATGCTCAGGCACACAACGTCTAATAATACCATCTACTCCTTCTTTATAAAGGTGTGGATCATCCTAGAAGTAATGTCTTAAATCATAAAAGAACTTTTTCTTTTGTTGGTATGTGAAACTAGGCGGTATATACTTAGCAACAATGTAATTAGCATAATCAGCATACCAAGGAGCAGTACGAGAATCATTGACAACCGCTAATTGTTCATCAGGAAAACTATCATTAATAGGCAGTGGGTCATCAAGAACATTCTCTAACCTAGACAAGTTGTCTGCAACGGGGTTCTCAGCTCCCTTTCTGTCAATAATATGCAAGTCAAATTCTTGGAGCAGGAGAACCCATCTAATGAGTCTAGGCTTAGAATCCTTCTTTTCCATAAGATATTTAATAGCAACATGATCAGTGTGAATAGTAACTTTGGAATCAACAATATAAGGTCTAAACTTATCACATGCAAACACAACTGCTAAGAACTCTTTTTCAGTAGTAGCATAATTTCTCTGGGCAGTATCAAGAGTCTTGCTAGCATACTGGATAACATTCAATTTCTTATCGACTCTTTGCCCTAAAACAACACCTACAACATAATCACTAGGATTGCATATAATTTCAAAAGGTAAATTCCAATCAGGCGGCTGAACAATAGGTGCAGTGATCAAAGCTTTCTTAAGTGTTTCAAATGCTTCTACACAATCATCATCAAAGACAAAAGGAATATCTTTTTGCAATAAATTAGTCAGAGGCCTAGAGATTTTAGAAAAGTCTTTAATGAACCCCCTATAAAAACCGGCATGACCAAGGAAACTTCTTATACCTTTTATGTCCTTGGGACATGGCATCTTTTCAATAGCATAAACTTTGACTTTATCAACTTCAATACATCTCTCGGAGATCTTGTGCCCCAAGACAATGCCTTCATTAACCATAAAGTGTCACTTTTCCAAATTCAGGACGAGACTAGTGTCTTCGCATCTCTGCAAAACTCGATCAAGGTTGCTCAAACAATCATCAAAAGAGGATCCATAGACAGAGAAGTCATCCATGAATACCTCACAAATCTTTTCACAAAAATCAGAAAATATAGCCATCATGCATCTTTGAAAGGTAGCAGGTACATTACATAAACCAAAAGGCATACGTCTATAAGCAAAAGTACCAAAAGGGCAAGTAAAAGTAGTTTTAGATTGATCCTTTGCGGACACAGGTATTTGAGAGAAGCCAGAATAACCATCTAGAAATCAAAAATGTGTGTGTTTGGATAGCCTTTCCAGCATTTTATCAATAAAAGGTAAAGGGTAATGATCTTTCTTAGTAGCTTTATTTAACTTACGCAAATCAATTACCATCCTATAGCCTGTAATAATTCTTTGCGGGATCAATTCATCTTTATCATTAGGAACAACGGTAATACCTCCCTTTTTAGGGACACAATGGACAGGGCTTACCCATTCACTATCAGCAACGGGATAAATAATACCTGCCTCAAGGAGATTTAGAATCTCCTTTCTTACCACTTCCTTCATTTTGGGATTTAATCGTCTTTGAGGATCTCTAACTGGGTTGCCATCTTTCTCCACTGAAATTTTGTGTTGACATAATGTGGGACTAATGCCCTTAAGATCGTACAGAGTATATCCAATAGCAGCTCGGTGCTTCTTCAGAGTTTTCAATAATCTTTCTTCTTCTTTCTCTGAAAGGTTAGCACTAATAATAACAGGATATATTTCTTTTTCATCAAGATAAGCATACTTGAGATTATTAGGTAAGGGTTTGAGTTCAAACACGGGATCACCCTTGGGTGGAGGGGGATCCCCAAGAATTGCAACGGGAAGGTTATGTTTTAGCATATGTTCTTGTTTAAGGAACACTTTGTCTATTTCTTCCCTTTCCTTCATAAACATGTCGTTTTCATGGTCTAACAAATATTGTTCTAACGGGTCAGTTGGAGGAACAACAATGGAAGCAAGACCAATAATTTCATCCTTACTAGGTGGTTCCCTTTCACGAGGTTGTCTACTAAACTTAGCGAAATTAAACTCATGAGACATACCATCTATGCCAACAGTGACAATATTCTTTTCAAAATTAATCTTAGCACTAGCAGTATTCAAGAAGGGTCTACCAAAAATAATGGGAAAAAATCATCTTGTGGGGAACTAAGAACAAGAAAATCAGCAGGGTATTAAATCTTCCCACACAAGACTTCAACATCTATAACAATCCCAATAGGTTTAATGGTGTCCCTATTAGCAAGCTTAATAGTGACATCAATGTCTTCTAACTCAACAGGTGCAATATCGTGCATAATTTCATTATAAAGATCATAAGGTATCGCATGAGCACTAGAACCCATATCACATAAGCCATGATAACAATGATATCCTATTTTAACAGAAATAACAGGCGTGCCTACAACAGGTCTACGTGTCTTAGTATCGGGTCTAGCAATATTAGCAGTTTCACCCAAGAAAGAGATAACATGCCCATCTAAGTCCTCATCCAAGAGATCTTTAATCATAGAAATACCATGTTCAACATTAATTTGCTCAGGATGTGTATAGGTCCTATTATTACTCTTATGAACAACAGTCAAAGCTTTAACATGATGTTTTATCCGAACAGGAAAAGGAGGTTTTTCAACATAAGCAGTAGGAATAATAGGATCACTAAATGTAATAGTCTTTTCTTCGACTGTAATAGGTACAACTACTTTCACTTCAACAGGAGGATTATATTTAAACCACTTCTATTTAGGGAGATCAACGTGAGTAGCAAAAGTTTCACAAAAAGTAGCTACTATCTCAGAGTCAAGTCCATACTTAGAGCTAAATCCACGGAAAGCATCGGTATCCATAAAAGATTTAACACAATCGAACTTAGGTGTCATACGTGACTCCTTACCATCGTTGGAACCCCAATCTTTAAAGTTGCGTTTAATTCTTTCCAATAAGTCCCATTTGAAATCAATAGTCTTCAGCATATAGGAACCAACACAGGAAGTATCGAGCAGGTTGCGATTATCAAGAGAAAGTCGAGCATAAAAATTCTGAATAATCATTTCCCGAGAGAGCTCATGATTGGGGCATGAATATAACATTGACTTAAACCTCCCCCAAGCTTGAGCGATGCTTTATCCTTCGCGAGGCCAGAAATTATATATGTAATTACGATCACGATGAACAAGATGCATAGGATAGAACTTCTGGTGAAATTCCAACTTCAGTTGCTTATAATTCCAAAATCTCGTATCATCACATAGCCTATACCATGTCATTGCATCTCCCTTCAAAGATAAAGGGAAGACCTTCCTTTTGACAACATCATCGGGGATACCTGCAAGCTTAAATAATCCACAAACTTCATCCACAAAGATAAGGTGTAAGTCGGGATGCAATGTTCCGTCTCCTGCAAAAGGATTAGCTAGCAGTTTTTCTATCATACCCGAAGGGATCTCAAAGTGAATATTTTCATAAGGTTTAGTAGGTTGAGGAGAATCTATTTGCTCTTCTGGTTGGGGTGAAGATACCCCAAACAAGCCCCTCAAAGGATTAGTTTCCATAGTGACAAGTAACAGAAAATTTCAGCACACTATATAAATGTTTCCTTACCAAGTTCCACTCACCAAAAGCGCTACACTCCCCGGCAACGGCGCCAGAAAAGAGTCTTGATGGCCCACAAGTGTAGGGGATATATAGTAGTCCTTTCGATAAGTAAGAGTGTCGAACCCAACAAGGAGCAGAAGGAAATGATAAGCGGTTTTCAGTAAGGTTTTCTCTGCAAGCACTGAAATAGTAGGTGATAGATAGTTTTATGATAAGATAAATAGTATGAGAAAAAAGTAAATAAAGTAAATAGAGTGCAGCAAGGTGGCCCAATCCTTCATGTAGCAAAGGATAAGCCTGGACAAATTCTAATAATGAAGAAGGAGCTCCCGAGGACACATTGGGAATTATCGTCAAGCTAGTTTTCATCACGTTCATAAGATTCGCGTTCGGTACTTTGATAATTTGATATGTGGGTGGACTGGCACTTGGGTCCTGCCCAAACTTGGAAAAGCATCCCACTTATGATTAACCCCTATTGCAAGCATCCGCAACTACAAAAAGCAGTATTAAGGTAAACCTAACCACAACATTAAACATATGGGTCCATATCAACCCCTAACGAAGCAACGCAAAAACTAGGGTTTAAGCTTTTGTCACTCTAGCAACCCATCAACTACTTATTACTTCCCTATGCCTTCCTCTAGGCCCAAATAATGGTGAAGTGTCATGTAGTCAACATTCACATAACACCACTAGAGCAAAGACAACATACATCTCATCAAAATATCGAACGAATACCAAATTCACATGACTACTAATAGCAAGACTTCACCCATGTCCTCAGGAACAAATGTAACTACTCACAAAGCATATTCATGTTCATAATCAGAGGAGTAATAATATGCATAAAGGATCTGAACATATGATCTTCCACCAAGTAAACCAATTAGCATCAACTACAAGGAGTAATCAACACTACTAGCAACCCACAGGTACCAATTTGTGGTTTTGATACAAGATTGGATACAAGAGAAGAACTAGGGTTTTGAGAGGAGATGGTGCTGGTGAAGATGTTGATGGAGATTGACCCCCTCCCGATGAGAGGATCGTTGGTGATGACGTTGGTGATGATTTCCCCCTCCCGGAGGGAAGTGTCCCCGGCAGAACAGCTTCGCCAGAGCCCTAGATTGATTCCGCCAAGGTTCCACCTCGTGGCGGCGGAGTTTCGTCCCGTAAGCATGCCCACGATTTTTTCCAGGGTAAAAGGGATGATATAGCCGAATATGGACGCTGGAGGCCCACCAGAGGGCCAGGAGATAGGGGGTCGCGCCCTACAGGGGGGGCCCTGTCTCTTGGACAGGGTCTGGCCCCCTGGCTTATTTCTTCTGCTCATAAATTCTTAATAAATCCAAAAGGTTGTTTCGTGGAGTTCAGGACTTTTGAAGTTGTGCAGAATAGGTTTCCAACATTTGCTCCTTTTCCAGCCAGAATTCCAGCTCCCGGCATTCCCCCTCTTCATGGTAAACCTTGTAAAATAAGAGAGAATGGCCATAAGTATCGAGATATAGAGTGTAATAACATCCCATAATGCAATAAATATTGATATAAAAGCATGATGCAAAATGGACGTACCAACTCCCCCAATCTTAGACCTCGCTTGTCCTCAAGCGGAAGCCGAAATCGAAAAATATGTCCGCATGTTTAGAGATAGAGGTGTCGATAAAAATAAAATACGGACATCAGGGCATCATGATCATTCTAATAACAACAACATATATAGATTTTTTCATATGATTTCCTATGCTCAAGTAATAAGCAATTCACAATGTCAAGTATGGTTCATAAACTTCATTGGGAACTAACAAACTATAATCTCAGTCATTGAAGCAATTGCAATTTATTGTAACATCATAAAGAGTCAATAATAGAGCTTTTCAGCAAGCTCACATACTCAACTATCTCGTAGTCTCCTATAATTGTTAACACTCACGCAATACTTGTGGTTATAGAGTTTCAACCAGACACTGAGAAAGATAGGGGCTTATTGTGTTGCCTCCCAACGTATTCACCTTTAGGTGATGTCAACAATAATAGCCTATGCCAACTTACATCCAATTGGATATATGTATCATGATCTTTCAAACACGAGGAGCTTGCCAAAGGATAAAGTGAAAAAGGGAAAGGTGAGGATGGAAGCACATATTGTTGTTGCGCCCACTCTCCCCTAGAACTATTTATGCTTTTCATTAATCTAATGCCGCTGGTAAAATTAAGCAATGCCACTCTCAGAATTAACTACTGAATCTTATTTCAAAACTGCAACACTTGTTAGGGATTGGCAGGATTACCATGTTTGTGGCCACATGTTTCATCCTCCTTTATTGGCCATTAATTGATTCCTTCTTTTGCCTCTATTAAAATGAATCAGTCGGATTGTTTTAGGAATGGTACTATCCTGCTTTGTAGTTCTTTCTACATGTTTAACCAAGGTATTGTTATGATAATGTCTCTATTAAAATGAATCAGTCGCATTGTTTTAGGAATGGTACTTTTCTGCTTTATCATTCTTTATACATGTTGAAACAAGGCATTGTTAAGATAATGTCTCAGTCAATATGAATGAATTACACTGATGGATAATCGCTACTCTCCTGCTTTGTTTCCCATTAAGATAAAGTAGATTAGTAGTTGCTTTTCTTCTGTGAGTACAAGTCATCAACCGTTATTTCTCAGTAATTGTTTCCCTTATACCTATTGTTGCTTACAGGGATAACAAATTAAAGCTCGGTTTTATTCCGACTTTGATTTTAGTTGAACTGCAAAAAAGGAGCCAATGTGTCCAAGGCAAACTGCTGCATTACTGGGTCCAGTTGGTCGTTCCACTTTGCAGAAAGAAGCAGTCACTGTTTGCGGTACATTGCAGAAGGAATGACCAAGAAGCTTTACAGAGTATTAGTAGACGCTGGTGACATGACTAGTCTGCACAGAGCATAGGCAACTCTACAACATGTGGAGTGCACTGGTCAAAAAGTGCCCAAACAAGTACAAGAAGCCACGACAGGACTCCACGATCATAGGCATTACATATTTTGAATGGGAAAATCTTGTCAAAGTTTAATCATTGATGTTAGCAAGAAGACGTTAGTTTAATATATTGGAATTCGAAAACCTTGTCAAAATTTGTTCATTGATGTTAGCCAGAAGACATGCATTTGATATTTTTGAATGGGACGCCCTTTGCTGTGAGCAGCGTCGATCATTTTTTTCCTATTCCTGTGTTCAGTTTAGAAGTAAATAGTTACTCTGCTGAGATATTCCTGTGTTAAGAGTTTGTTCTGAATATTGTCTATGTAATGCGAGGCCTTGTGTCTGATTACAAAGTTGAGCTTGGAATGTTGTGGCATGCGGCATCATGAGCTGTTCACCATGCCTCCTGAGAATAATGATTTGTATTGTTTTGCATGTCTATCTAATGCCAGTGAGTTGCTTGTTAAGAAGATCGTCCTCTTCTGTTGTTTCCGTGCTTAAGAAGTTCGTCGTCTTATGTTACATTGATAGCCTATATGACAAGTCGGGTAGGTTAGACGTGAAACCATATGATCTTCCGACCAACTCATCATCTTAGGCCATGATTGGATCGTCGTTTTCCAACCAAAACCGCTTGTAAAATTGACGCTTGTAAATAAAAGCAGATGGTCTCGGGCGAAGCGCTTGGTTGGTCGATTTTGACTAGTAAAATATACACTGGTCTCTCAAAGTACACGCGTAACCCGCCGGTTTTACTTACATACCTTGGGCCCTCGGTTTCATTACGCCTGTATTTTACTTGTTGTTTCCGATAATGAGTAAATTACACTTGTATGTTAATACATGTCTGAAATAAACCAGAGCTCCCAAGCGCGGCCTTACCGTTTCATGCCGTCTCAGTCTCTCGAAGGTGCAAATAGGTGTACGATGATCCTGGCTTCCTGAATGAGCAATAGGCACTGTATCAGACCATCCGTAGGGCCCGCGAATCCCTCTCCATCGTCCTTCAAGTTGTTGCGCTCGCCGTGGCGCTATTGTTAACATGGTCAACGAACATGAGGATTCAGGAGATGACTTTATTTTGAGTGGATGACAGTAGGGACCCACTAGGGCCACAACCGTACGTACGCAAGTGCCTCCTTGTTATGTACAACTATATTTTTTTTGCTTCCTCCTGGTTTCCTGACATCACGGTCCCACACCATTGTCAACCTATGTAGTCAATATGAACGAGAGAATTGGACAAGGTGCGGCCGACAGCTGGGACCAAGCAGATCGAGTAGTATTTGTGTTTTTGAGGCGTGAGCACTGCAGAGGTTTTCTTGGTGATGTTTTCGTTGTTTTTCAGAGGAGAGCAAGGTATTAACTGGGCGGGTTGTGGCCCGTCTAGCCCATTCCAGATATCTAGCCCAGATATTAATTTTTTCAAGATGCAAATGGCTAGCCCAGCTATACTTTTTTTGAGGAATACCCACGCAAGGCCAACTTGTTATTCTCCGCCCCGCTGGGCTGCAAATCATTCCTAGGAGGGATGCATTAGGCTTAACAGGAAAATGGGATTTAAAAACTAATAAATGGGATGTAATTATAAAAACTGGGAAATAACTATGAAAAAATGCACAAAACACGAAATTAGTTTCTAAAATTTTATTTATGTATTTTGAAAATATTAATTTTTAATTGTTGCACGCGCAATGTTTCATTGAATTTTTACGTAATACAAATTTATATTTAATCTGACTAGAAATTTCGGGATAAAAATAATTTGGATCCCATCAAAATGTGGGAGATTTTATTGAATTCTATTTTGAGCGGTTGGTTGAAATTATTAATTGTTGTCCTAGCTTGAAAATGGGTTGTACTTTTAACAAACTGTAAATGGGTTGTAGTAAATTCTATTAGAATTCAAAAATGGGCTGTACATTCTTACAAATCAGAAATGGGCTATAAGTTCTCTGCCACACACTTATGGGCCTACTAAGTTGACGCGTCCCCCTCAAAAAAAGAAGTTGACGCGTATTCCTCTCCGCGTGGGCATCCACTGCCAAATCTTTTTCGGCTCCACGTCGTACCCTTCCTAGGCCTTGCCGTCGTCCACCGTCGTGGTGCTCTCGGCGCGGCGTGGTCAATGTGGTCAACGACCGACTTCTAGCGGAAGAGTACTGTATGTGGAGAGGCTGACAGCTGGGTCCATGGCAGCCGCAAGGAAGTTCCTCCTTATTACCCGCAAAATAATTATTAATCTACCTGACAGCAAGGACCCACCGGATGGGCCACCGTATTTCATGAAAAAAATGTCCCCCCACCCTGACTGCTGGGACCCACCAGATGGGCCACTGTATTTTGCGAAAAAAACGTTCCCCCCTCTGTCAGCTCGGACCCACTGGAAGTGCCTCCTTATTATGCACAAAAAAATGAATACTCCCCCTGCTAGCTAGGACCCTCCTTGGTAGGAGGCTGACTTGTGGGCCTACTAAGTTGACGGGGATGGAGGGCTTTGTCAACTTAGTCAATATGAACGATTCTATCTCCAGTGATCGTACGATGTCCATCCAACGGCCGTAGTGCTTCTTCAACCTCTGGTCTTCTTGCTCCAGCTGCCCAAAGCATCACCGATCGTGCCGCATGCTCCTGCCTCCAGTGGCTGGCTGTGCTACCGCGGAGGCCTCACCGCCCCTACTATTCCCACCGTTGACCAGGCCCTGCGGCGACGGCAGCCTCACACTGCAGCCGAACCAGTGAACCCTCGTACTCCTCTCTGTGCAGGCTCCCACTGCCGCATCTTCCCCGGCTCCGCGTCGTCCCCTTCCTAGGCCTCGCCATCTTCCACCGTCCTGGTCCTCTCTGTGTGGCGCGGTCAACGTGGTCAAGGAATGACTTACATCGGAAGAGTACTGTACGTGGAGAGACTGACAGCTTGGTCCATGGCGGCTGCAAGGAAGTGCCTCCTTATTACGCGCAAAATAATTATTCCTCCACCTGACAGCGGGGACCCGCTGGTCGGGCCACCGTATATCACGAAAAAACGTTCCCCCCTCTGTCAGCTCGGACCCACCGGAAGTGCCTCCTTATTACGCACAAAAAAATGAATACTCCCCCTGCTAGCTGGGATCCTCCTTGGTGGGAGGCTGACTTGTGGGCCTACTAAGTTTACGGGGACGGAGAGCTTTGTGAACTTAGTCAATATGAACGATTCTAGCTCAAGTGATCGTACGATGTCCATCCAACGTCTGTAGTGCTTCTTCAACCTCAGGTCTTCGTGCTCCAGCTGCCCAAAGCAGCGCCGGTCGTGTCGCATGCTCCTGTCTCCAGTGGCCGGCTGTGTTGCCGCGGAGGCCTCACCGCCCCCTACTATTCCCACCGCTGGCCAGATTCTACGGCGATGGCAGCCTCACACTGCAGCCGAACCAGTGAACCCTCGTACTCCTCTCCGCGTGGGCATCCACTGTCGCGTCTTCCCCGGGTCCGCTTCATCCCCTTCCTAGGCCTCGCCGTCGTCCACCGTCATGGTACTCTCAGCACGTGATGGTCAACGTGGTCAAGGAATGACTTCCATCGGACGTGGACTGTACGTGGAGAGGCTGATAGCTGGGTCCATGGCCGCAGCAAGGAAGTGCCTCCTCATTAGGCAAAAAATAATGATTCCTCCACCTGACAGCTGGGACCCACCGAACGGGCCACTGTATTTCGCGGAAAAAACGTTTCCCCCCTGACTGCGGGACCCACAAGCTACATCTTCGCACACAAGGAAGTGCGTCCGGGCCAAAAAAATGATTCACCTCCCTGACTACTGGGACCCACCAGCTACATCTTCGCACGCAAGGAAGTTCCTGACAGTCGGGACCCACCTGGTTGAAGCCTATGTAGCGTTGTCATTCTGGTTGCTAACGTGTACGTACATACTGGTCGATGTAGAGGCGCGCACGTGTCGTAGTAGACGAGCGCACATAGCATGTACACGTACGTACAACGGTCAGTGTGCAAGAAAGAAAATACGGCCACGTACGTACATACAGGCGGGGTCTCGAATGCCTACTCGCGTATATATACGTACGGCCAGGGCTCGTGTACATGGCTGGGTCGGAATGGAGAAACAGCATCGTCGTCATGTTCATGGGGAGCCAACCGGCTGGGTCGGAACGAAATGCGTCGTCGTGTTCATCGGGAGGGCTTGGACGGAACAGGCGATGGAAACGAGGCCTGGCGTACCGCAGAACGAAGAAAACGGCCTTGTGTTTGATTTTCCACGTTCGAAACGGGATCCTATTCATTAGGAGGGGTGTGGCATACCACAAAACAGAGGAAACGGACTTGTGTTGGACCTCCTACGGTCGAAACTGGCTCCTATTGATCGGGAGGGGTGTGGCGTACCGCAAAACGGAGGAAACGGACTTGTGTTGGAGCGCTATGGTCGAAACACGATCCTGTTCATCTGGAGGGGAGTGGCGTACCGCAAAATAGGCACCATGGGATACTTTTCATCCACCGTCGACCTCCTCCAGCCTCCACCTACGACTGTTCATCCACGGGCTCCTGTTCATCCAGCCTCTAGCGCGCGCTACTCCACCGGCTACTGTTCAACCACCCCTCTCCATGGGCTCCTGTTCAACCACCCTTCCACGGGCTACTGTTCAGCCAGCCCTCTGTCGTCTAATGTTCATCCAGCCCTCCACGGGGTCGCCCTGTTCATCCAGCCCTCCACGGGGTCATGTTCATCCAGCCCCAACCGGCTCGATCGATCAGGGTCCTGTTCATCCAGAGGCAACACCACGGGGGCCTGT
>NC_041389.1:19778761-19790683 GCF_002162155.2 Triticum dicoccoides | reverse complement strand
AGAGGCAGCATCGATCGGCTTCAGTTAGCAGCAGTAGCGAAGGAATCGCTCGATCAGGTTCAATTAACATCCATCGGTCGATTGCTCAGGTTCAGTAACGCGTAGCCTACATTGCAATCGCTCGGGTTCAGTTAGAGCCCAACGCCTCGCTCGAGTTCAGTTATAGCCAACGCCTCGCACACATGCACGTACGTGTACGAGAGAAACTCGCATCGCTCGGCCCCCGACCACCCATCGTAACCGGGAACTCGCCAAAATTTTCCTCGCCCTCACTTCTACCACGGTTTTTTCCGTCATGGACGGCCCAAAGAATGTCATGCAGCTAAGTCTCCGGCCCACCCAGGCTGAAAAGCCCATTTTCTGTATTGATTTTTTGTCATAGAAGTAGGAGCCCACCACATCTATGATGATACCGGGTTTTGTCACAATTATCGTCATAGAAGTGTCATAAGTATGACAGAAAAAAAATCGTTCTACCCAAAATGGCACGAATGTGTCTTTTTTTTGTATTAGTGTGTGGAATTATCCTAGGTAATTGTTAACAAGACAGGTAGTCTTCATTGCAATTTAATATGAGGAAGAGGCATAAGCTAACATACTTTCTCTTCTTGGATCATATGCACTTATGATTGGAACTCTAGCAAGCATCCGCAACTACTAAAGATCATTAAGGTAAAAGCCAACCATAGCATTAAAGCATCAACTCCCCTTTATCCCATACGCCACAACCCCCTTACTTGGGTTTATGCTTCTGTCACTCAAGCAACCCACTACAAGCGAATCATGAACATGTTGCAACACCCTACAGCGGGAATCCCTCATGCTTGCGCGACACGGAGGGCACAATAGGACAGCACCAAAATAAAACATACAACTCTTACCAATCTAGATCATCAATCAACCCAAAGACAAAAGATATCTACTCAAAACATCATAGGATGGCAACACATCATTGGATCATAATATGTGGTATAAAGCACCATGTTCAAGTAGGGATTACAGCGGGGTGCGGGAGAGTGGACCGCATAAAAGAGATGAGGATGGTGATGATGATGGTGATGTTGATGAAGATGATCACCACGGTGATGATTCCCCTCTAGATGGCACTCCGGCGCCACCGAGAGAGAGGAGGAGAGGTCCTACCCCTTGTGCTTCCTCCTCCATGGCCTCCCCCCTGGATGGGAAGAGGTTCTCCCTCTGGTCCTTGGCCTTCACGGCGATGATGGCCCCTCGGGATCCTCCTCCATGGCCTCCAGTGATGATGGCCCCCTCCAGCAGGGTGGCAAAGAGGTCCTACATTGATTTCTTGTGGCAACAGAGGCTTGCGGCGGCGGAACTTCCAATCTAGGTTATTTCCTAAAGGTTTCTGTATTTATAGGAGGAGTTGGCGTTGATTTCAGATCAGGGGGGTCCTCGGGGAGTCCACGAGGCAGGGTCGCGCCCTAGGGGGGTGGGCGCGCCCCCCACCCTCGTGGGGCCCATGGAACTCCCCTCCGGTAGATTTTCGTTTCAGTATTTTCATATTTTCCAGAAAAAATCTCCGTTGATTTTCAGCGCATTCCGAGAACTTTTATTTCTGCACAAAAACAACACCACGGTAGTTCTGGTGAAAACAACATCAGTCCGGGTTAGTTCTAATCAAAGCATACCAAAATTATATAAAACAAGAGTAAACATGGCATGAATACTTCATAAATTATTGATACGTTCGAGACCTATCAGCATCCCCAAGCTTAATTCATGCTCGTCCTCGAGTAGGTAAATGATAAAAGAAATAATTTATGAAGTGTGAATGCTAGGAAATGCATAAGTTTGATCAATGATAATTTCAATCACCTTTTCTAGCACCATTATATGTCATAACAGTAGCTCATCTCATAAAACTTTTCATGGTCAAGTAACAAGGTATTCACATGTGAAAGTATAGATCATAAACTTTCTTGAAACTAACAAACTATATTCTTAGTATTCAAACAATTGCGATTCATCTTATTTTCAGGAAGGGTCTATGTCAGAGCTTTGATTTAGCAAACTCCACATACTCAACTATCATTTAATCTTTCACAATTGCTAACACTCACGTGATATTTATGGTTTCAATGTTTTAATCGGACACAGAGAAAGATAGGGGCTTATAGTATGTCAACAATAATAATTTATGAAAACCTACATCCAAGTGTATATATATATCCGGATCGCTCCAACACAAAGTGCTTGCCAAAGGAAAAAGTGTAAAAAGGAAAGGTGGTGATCACCATGACTCTTGTATAAGGGTAGAAAATAAAAGTAAAAGATAGGCCCTTCGCAGAGGGAAGCAGAGGTTGTCATGCGCTTTTAAGGTTGGATGAACAAAATCTTAATGCAAAATAACATCACTTTATATTGCCTCTTGTGATAGAGAGCTTAATTGCAGTCCGTCGCTTTTATTTCTTCCTTATCACAAGTTCGTATAAAGCTTATTTTCTTCGCACTAATAGATCATACATATTTAGAGAGCAATTTTTATTTCATGCACCGATGACAACTTACTTGAAGTATCTTACTCAATTCATAGGTAGGTATGGTGGGCTCTCATGGACAAACTAGTTTTAAGGGATGTTTGGAAGCAGAAGTAGTATCTCTACTTGGTGCAAAGAATTTGGCTAGCATGATAGGGAAAGGCAAGCTCAACATGTTGGATGATCCAAGACAATATAACGTTTCAGATATACGAAAACATAACCCATTGAGTTGTATTCCTTGTCCAACATCAACCTTTTAGCATGTCATATTTTAATGAGTGCTCACAACTACAAAAGATGTCCAAGATAGTATATTAATATGTGAAATCTCTCTTCCTTCAATATTCTTTCATGAATTGTTCAAGTGACCAATTCTGCGTTTGCTAACATTCAATAAGTTTAATACCTATACTTATTATGTGTGAAGTCATTACTCCCCATGTTATAAGCATATGAAACGTATATAAATTCAGATTTATGATATTCAATCCATTCAACCATTTACTCATAGGATATACGTGAAACACGTGAGTAAATGACAAACTACTCCGAAAGATATAAGTGCAGAACACTGAGTAGTCAAATAATTAACTAGCCATGGGAGGATTCTTTTTCATTCAAGATTTCAGATCCAATTATTTTATTCAAACAGAAAGTAAAATTGAAAACACGCTCCAAGCAAAACACATATCATGTGATGAATAAAAATATAGCTTCGAGTAAGGCATACTGATAGTTTTGAAGACGAAAGAGGGGATGCCTTCAGGGGCACCCCCAAGCTTAGGCGCTTGAGTCTTCCTTGAATATTATCTTGGGGTTCCTTGGCATCCCCAAGCTTAGGGTATTTCCGCTCCTTATTCTCCTCATATCAATATCTCACCCAAAGCTTGAAAACTTCAATCACACAAAACTTAACGGAACTTCGTGAGATAGGTTAGTATGATAAAGAGTAAACCATTCACATTGGTACTGTCAAAGACAAGGTTCATAATTGTTCTCACACAATTCCTACTGTACCATATCATTTCTACAATTTATATTGAGAAATATAAGCCATAGAAACTAGAAAACAAGCAAACTATGCAATGAAAACAGAATCTATCGGAAACAGAACAGTCTGTAATGATCTGAACAACAAGCATACTTATGCTACTCCAAAAATTATGAAATAAATTGGTGGACGTGAGTAATTTGTCTATTAATATTATGCAAAAAGAATTAACTCAGAAGCACTCTTCTGTAAAAAATGGCAGCTAACCCCGTGAGTGCAAAGTTTCTGTTCTTTACAGTAAGATCACATTAACTTTCACCCAAGTCTTCCCAAAGGTCTTACTTGGAAATTTATTGAAACAAAAGCTATAAAACATGATTACTACAGTAGCTTAATCATGTAAACACACAAGTACAGAAAGTGTAGATATTGGGTTGTCTCCCAACAAGCGCTTTTCTTTAATGCCTTTTAGCTAGGCATGATGATTTCAATGATGCTCACATAAAAGAAAATAATTGAAACATAGAGAGAGCATCATGAAGAGTATGACTAGAACATTTAAATCTAACCCACTTCCTACGCCTAGGGATTTTGTGAGCACATAATTTATAGGAATAAGAATCAACTAGCATAGGAAGGCAAAACAAGTATAACTTCAAAACTTTAAGCACATAGAGAGGAAACTTGGTATTATTGCAACTCCTACAAGCATAAATTACTCCCTCATAATAATTTTAAGTAGCATCATGAGTGAATTCAACAATATAACCATCACATAAAGCATTCTTTCCATGATCTACAAGCATAGAAATTTTTCTACTCTCCACATAAGCAAAATTCTTCTCATTCGGAATGGTGGGATCACTAATTCCTAAAGTTGACACTCTTCCAAACCCAGTTTAGATGATAGTATTATTCATACTCCAAAAGATATAAGTGAAGTTCATGGAGCATTCTACAATTAATAGACTAACAAATATCCGAGCTCAAAATATGTAAGTGAAGGACACGAAGCATTCTATAAAACCATACTCAAAAGATTTAAGTGAAGCACAAAGAGCAATTCTATAAGGTCATACTTAAAAGATATAAGTGAAGCACATGAAGTATTCTATAAATCAATGAAGGGATAACTTATACTAGCATGGTTCTTAAAAAAACAAAAACACAAAGGACACAAATTATGTGAACAAGACAAAAACCGAGGTATACCGATATTTGTTGAAGAAGAGAGATGGGATGCCAACCGGGGCATCCCCAAGCATAGATGCTTGAGTATCCTTTGAAATATTTATTTGGGGTGCCTTGGGCATCCCCAAGATTTAACTATTGCCTCTCTTTATTCTTCTCATATTGATAGCTCCTCGATCTTCGAACACTTCATCCACACAAAACTTTAACAAAAACTTTTTGAGATCCGTTAGTGTAATAAAGCAAACTACCACTTTAAGGTACTGTAATGAACTCATTCTTTATTTATATTGGTGTTAAACCTACTTTATTCCAAGTTCTCTATGGTTCAAACCCCCCAATACTAGCCATAGATTCATCAAAATAAGCAAACAACACGCGAAAAACAGAATCTATCAAAAACAGGACAGTCTGTAGTAATCTGGAAGTTTAGTAAACTTCTATAACTCAAACAATTATGAAATAAATATGAAAATTTGAAAAAAATTGTACAGAAGTAATGTGCAAAAATATTCAGACCCATTTGACCTTCCAGTAAAAATGTAAAATCACGCGCTACAGCCAAAGTTTCTGTTTTTGTTCTGCACATAGTAAACAAGCAATCTAATCATCCTAAAACCAAAGCTTGGCACATTATTTTTATAATACAAAGGATATATACAAGGGGATAATTATTTATAGAGGAACTCCCATGAAAAAATTCTACATTGTTTTCGTGAGCATGAACACAAGCGCTCAAGGTCGACCCTCACTTGTTCAATGCATAACTTTCCAATCACTTCTCTTTTTGAAAAACTTTTTTAGGTGTGAGAGGCAAGTATTTTTTTTGTATTTTCATTATTTAATTTTTTTTGTATGTTTCACCCAAAACTAAACAGAAACAAAAAGGAAAAACAAAATCTAGTTAGTGAAGAAAGCAAACAAGCACACACGAGAATATCAACCCCACGCTATTGCTCCTCGGCAACGGCGCCAAAAAAGAGCTTGATAATCCCCAAGTGCAGGGAATCATCGTAGCAATTTCCAAAGGTGGAAGTGATAAGTATGGAGTGTGAACCGACAAGGAGCTAAAGGTAAGATAAATATTCTCTCAAGTCCTATCTGCCACTGATACGACTCTACGTACAACGAACATTCGCTTCCAACTAGATACGAGAAATAAAACTACGTTGTGGGTACGAAGAGGATAACTTTGCATGATATTGTACAGCTAAAATATAAAAGTAGGTGTTGTTATCATAAAGTTAGAATATATTACTAAATATTATAAATAGCGAGTGTGGAATAATGATGGATCAGTGTGCGGAATTATCCTAGGCAATTGTTAACAAGACCGGTAGTCGTCATTGCAATTTCATATGAGGGAGAGGCATAAGCTAACATACTTCCTCTTCTTGGATCATATGCACTTATGATTGGAACTCTAGCAAGCATCCGCAACTACTAAAGACCATTAAGGTAAAACCCAACCATAGCATTAAAGCATCAACTCCCCTTTATCCCATACGCCACAACCCCGTTACTCGGGTTTATGCTTCTGTCACTCAAGCAACCCACTATTAGCGAATCATGAACGTATTGCAACACCCTACAGCGGGAATCCCGCACGCTTGCGCGACACGGAAGGCACAATAGGACATCACCAAAATAAAACATACAACTCGTACCAATCTAGATCATCAATGAACCCAAAGACAAAAGATATCTACTCAAAACATCATATGATGGCAACACATCATTGGATCATAATATGTGGTATAAAGCACCATGTTCAACTAGGGATTACAGTGGGGTCCGGGAGAGTGGATGATATGTCTCCAACGTATCTATAATTTTTGATTGCTCCATGCTACTTTATCTACTGTTTTGGACTATATTTGGCTTTATTTTCCACTTTTATATTATTTTTGGGACTAACCTATTAACAGGAGGCCCAGCCCAGAATTGCTGTTTTTTGCCTATTTTAGTGTTTCGAAGAAACGGAATATAAAACGGAGTCCAAACGGAATGAAACCTTCGGGAACATGATTTTCTCATGGAACGTGATCCAGGAGACTTGGACCATACTCCAAGAAGAGCGAGAGGCGGTCACGAGGGTGGAGGGCACCCCCTAGGCGCGCCCCCTACCTTGTGGGCCCCCATTGCTCCACCAACATACTCCTTCCTCCTATATATACCTACGTACCCCCGACAGATCAGATACGGAGCCAAAAACCTGATTCCACCGCCGCAACCTTCTGTATCCACGAGATCCCATCTTGGGGCCTGTTCCGGAGCTCCGACGGAGGGGGCATCCACCACGGAGGGCATCTACATCAATGCCATAGCCCCTTCGATGAAGTGTGAGTAGTTTCTTCAGACCTACGGGTCCATAGCTAGTAGCTAGATGGCTTCTTCTCTCTTTTTGGATCTCAATACAATGTTCTCCCCCTCTCTTGTGGTGATCTATTCAATGTAATCTTCTTTTTGCGATGTGTTTGTTGAGACCGATGAATTGTGGGTTTATGATCCAGTATTATCTATGGAAAATATTTGAATCTTCTCTGAATTCTTTTATGTATGATTGAGTTATCTTTGCAAGTCTCTTCGAATTATCCTTTTTGGTTTGGCCAACTAGATTGGTAGTTCTTGCAATGCGAGAAGTGCTTAGCTTTGGGTTCAATCTTGTGGTGTCCTTACCCAGTGACAGAAAGGGTTACAAGGCACGTATTGTATTGTTGCCATCGAGGATAACAAGATGGGGTTTTTATCATATTGCATGAATTTATCCCTCTACATCATGTCATCTTGCTTAAGGCGTTACTCTGTTTTTAACTTAATACTCTAGATGTATGCTGGATAGCGGTCGATGAGTGGAGTAATAGTATTAGATGCAGAATCGTTTCGATCTACTTGTCTCGGACGTGATGCCTATATACATGATCATTACCTAGATATGCTCATAACTATGCTCAATTCTGTCAATTGCTCAATGGTAATTTGTTCACCCACCGTAGAATATCTATGCTCTTAAGAGAAGCCACTAGTGAAACCTATGGCCCCCGGGTCTATTCTCATCATATCAATCTCTATCGCTTTATTATTTGCTTTGTTTTTACTTTGCCTTTTAATTTTCACTTTGCATCTATCTATCAAAAATACCAAAAATATTATTTATCATCTCTATCAGATCTCACCCTCGTAAGTGATCGTGAAGGGATTGACAACCCCTAATCGCGTTGGTTGCGAGTAGCAATCATTTTGTGTAGGTACGAGGGACTTTTGCGTGGTCTCCTACTGGATTGATACCTTGGTTCTCAAAAACTGAGGGAAATACTTACGCTACTTTACTGCATCATCCTCTCCTCTTTGGGGAAAACCAACGCAGTGCTCAAGAGGTAGCAAGAAGAATTTCTGGCGCCGTTGCCGGGGAGGCTCACGCAAGCAAGTCAACAATACCAAGTACCCATCACAATCCCTATCTCTCGCATTACATTATTTGCCATTTGCCTCTCGTTTTCCTCACCCCGACTTCACCCTTGCCATTTTATTTGCCCTCTCTTTCCCAATCTCCTCCTCTCTTTCCCGTTTGCCTTTTCCCGTTGACTTTCTGTTTCCTTGTGTGTTGGATTACTTGTTGCCATGGCGCAAGATAATACCAAATTGTGTGATTTCTCGAATACCAATAATAATGATTTCCTTGGTACTCTTATTGCTCCTCTTAATAATGATGAGTCTTGTGAAATCAATACCGCTTTGTTGAATCTTGTTATGAAAGATCAATTCTCCTAGTGAAGATGCCGCTACTCATCTAAACAATTTTGTTGATTTGTGTGATATGCAAAAGAAGAAAGATATGGATAACAATATTGTCAAACTGAAGTTATTTCCGTTTTCACTGAGAGATCGTGCTAAACTTTGGTTTTCATCTTTGCCTAAAAATAGTATTGATTCTTGGAACAAGTGCAAAGATGCTTTTATCTCTAAGTATTTTCCTCTTGCTAAGATTATCACTCTTAGGAATGATATTATGAATTTTAAACAACTTGATCATGAGCATGTTGCCCAATCTTGGGAAAGAATGAATTAATGCTTCGCAATTGCCCTACTCATGGTTTGAATTTATGGATGATCATACAAAATTTTTATGCCGGATTGAATTTTGCTTCTAGAAATCTTTTAAATTTGGCCGCAGGAGGCACGTTTATGGAAATTACGTTAGGAGATGCTACAAAATTGCTTGATAACATTATGGCTAATTATTCTCAATGGCACACCGAAAGATCTTCTAGTAAAAAAGTGCGTGATATAGAAGAAATTAATGTTTTGAGTGAAAAGATGGATGAACTTACGAAGATGTTTGCTCCTAAAAATACTCCTCTTGATCCCAATAATATGCCTTTGTCTACCTTGCTTGAGAATAATAATGAATCTATGGATGTGAATTTTGTTGGTCGGAATAGTTTTGGAAACAACGCGTATAGAGGGAATTTTAATCCTAGGCCTTATCCTAGTAATCCTTCTAATAATTATGGAAATTCCTACAACAACTCTTATGGAAATTTTAATAAGACGCCCTCTGAATTTGAGAGTAGTGTTAAAGAGTTTATGAATTCACAAAAGAATTTAATGCTTTACTTGAAGAGAAATTGCTTAAAGTTGATGATTTGGCTAGGAACATTGATAGAATTTCTCTTGAGATTGATTCTTTAAAGCTTAGATCTATTCCTCCTAAGCATGATATCAATGAGTCTCTCAAAGCCATGAGAATTTCCATTGATGAGTGCAAAGAAAGAACCGCTAGGATGCCTGCTTCCAAAGATGCCTTTATTAAAGCGTGTTCTTCCAATTCCCATGAAAATCAGGATGAAGATCTAAAAGTTATTGATGTGTCCCCCATTAAATCTTTGTTTTTCAATATGAATCTTGATGAACCTGAATATGATCTTCCTTTACCTAGAAGGCGTTCTAAGAATTCGGGGTTTCTAGATCTTGATGATGAAATTGATGAAAGTGGGATTGAAATAAATAAAAACCGAGATGTTGCTAAACCCACTATTTTGGATCTCAAGGAATTTAATTATGAAAATTGCTCTTTGATTGGTTGTATTTCCTTGTTGCAATCCGTGCTAGATTCTCCTCATGCTTATAGTCAAAATAAGGCCTTTACCGAACACATTGTTGATGCCTTGATGCAATCTTATGAAGAAAAACTTGAGTTGAAAGTTTCTATCCCTAGAAAACTCTATGATGAGTGGGAACCTACTATTAAAATTAAAATTAAAGATTATGAGTTTCATGCTTTGTGTGATTTGGGTGCTAGTGTCTCTACTATTCCCAAAACTTTGTGTGATTTGCTAGATTTTCGTGACTTTGATGATTGCTCACTAAACTTGCATCTTGCGGATTCCACTATTAAAAATCATATGGGAAGAATTAATGATGTTCTTATTGTTGCAAATGAGAATTATGTGCCCGTAGATTTTATCGTTCTTGATATAGATTGCAATCCTTCATGTTCTATTATTCTTGGTAGACCTTTCCTTAGAACGATTGGTGCAATTATTGATATGAAGGAAGGGAATATTAGATTCCAATTTCCCTTAAAGAAGGGAATGGAACACTTCCCTAGAAAGAAAATAAAATTAACATATGAATCTATCATGAGAGCCACTTATGGATTGCCTACCAAAGATGGCAATACCTAGATCTATCCTTGCTTTTATGCCTAGCTAGGGGCGTTAAACGATAGCGCTTGTTGGGAGGCAACCCAATTTTATTTTGTGTTTTTTTGTTTTTGCTTCTGTTTAGGAATAAATAATCCATCTAGCCTCTGTTTGGATGTGGTTTTGTCTTTTAATTAGTGTTTGTGCCAAGTAGAACCTATAGGGCAACCTACGATGATAGTTGATTTGATTCTGCTGAAAAAAAGAAACTTTGCGTGCACGAATATAATTTTGTTAAATGACAGGAACGTGCTTTTGTGTTGATTCTTTTTGCTGCTGTTCAATAAACAAATGTTCCAGGACTTCCTATTTTGGTAGAAGTTTTAGAGTTCCAGAAGTTTGCGTTAGTTACTGATTGCTACAGACTGTTCTATTTTTGACAGATTCTGTTTTACGACTGTTGTTTGCTTATTTTGATGAATCTATGGCTAGTAAGATAGTTTATAATCCATAGAGAAGTTGGAATACAGTAGGTTTAACACCAATATAAATAAAGAATGAGTTCATTACAGTACCTTGAAGTAGTCTTTTGTTTTCTTTCTCTAACGGAGCTCACGAGATTTCTGTTGAGTTTTGTGTTGTGAAGTTTTCAAGTTTTGGGTGAATTCTTTAGATGGATTATGGAACAAGGAGTGCACTAGTAGAAAAGGGGCCAATGGTCCAAGCTGGTCCAGCCCATTAGTCCCGGTTCAACCCAAAACCGGGACCAATGGGGGCATTGGACCCGGTTCGTGAGCCCCGGGGGCCGGCCGGGCCACTTGGGCCATTGGTCCCGGTTCGTCTGGACCTTTTGGTCCTGGTTGGAGGGATGAACCAGGACCAATGGTCCTCCCTCCTGGCCCACCACCATTGGTCCCGGTTGGTGGCATGAACCGGGACCAAAGGCTGCCCTTTAGTCCCGGTTCATGCCACCAACCGGGACTAAAGGGTTGGTCCTCGTTGCTGTCAGAGTTTAGTCCCACCTCGCCAACCGAAGGGGAATCAGACCGGTTTATAAGCCCCTCCCTCTGTGCCTTGTTGAGCTCCTCTCAAAATGAAAATAGATGCCCTTATATAGGGAATTTAACCTAAATTCATACTGAATTTCTCTGAAGTTAGTAGAAATTTATTATGAATTTAGGTTGAATTTTCTCTATAAGCGCATCTATGCTCATTTCTGAGTAGTTTTTTATATAGTTTTTTTTCTTTTCTGCTATATTTATTTTTTTCTTCTTATTTAAAAATAAGCATCTATGCTAATTATTTAGTAAAGCTAATCACAACTATTTTTTTCTTTTATTTATTTCTGAATTGTCATAAGTCATTAAAAATAAGCATCTATGCTCATTTTTTTAGTAAAGTTAATCACAACTATTTTTCTTTCTATTTATTTCTGAGTAGTTTTTTATATAGTTTTTTTTCTTTTCTGCTATGTTTATTTTTTTTCTTTTTATTTCTGAGTTGTACTAAGTCATTAAAAATAAGCATATATGCTCATTTTTTAGTAAAGTTAATCACAAGTATTTTTGCTTCTATTTATTTCTGAGTAGTTTTT
>NC_041389.1:19777829-19778751 GCF_002162155.2 Triticum dicoccoides | reverse complement strand
TTTTTATATAGTTTTTTTCTTTTCTGCTATATTTATTTTTTTCTTTTTATTTTTGAGTTGTAATAAGTCATTAAAAATAAGCATCTATGCTCATTTTTTAGTAAAGTTAATCACAACTATTTTTTCTTTTATTTATTTCTGAATTGTAATAAGTCATTAAAAATAAGCATCTATGCTCATTTTTTTAGTAAAGTTAATCACAACTATTTTTTCTTCTATTTATTTCTGAGTAGTTTTTTATATAGTTTTTTTCTTTTCTGCTATATTTATTTTTTTCTTTTTATTTCTGAGTTGTAATAAGTCATTAAAAATAAAAAAGAGGCGCAGTCCTCGTTAATTAGCTTCAAGCCTTTCGAAATAGTGTAAACTGCACTGCACACAGCACCGTGCAGTCTACCCTAATCCTCAAGGCTTGAAGCTAAGCAACGTGCAGGTGAGCATTGAGCCTTTTCTTCATCGTCTCTGCACTCAGGGCTTATAAACCGCTGCGAGTGCCTCTCGCTTGGCGAGGTGGGACTAATTAAAAACAGCTGCAGAAAGAGGTGCATTGGAACCGGTTGGTGGCACCAACCGGTACCAATCCCGCTCTTTGGTCCCGGTTGGTGGCACCAACCGGGAAAAACTTTTGTCCCGGTTGGTGGCACCAACCGGGACCAAAGGTCTTCGTTTCCCGTCCTTTGGGCTGCCGAAAAGAGACCTTTGGTCCCGGTTGGTGGCTCCAACCGGGACTAAAGGTGGCATTGGTCCCGATTTGTGGCACGAACCGGGACCAAAGCCTTTGCTATATAAGTAGCACTGCCGCCCCGCCCTGACTTCGATTTCTCCTCGACGCCGCGCGCCGTCCCCCTGCCGCCACCTCGCCGTCGCCGCCCCGCCCCGACGCCGTCGTCGCCCGCCCTGCCGCGCCGACGCCGTCGCCGCC
>NC_041389.1:19777126-19777819 GCF_002162155.2 Triticum dicoccoides | reverse complement strand
TTTTATTTCTGAGTTGTAATAAGTCATTAAAAATAAGCATCTATGCTCATGTTTTAGTAAAGTTAATCACAACTATTTTTTTGTTTTATTTATTTCTGAATTGTAATAAGTCATTAAAAGTAAGCATCTATCCTCATTTTTTTAGTAAAGTTAATCACAACTATTTTTGCTTCTATTTATTTCTGAGTAGTTTTTTATATAGTTTTTTTTCTTTTCTGCTATATTTATTTTTTTTCTTTTTATTTCTGAGGTGTAATAAGTCATTAAAAATAAAAAAGAGGCGCAATGCTCGTTAATTTGCTTCAAGCCTTCAACTGCACTACACATAGCTCTGTGCAGTCTACCCTATTCCTCAAGGCTTGAAACTAACCAACGTGCAAGTGAGCATTGAGCCTCTTCTTCATCGTCTCTGCACTCAGGGCTTATAAACAGCTGCGAGTGCCTCTCTCTTGGCGAGGTGGGACTAAAAAAACAGCTGCAGAAAGAATCAACTAAAAAACAGCTGCAGAAAATAAAAAATTAGACGGGTCCATTGGTCCCGGTTTGTGGCAACAACCGGTACCAATGCCACTCTTTGGTACCGGTTGGTGGCACCAACCGGGACCAATGCCCCTCTTTTGTCCCAGTTGGAGCCACCAACCGGGACCAAAGGTCTTCGTTTCCCGCCCTTTGGGCTGGCGAAAAGAGGCCTTT
>NC_041389.1:19725065-19776821 GCF_002162155.2 Triticum dicoccoides | reverse complement strand
CCTGCCGCCCCGACATCGTACGTCGCCGCCCCGCCCCGCTGCCGTCACCGCCCGCCCTGCCGCCCCGACGCCGTCACCGCCCCGCCCCGAAGTCGCCGCCCGCCCTGCTGCACCTCACCGTCGCCGCCCGCCCTGCTGCACCTCGTCGTCGTCGTCGCCGGCCGTGAGCAACTTTCTTTTATTTTTGTTAGATTTTTTTTAGATTTTTTTGTATAGTTCATAGATTTTTTTATTAGATTAGATTTGTAGTAATTTAGATATGTAGTTCATATTGTGTAATTTAGATTGTGTAATTAATTTGTTCATATTATGTTAGATTTTTTTTCTGTTAGTAGATTTTTTTGTTAGATTAGATGTGTAGATCTTTTTGTTAGATTAGATGTGGTGTAATTTAGATATGTAGTTCATATTGTGTAATTTAGATTGTGTAATTAATATGTAGTTCATATTTTTAGTAAGTACTATTTTATTTTATTTATAGTAAGTGCTTCATATATATATATATAGTTGAACTAGCTAGTTGATTTAATAAACTAATTTATTTTACTATATATAGAAGTAGTTTGTTTTTAGTAAGTAGTACTTTATTTATTTATAGTAAGTGCTTAATTAGTAGTTGAACTAGATAGTTGATTTAATTAATAAAAATACTTTATTTAACTATATATAGAAGTAGTTCCCGCATCGATGTCGGCGATGCCTATCCCGCATCCTCGTCGTCGTCGACTCGGCGGTGGAGGCTTGCTTGATCAGGGCCATGTACGGGACTGGGCTCCGCCGGGCTGGTATTGGGAGGTGCTACCTTCCGGGGGACGTAGGTTGGTGAGGAGGCAGCCCGTTGTTGACCCGATCCTTGTTTGGTGGTGGTCGCGTGGGCCAGTGACGGTGCCGAGGCTTCCGGACACCGCGGAGGTTGTACGTCACCGTGTCAGCGAGGAGGACGAGCACGTCCGTCGCTACATGGTTGCATTGGAGGGCAGGTTCGACAATACCTGACAGGTTCTTCAGGGATCTCACTGGAGCTATGATCCTGTGATGGTTCCTTATCTTTGGGTGTCCACCGCCCGCGTCGATACCCGTCGGGCGCTACGGTTCTAGTTGTATTAGTGATGCTATATTAGTGATAATATTCGACGATGTACGGACACCAAGAGATGATGTACTTTTGCTTATAATTATTGAATGCATGCTAATTTGAATACTACTTTATTTATGATTTGGTTTTGCTTATTTTATGATTTGGTTTTGCTTATTGAATGCTCATATTGGATAAGTTCTCCTTCATTCCCGTGTGCTAGACAATTTGGTGTAATAATGCACTCGGGAATGAAAGGAGGAGCTACGTACATCACCGATAGTCAACCTATGATTAATAATCTAGTTTAATATTTGAATTATGAACATAGGCCAGAAATGTCGTACTCGGATGACGAAAACCGCCCGGGGGAGTGCGACTGGTGCCACGACGACCGATGTATCTGCGACAGGTTCATTGAGCTGGACGAAGATCGTCGCTTCAGCATTAAGCTCGAGGAGACCTTCGATGTTCATACAGTACGCAACCGATGATAATAGTTTTTTTTGTAATTAATCATGACTTCAACTATTTTAATCATGACAATATTTTTCATCTTTTCCAATTCGACTAGCTTATCCCATGCTTTGCAAGACGCTATGTCTTGGAGAGGATGGGTTTTAAAGACCATGAAAGTTTCGAAACCAAAAAAATTATCCTAAGTACCCATCATGGTGTGGTTTTTCAAGTAAAGATGTACAATGCTCAGAGTGTAACCCATTTTGGTTTCAAAAATTAGGAAGCACTTTGCAAGATGCATGGTCTTGATGAGGGTATGCTTGTCACCATGGATCTTGGTGATCCTACAATCGAGCAAGAGAGACCTTCGATTTGGGTCCTTGTGGATACACCTCCAATTCTTCCCCCATGTGAGCTTAACATAGTTATTAAGTAATTTATATTGTTTATTCAAAATAGTTGACAACTTATCTACATTGAGAGCTTATTTTCATTCTTCAAAGAATGTGCGGAAGATGGTAGATAGAACCTACTACACCGAAGGCTCTGAATTAACTTATCAGGAGAAAAATCATCTGGTCGCATTTTGTACTGATCTTGAGAATTACAATATCTACAATCAAACTCCTCAACATTATGGTCAATACGTGCCACTAGTGCACGTGTTGAACTACGGTAACTACCATGGAGATACCCTGGTAAGATTATTTTTTACTATTACAACATCCGTGCATCTTTTTGCACACTTCTAAAACTAGTACATCATTGTTAACTACGAAGTTATTACTATGTTTTTCAACAGATAATCCTGAATGATTGTGTGCCTCATCTGATGTATACGCATGGTAGCCTTCATGTTTTGAACATACAACCAGGTCATCCTACGAATCTCAGTTGTCCATACCGGGTTTCTAAAAGAAGTGGAGACATAACAATCAAAGAATGGAAAAAATGTATGGACAGTCGTAAGGAGCTTCTTGGAAGCAAAAAGCAGCGAAGGGCAAGAATTGGAGATAGGATGATCGCCATTCTTCATAATGGAGAGTCAGGGTCTATATTGTTTTATGCTATTTTACCTTGAGGGTGTTTAGGTCCTACCTGATACTGATGATCATGTGATAAGAACAATTACGTAGGTTTGGGTTCGATGACTATGAGGATGATGATCGTATGACTTATTATTAATAACGAGTAGAAGTTGTATGATGATGCATGATTAGTAGGACTTGTTATTATATATGATGATGTATGATGCGAGCATGCATGAGCATGTTATATCAGTGGGTGAAATGAACATAGCAGCAGCGTTGATAAACCAAGGACGAAGATATAAGAGAGGACACTTCTCTCTATTAGCTAGCTAATAACAACCTAAAAATAACCCCCAAAACCCCTAAAGCAGCCACTTTTGTAAAAAAAAACATGGACTTTTGGTCCCGGTTGGTGCCGCCAACCGGGACCAAAGGCCCCCCTGACTGGGCTCAGCGGACCGGCCACATGGAGGCACATTTGTCCCGGTTCGTGTTTGAACCAGGACTAATGGGTGGAGGTATTTGTAACGACCCATTAGTCCCGGTTCATGAAACGGGACTAAAGGCCCTTACGAACCGGGACTAATTGGTGTTTTTCTACTAGTGGTGGCAAGAGCCTAAGCTTGGGGATGCCCATGGCATCCCCAAGATAATCCAAGGACACCAAAAAGTCAAAGCTTGGGGATGCCCGGGAAGGCATCCCCTCTTTCGTCCACTTCCATCGGTAATTTACTTGGAGTTATTTTTTTATTCACCACATGATATGTGTTTTGCTTGGAGCGTCTTGTATCATTTGTGTCTTCACTTGTTAGTTTACCACAATAACCCTTGCTGTACACACCTTTTTAGAGAGCCATATATGAATTGAAATTTGTTAGAATACTCTATGTGCTTCACTTATATCTTTTGATCTTGATAGTTTTTGCTCATAGTACTTCACTTATATTTTTTGAGCGTGATAATTTTTGCTCTAGTGCTTCACTTATATCTTTTAGAGCACGGTGGTGGATTTATTTCAAAGAAACTACTGATCTCTCATGCTTCACTTAGATTATTTTCAGAGTCGTTAATAGCATGGTAATTTGCTTAATGTAAATATACTTGGTATTCAAGATATGTGAAACTTTCTTTTGAGTGAATTGAATACTAAGATAAGTTTGATGCTTGATAATTGTTTTGAGATATGGAGGTGATAATATCAAAGTCGTGCTAGTTGGATGATTATGAATTTGAGAAAGGCTTGTGTTGAAGTTTGCAAGTCCCGTAACATGCACGTATGGTTTAAGTTGTGTAACAAATTTGAAACATGAAGTGTACCTGGCTTGTGCATCCTTATGAGTGGCGGTCGGGGACGAGCGATGGTCTTTTCCTACCAATCTATCCCCCTAGGAGCATGCGCGTAGTACTTGATTTTTGATGACTTCTAAATTTTTGCAATAAGTATATGAGTTCTTTTGACTAATGTTGAGTCCATGGATTATACGCACTCTCACCTTTCCGCCTTTGCTAGCCGCTTCGGTACCGTGCATTGCCCTTTCTCACCTTGAGAGTTGGTGCAAACTTCACCGGTGCATCCAAACCCCGTGATACGATACGCTCTATCACACATAAACCTCCTTATATCTTCCTCAAAACAGCCACCATACCTACCTATTATGGCATTTCCATAGCCATTCCGAGATATATTGCCATGCAACTTCCACCATCATCATCATCATGACATACATTACTTTTGTCATATTGCCATTGCATGATCATGTAGTTGACATCGTATTTGTGGCAAAGCCACCATGCATTATTTTTCATACATGTCACTCTTGATTCATTGCACCATCCCGGTATACCGCCGGAGGCATTCATATAGAGTCATATCTTGTTCTGAGTTTCGATTTGTAATCCTTATGTTGTAATCAATAGAAGTGTGATGATCATCATTATTAGAGCATTGCCCAAAGAAAAAAAAGAAAAAAAAGAAGAAAGGGCAAAAAAAAGGGAAGGCCCAAAAAAAGAAAAAAGGGCAATGCTACTATCTCTTTTTCCACACTTGTGCTTCAAAATAGCACCTTGTTCTTCATGTAGTGAGTCTCATATATTGTGCTTCAAAGTAGCACCTTGTTCTTCATGTAGTGACTCTCATAAGTTGTCTTTTGTTGAGCATTCATAGCTCTAGTGCATCCGTTGCATGGCAATCCCTACTCCTCATGTTGACATCAATTGATGGGCATCTCCATAGCCAATTGATTATCCTCGTACATGTGAGACTTTCTCCTTTTTTGTCTTCTCCACACAATTCCCATCATCATATTCTATTCCACCCATAGTGCTATATCCATGGCTCACGCTCATGTATTGTGTGAAGGTTGAAAAAGTTTGAGATTATTTAAGTATGAAACAATTGCTTAGCTTGTCATCGGGGGTATAGAAGTTGGGAAAATCTTTGTGTGACGAAAATGAAGCATAGCTTAACTATATGATTTTGTAGGGATGAACTTTCTTTTGCCATGTTATTTTGAGAAGACATGATTGCTTTGATTAGTATGCTTGAAGTATTATTATTTTTGTGTCAATATGAACTTTTTTCTTGAATCTTTTGGATCTGAATATTCATATCACAATTAAGAAGATTTACATTGAAATTATGCCAAAGTATCACTCCGCATCAATTTTTTTTATCATTTACCTACTCAAGGACGAGCAAGAATTAAGCTTGGGGATGCCTGATACGTCTCCAATGTATCTATAATTTTTGATTGCTCCATGCTACTTTATCTGCTGTTTTGGACTATATTGGGCTTTATTTTCCACTTTTATATTATTTTTGGGACTAACCTATTAACCGGAGGCCCAGCCCAGAATTGCTGTTTTTTTGCCTATTTCAGTGTTTCAAAGAAACGGAATATCAAACGGAGTCCAAACGGAATGAAACCTTCGGGAACGTGATTTTCTCACCGAACATGAAACAGGAGACTTGGACCCTACTCCAAGAAGTGCCAGAGGCAGTCACGGGGGTGGAGGGCACCCTCCTCCCTCCTAGGCGTGCCCCCTACCTCGTGGGCCCCCTGTTGCTCCACCGACGTACTCCTTCCTCCTATATATACCTACGTACCCCCGACAGATCAGATACGGAGCCAAAAACCTAATTCCACCACTGCAACCTTCTGTATCCACGATATCCCATCTTGGGGCCTGTTCCGGAGCTCCGCCGGAGGGGGCATCCACCATGGAGGGCTTCTACATCAACACCATAGCCCCTCCGATGAAGTGTGAGTAGTTTACTTTAGACCTTCGGGTCCATAGCTAGTAGCTAGATGGCTTCTTCTCTCTTTTTGGATCTCAATACAATGTTCTCCCCCTCTCTTGTGGAGATCTATTCGATGTAATCTTCTTTTTGCGGTGTGTTTGTTGAGTCCGATGAATTGTGGGTTTATGATCCAGTATTATCTATGGAAAATATTTGAATCTTCTCTGAATTCTTTTATGTATGATTGAGTTATCTTTGCAAGTCTCTTCGAATTATCCTTTTTGGTTTGGCCAACTAGATTGGTAATTCTTGCAATGGGATAAGTGCTTAGCTTTGGGTTCAATCTTGCGGTGTCCTTACCCAGTGACAGAAAGGGCTGCAAGGCACGTATTGTATTGTTGCCATCGAGGATAAGAAGATGGGGTTTTTATGATATTGCATGAATTTATCCCTCTACATCATGTCATCTTGCTTAAGGCATTACTCTATTTTTAACTTAATACTCTAGACGCATGCTGGATAGCGGTCGATGAGTGGAGTAATAATAGTAGATGCAGAATCGTTTCGATCTACTTGTCTCGGACGTGATGCCTATATACATGATCATTACCTAGATATGCTCATAACTATGCTCAATTCTGTCAATTGCTCAACAGTAATTTGTTCACCCACCGTAGAATATCTATGCTCTTGAGAGAAGCCACTAGTGAAACCTATGGCCCCCGGGTCTATTCTCATCATATCAATCTCTATCGCGTTATTATTTGCTTTGTTTTTACTTTGCCTTTTACTTTTCACTTTGCATCTATCTATCAAAAATACCAAAAATATTATTTATCATCTCTATCAGATCTCACCCTCGTAAGTGACCGTTAGGGATTGACAACCCCTAATCACGTTGGTTGCGAGTAGCTATCATTTTGTGTAGGTATGAGTGACTTGTGCGTGATCTCCTACTGGATTGATACCTTGGTTCTCAAAAACTGAGGGAAATACTTACGCTACTACACTGCATCATCCTGTCCTCTTCGGGGAAAACCAACGCAGTGCTCAAGAGGTAGCAGTGGACCGCATAAAAGAGATGAGGATGGTGATGTTTATGAAGACGATCACCGCGGCGATGATTCCCCTCCTGATGGCACTCTGGCACCACCGAGAGAGAGGAGGAGAGGTCCTCCCCATTGTGCTTCCTCCTCCATGGCCCCCCTGGATGGGGAGAGGTTCTCCTTCTGGTCCTTGGCCTTCATGGTGATGATGGCCCCTCCGGGATCCTCCTCCATGGCCTCTGGTGATGCTGGCCCCCTCCGGCAGGGAGCTAGAGAGGGCCTAGGTTGATTTCTCGTGTCTACAGACGCTTGCGGCGGCGGAACTTCTGGTCTAGGTTATTTCCCGAAGGTTTCTGTATTTTTAGGCGGAGTTGGCGTTGATTTCACGTCAGGGCGGCCCTCGGGGCGTCCACGAGGCAGGGGGGCGCGCCCCAGGGGGGTGGGCGCGCCCCCCTACATCGTGGGGCCCACGGTACTCCCCTCCTGTAGATTTTTCTTCCAGTATTTTTCATATTTTCTAGAAAAATTCTCCGTTGATTTTCAGCGCATTCCAAGAACTTTTATTTCTGCACAAAAACAACACCACGGTAGTTCTGTTGAAAACATCGTCAGTCAGGGTTAGTTCTAATCAAATCATACCAAAATCATATAAAACAATAGTAAACATGGCATGAATACTCCATAAATTATCGATATGTTGGAGACGTATCATGTGGCGATGGTGATGATGAAGTTACCGGCGCAAGGCTCCTCCAAAGCACTACGACGACATGACCAACGTGTGTAACTTTGGAGGGGGTACCACACAAGGCTAAAAGATCAACTTGTGTGTCTACAGGGTGCCCCCTGGCCAGTTATATAAAGGAGGGAGGGACAGAGGAGGCCGGCCAGGTTGGGCGCGCCTGGGGGGAGTCCTACTTGGACTCCTGGTCAAAGTAGGATTCGCCCCCCACCCCCACCCTTTTTCCTTTCTTCCACTTGAGGGAAATGGAAGGGAGAGAGAGGGAGAAGGAAAGAGGGGGGGCGGCCCCCTCCCCTAGTACAATTCGGTTTGGGCAAGGGGAGGGCGCGCCCCTCCCTTCTGGCCTCTCTCCTCTCCTCCAATAATGCCCAGTGGGCCCATTACTTCTCCCAAGGGGTTCCGGTAACCTGCCGGTACTTCGAAAAAATGCCCGAACCACTCAGAACCATTCCGATGTCCAAATGCAACCTACCAATATATGAATCTTTATGTATCGACCATTTCGAGACTCCTTGTCATGTCCGTGATGTCATTCGGGTCTCCGAACAAACTTCGGTCATGAAAGCACATAACTCCGAACAAACTTCGGTCATGCGGCCCTCCTCTCTCTCCACTAAGGCCCATGGTGGCCCATTGCTTCCCCGGGGGGTTCTGGTAACCCTTTCGGCACTCCGTTTTTACCCGAAACCACTCGGAACTCTTCTGGTATCCGAATAACATGGTCCAATATATCAATCTTTATGTCTTGACCATTTAGAGACTCCTCATCATGTCTGTGTTCTTATCCGGGACTCCGAACAAACTTCGGTCATCAAAAACACATAACTCATAATACATATCGTCATCGAACGTTAAGCATGCGGACCCTACGGGTTCGAGAACTATGTAGACATGACCGAGACACATCTCTGGTCAATAACCAATAGCGGAACATGGATGCTCATATTGGCTCTAACATATTATATGAAGATCTTTATCGGTCAAACCGCATACCAACATATGTTGTTCCCTTTGTCATCGATATGTTACTTACCCGAGATTCGATCGTCAGTATCATCATACCTAGTTAAATCTCGTTATCGGCAAGTCTCTTTACTCGTTCCATAATACTTCATCCCGCAACTAACTCATTAATCACAATGCTTGCAAGTCTTATAGTGATGAGTATTACCGAGACTGCCCAGAGATACCTCTCCGAAACACTGAGTGACAAATCCTAATCTCGATCTATGCCAACCCAACAAACACCTTTGGAGACACCTGTAGAGCACCTTTATTAATCACCCATTTACGTTGTGACGTTTGCTAGCACACAAAGTGTTCCTCCAGTATTCGAGAGTTGCATAATCTCATAGTCTGAGGAACATGTATAAGTCATGAAGAGAGCAGTAGCAATGAAACTGTAGCGATCATAATGCTAAGCTAACAGATGGGTCATATCCATCACATCATTCTCCTAATGATGTGATCCCGTTCATCAAATGACAACACATGTCTATGGTTAGGAAACATAACCATCTTTGATTAACAAGCTAGTCAAGTAGAGGCATACGTACTAGGGACACTATGTTTTGTCTATGTATTCACACATGTACTAAGTTTCCGGTTAATACAATTCTAGCATGAAAAATAAACATTTATTATGAAATAAGGAAATAACTAATAACTTTATTATTTCCTCTAGGGAATATTTCCTTGAGTCTACCACTTGCACTAGAGTCAATAATCCAGTTCACATCGCCATGTGATTTAACATCAATAGTTCACATATGTATGTGATTAACACCCATAGTTCACATCGCCATGTGACCAACAACCAAAGGGTTTACTAGAGTCAATAATCTAGTTCACATTGCTATGTGATTAACACCCAAAGATTATTAAGGTGTGATCATGTGTTGCTTATGAGAGAAGATTAGTCAACGGGTCTGTCACCTTCAGGGTCGTATGTATTTTGCAAGTATTCTATGTCTACAATGCTCTGCATAGAGTTACTCTAGCTAATTGCTCCGACTTTCAATATGTATCCACATTGAGACTTTAGAGTCATATGGATCGGTGTAAAAGGTTGCATCGATGTAACTCTTTACGATGAACTCTTTGTCACCCGCGTCACCGAGAAACATTTCATTAGTCCTCACTAAGGATAATTTTGACCGTTGTCTAGTGATCTATTCTTAGATCACTATTGTACCCCCTTGCCAAACTCATGGCAAGGTACATAATAGGTCTGGTACACAGCACATCATACTTTGTAGAACCTATGACTGTGGCATAGGTAATGACTATCATTCTCTTTCTATCTTCTGCCATGGTCAGGCTTTGAGTCTTACTCAACTTTACACCTTGTAATACAGACAAGAAGTCCTTCTTTGATTGATCCATTTTGAACTCTTTCAAAAACTTGTCAAGGTATTTACTCATTGAAAAATCTTATCGAGCGTCTTGATCTATCTCTATTGATCTTGATGCCCAATATGTAAGCAGCTTCACCGAGCTCTTTATTTGAAAAAATCCTTTCAAACTCTCCTTTATGCTTTCTAGAAAATTCTACATAATTTCCGATCAACAATATGTCAATCACATATACTTATCAGAAAGGCTGTTAGTGCTCCCACTCACTTTCTTGTAAATACATGCTTTACCGTAAGTCTGTATGAAACTATATGCTTTGATCAACTCATCAAAGCATACATTCCAACTCCGTGATGCTTGCACCAGTCCATAGATGGATCGCTGGATCTTGCATAATATACAACTTTTTTAGTACCTTTAGGATCGACAAAACCTTATGGTTGCATCATATACAACTTCTTTCAAAAATCTCCATTAAGGAATGCAGTTTTGACATCCATTTGCCAGATTTCACAAAATATGGCAACTGCTAACTTGATTCGGACGGTTTTAAGCATCGCTGTAGTTGAGAAAATCTCATTGTAGTCAACACCTTGAACTTTGTCAAAAAACTTTTTCCGGCAAGTCGAGCTTTGTAGATAGTAACACTACTATCAACGTCCGTCTTCCTCTTGAAGATACATTTATTATCTATATCTTGCCGATCGTCGGGCAAGTCCACCAAAGTCCACACTTTGTTCTCATACATGGATCCTGTCCTAGATTTCATGGCCTCCAGCCATTTCACGGAATCTGGGCTCATCATCGCTTCCTCATAGTTCATAGGTTCATCATGGTCTAGTAACATGACTTCTAGAACATGATTACCATACCACTCTGGTGCGGACCGTACTCTGGAAGACCTACAAGGTTCTCTAGTAACTTGATCTGAAGTTTCATGATCATTATCATTAACTTCCTCACTAATTGGTGTGGGAATCACTGGAACTGATTTCTGTGATGAACTACTTTCCAATTCGAGAGAAGGTACAATTACCTCATCAAGTTCTACTTTCCTCCGACTCACTTCGTTCGAGAGAAACTCCTTCTCTAGAAAGGATCCATTGTTAACAACAAAGATCTTGCCTTCGGATCTATGATAGAAGGTGTACCCAACAGTTTCTTTGGGTATCCTATGAAGATGCACTTCTCCGATATGGATTCGAGCTTATCAGGTTGAAGTTTTTCACATAAGCATCGCAGCCCCAAACTTTAAGAAACGACAACTTTGGTTTCTTGCCAAACCACAGTTCATAAGTCATCGTCTCAACAGATTTCTATGGTGCCCTGTTTAACATGAATGTAGCTGCTCTAATGCATAAACCGATAGTGGTAAATTGGTAAGAGACATCATAGATTTCACTATATCTAATAAAGTGCGGTTACAACATTCACACACAACATTACGCCATGGTGTTCCATGTGGCGTGAGTTGCGAAACTATTCCACATTATTTCAAATGAAGACCAAACTTGTAACTCAAATATTCTCCTTCACGATTTTCCACTTCATTATGAAATTCTTTGAACTTTTCAAACGTTTCAGACTTATGCTTCATTAAGTAGATATACCCATATCCACTCAAATCATATGTGAAGGTTAGAAAATAGCGATACCCGCCATGAGCATCAATACTCATTGGACCGCATACATCGGTATGAATTATTTCCAATAAGTCACTAGCTTGCTCCATTGTTCCGGAGAACGGAGTTTTAGTCATCTTGCCCATAAGGCACGGTTCGCAAGCATCAAATGATTCATAGTTAAGTGATTCCAAAAGTCCATCTTTATGGAGTTTCTTCATGTGTTTTACACCGATATGACCCAAATGGCAGTGCCACAAATAAGTTGCACTATCATTATCAACTTTGCATCTGTTCAATACTATGAATATGTGTATTACCACGATCGAGATTCATTAAACCATCAACATTGGGTGTATGACCATAGAAGGTTTTATTCATGTAAACAGAATAACAATTATTCTCAGTCTTAAATGAATAACCATATTGCAATTAACATGATCTAATCATATTCATGCTCAACGCAAACACCAAATAACATTTATTTAGGTTCAACACTAATTCTGAATGTATAAGGAGTGTGTGATGATGATCATATCAATCTTGGAACCACATCCAACATTCATCATCACTTCCTTCTTAACTAGTCTCTATATATTCTGTAACTCCTGTTTCGAGTTACTAATCTTATCAATCGAACAAGTATCAAATACCCAGGGTGTTGGGGATATTACCACTAGGCGTAAACCGGCTTACTTGGGCCGGGTTAACTTCATTAGTGGCGTAAACAGATGAAGGCCCAAGGCCTGTAGTCGGTTAGAACATGTAGCCATAAACCGGCCTGATGTATGACTTGTATTGTAAGTAAGGAATAGAGAGATACCAACCGGAATATGAGTATGAACCGGTTAGGACTCTATGGACCGACGGGCGTCACCCATGTATATAAGGGGACGACCCGGTGGCGGTTCAGGACAGACAACCACAACTCGAGCCTAGCTGAGGCTTCTTTGCTCCCTAGCCATCAAGATCATATCAATTCCATCACAACTAGACGTAGGCTTTTACCTTCATCAAGGGGCCGAACTAGTATAAAACCCTCGTGTCCTTGTGTCCACTTTAACCCCTTCAAGTAAACTCGTAGCGATGGCTCCACGACTAAGTCCTTTCGCTAGGACATCTGCCGTGACAAATCCACGACAGTTGGCGCCCACCGTGGGGCTATCGCACGATGGTTTGACGATCTTGGAGGGCAAGCTCAAGGGACTCGAAGGCTATGTCGTGGGCCGGATGACCAAGAGTCGTCGGGGAAGGATCTACATCGACGACGCAAGATGGGGTCCCGAGGCCGATTCGATCGAATACGGGTACCGGGTCCCCTTTGGTGGCATACACGTTTTCATTGGCAAAATCGGTGAGCTTGGGCCTGAGCCGGACATCTGCACCGACCTCATCGAGACGGCTCAGCGTGCGAGATCTACCTGGGCTAAACCGGCCGTGAAGCGTGTCTTCGTTGGAGTCGTCCACGAAGGAGAGCGTGAGGACGAATCAGAACACGGTAATGAGACCGTCGTCTATTCCGATGACGAGTCCTCGACCGGAGAGACCGAATCGCTATACCAGTTGCAAGACGACCAGATTAGGGGCTGTTCCGATGGCGACAGTATTCCGGACCCCCCGGGCCAGGTCAACCGGGTTGGAATATTCATGGCCGGCACGCAGGCGGCGAATCACTCTTCGACCGCCGCAGCAATGCTCTCCGGATCAGTAGCGGCAGCCACAGCAGGGGCAGGAGGCCTTGTGTGCCCGCCGGTTCAAGTTCTATCTGAGCTGTTTGATGCACTAGCTGCGCTTATGGCAGAGGACAATCCGGCAGATTAGGAGGCCCATAATGCAGAAATTGCGAAGGTGAGAGAGCAGATCGTGCAAGCCAAAGCGGATCTGGCAGTAGAAAAAGACCGGATGGCTACAGAGCGGGCCGCTTTGGACGCCCAGGCCTATAAACTCATGCTGGACCAGAACGCATCACAAGAGGTTTTGAAGCGGAAGCACAGATCACGCCTGCCGTTAGGGTTTGACCCCCGAAATCTCTTTCACACTCCAGGAGCTGGACCCAGTAATCCGCCGCGGTACCCGGAGACAAACCGGATTGAGGCACCAGGGCCAGGAGCGACGGTCCAACCTCTCCTGATGGAACCTCCTCACCAAAACATTGCGGTTCCTCTGCCGGTCCAGACACCCCCGGATCATTATTCGAATCCTGTGGACAACCTTGTTGCGGCCGCTGCACGGCTAGAGGCCATACCAGTCGAAGGGGATTCTCCGCAAGCGATAGAGACGCGCCGGGTTAAGGAGCTTCTCCGGACTGCGCTGATTCAGCAGGAGGCATACTCGTACAGCCGTGATCGGGTTCATTCTACGCCCCGTCCGAGCCGGAGCTATAGCAGGCGCATGGATGAACCGGCCATATCAAGCAATGCGCGAGGCCGTGAAGCGGCCCGTGGTAATGACCCGGCAGGTGGTGTTGGCGATGCTCGGGATGTGGTGGACTGGGCCCGGGCACAAAGGGAGGCCGAGTTAGCAGCACAGGATAATGCGGGCCAACTTACACCGGTTTGTTCTACAACCTTTGCCGGACCAGGAATCACATCCGCTTTGGGAGTGCCTTGCTTAATCCCAGCTTTACATAATGTGCACCTGCCCAAAGATTTCAAGGGTCCACGCAAGGTGCCGAATTACACCGCTGATTTACCCCCTGAAGCATGGGTAGAGAGTTATGAGATGGCCATGGAAATGCTGGACGTGGATGAGGCCGCATGTGCAAAATACTTCACCATGATGCTTGAGGGCACGGCTCGTACTTGGTTAAAGAGCCTACCACCCAATTCTATCAGCTCATGGGCCCAGTTGCGGGCCCGGTTTATACAGAATTTTAAGGATACCTGTAAGCAGCCCAAGTCCATAGTAGATCTGGCGGCTTGTGTCCAGGAGGAAGGAGAATCAACGACCCGTTGGGTGCGCCGCGTTTCGGAAATTTTGCACTCGTCTGACAGGATTAATGCCGACTCTGCGATCTTAACTCTGGAGGGCAACTGCCGGTTTGAGCCTCTAAAATTGAAGTTGGGACGCATGAAGCGGTTCTGTAATGACATGGGAACCCTCATGGCCGCTTTAGTGAAGTATGCCGATTCGGACAGTACCAAGGATCCCGAGCCTAATGATGATGAAGCAGGGAAGGGAAAGAAGAACAGCAACTCCAAACAGCAGCTGTACAAACTAGCGGGTCATGGAAACGGAGGCAAGCGCAAAGCGGATGGCAGCGTGGACTTTGTGGCCAACACTAATGCACAGGACAGGGGGCAGCGGCGCAGAGGTAAAGCGGCAAATCGTAATGGGGCTCCCAATCCTAACGCAAGCCATTTGAACTATTTGTTGAATCAGCCTTGCCCGAAGCACGGGACGAAGGAGGCGCCGGCTAACCATCTTTGGAAAGATTGTTATATCATGCAGGAGTTTAAAAACTCTAATGCCTTCCGGTATGACCATGGGTCAGGTGGCGGTTCAGGATCCGGTTTACACGGTCCGGGTCACGATGGAGCTTCCGGTTCAGGTTTCAATCAGGGCGGTCACAATAGCCAGAATAATCGGAACGGCCAGCAGCAGCAGCAGCAGTCAGGTTATCAGAGCCAGCCAAAGCAGTTGAGCAATGGGCAATATCATGTTTTCACAACTAGTTTGAATAAACGCGACCGAAAGCTCCACAGGCGAGCGGTGAATTCTGTTGAACCGGCCTTACCACGTTACTTGCGCTGGTCGGAGCAGCCTATCGTGTGGAGCAGAGAGGATCACCCGCCCCGGATTGATAATCCGGGCCAGCTAGCATTAGTGGAAGACCCTCAGGTGGGGGGTTATAAATTCACCAAGGTACTCATGGATGGAGGAAGCAGTATTAACATATTGTACTATGAGACATTTCGCCGCATGGGTTTAATAGACAAAGATCTCAGACCGTCGAATACGGTGTTCCATGGTGTGGTGCCTGGCAAATCTGCATATCCTGTTGGTAAGATAGCCCTGGATGTGGCCTTTGGGGACGAGCACGACTCCCGGTCGGAAAAGCTAACATTTGAGGTGGTGAAGATCCGGAGCCCGTATCACGCCTTGTTTGGCCGGCCGGCTTACGCCAAGTTCATGGCGCGGCCTTGTTATATCTACTTGCAGCTCAAGATGCCGGGTTACAAGGGGACCATAACGATTCATGGGAGCCGTAGGGTCGCTTTGGAATGTGAGGAAGGTGATGCGGCTTATGCAGAGTCAGTCTGTGCCACGGAGGAGTTGAAGTATTATAAGGACAATGTTGATCCGACGGATATGACCCCTTTAAAGAAGCCAACTACAGAGCATGATTCAGATCTGAAGTTTAAATCGGCAGCTGAGACCAAGTTTGTTGACTTCGTGCCCGGTGATTCGTCCAAGCAGTTCACTATCAGTGCCAACCTGGATCCCAAATAGGAAAGCGCGCTCATCGAGTTCATCCGTGAGAATCGGGACATTTTTGCATGGAAGCCGTTTGACATGCCAGGTGTACCGAGGGAACTCGCTGAGCACACTCTTAATGTGGATCCTAAGTATAAACCGGTGAAACAGTTCCTCCGCCGGTTTAACGAAGAAAGACGCAAAGCCATTGGAGAGGAAGTGGCCAGGCTTTTAGCAGCTAGTTTTATTATTGAGGTGTTCCATCCAGAGTGGCTTGCTAATCCGGTGCTGGTTCTTAAGAAAAACGGCACTTGGCGTATGTGTGTGGATTACACAGATCTTAACAAAGCCTGTCCGGCAGATCCTTTTGCCCTCCCCCGTATTGACCAGATCATTGATGCCACGGCGGGTTGTGAGCGTTTGAGTTTTTTGGATGTGTACTCTGGATATCATCAGATCAAGATGGCGGTTAAGGACCAGGAGAAAACAGCATTTATTACTCCCTTTGGAGCCTTCTGCTATGTATCTATGCCCTTCGGGCTCAAGAGTGCCCAAGCCACCTATCAACGGTGTGTATAGAATTGCCTGCATGAGCAGATCGGCCGCAATGTGCACGCCTATGTGGATGATATTGTAGTAAAATCAAGACAGAAGGAGACGCTGGTGGATGATTTGAAGGAGACCTTTGACAACTTGCGAGCTTACAGGATGATGCTTAATCCGGCCAAGTGTGTTTTTGGTGTTCCGGCAGGCAAGTTACTGGGTTTCCTGGTGTCTAACAGAGGAATTGAGGCTAATCCGGAGAAGATTACGGCTATTACATCCCTAGCTAAACCGAAGTGTATCAACGATGTTCAGCGTTTGGCGGGCCGAATCGCTGCGCTGAGCCGGTTTATCAGCCGCCTCGGGGAGAAGGCTATCCCTTTGTACCAAATGCTGAGGAAGACAGACAATTTCGTCTGGAGTCCAGCTGCTGATGAGGCATTTGAGGACCTGAAGCGGCAGTTAGCCAATCCTCCTGTTTTTGCAGCTCCGGTCGACAAGGAGCCACTATTATTATATGTAGCGGCCAATGCTCGGGCAGTTAGCGTGGCTATTGTGGTGGAACGCAAAGAGGCAGGCAAGGAATATCCGGTTTAGCGGCCGGTTTATTATATCAGCGAGGTGCTTATTGAATCCAAGCAAAGGTATCCGCATTGGCAGAAGCTGGTCTATGGTGTTTTTATGGCCAGTCGGAAGTTGAAGCAGTATTTTCAAGGGCACCCCATCACAGTGGTCAGTTCAGCTCCCTTGGGTGATATTATACAGAATTGGGAGGCGACTGGCCGGATTGCCAAGTGGGCTATAGAGCTTGGGCCACACGGACTGAAGTACGTGCCTCGGACGGCAGTGAAGTCTCAAGCAATTGTTGATTTCATCAATGATTGGACGGAGTTACAAGCACCAGAGGAGAAGCCGGATCACACATATTGGACTATTCATTTTGACGGATCCAGGCAATTGGAGGGCTCGGGGGCTGGAGTCGTATTAACTTCCCCACGAGGTGATAAGTTTTGTTATGTTCTCCGCTTAATGTTCCCTTGTACTAATAATGCAGCTGAGTATGAAGCCTTGCTCCATGGTCTTCGGATGGCTAAAGAGATGAATTTAAGCCGGGTTAAGTGCTTTGGTGACTCGGACCTAGTGGCTCAACAGGTGTCTGGCACTTGGGATTCTAAGGACCCGCTCATGGCTGCATATCGTCGGGAAGTGGATAATATTGCAGGTTGTTTCAAGGGTTATCAACTGGATCATGTGGACCGTCGGAAGAATGAAGCGGCGGATGCTTTAAGTCGGTTGGGCTCTCAGCGTAAACCGGTCCCGCCTAACGTCTTTTTGGACGTGTTGCACAACCCGTCAGTCAAGCTCCCAGGTGAGGTGGATTTGGCTATCCCTGATCCGGAGGCTCACTTGGTGGCAGCCCTGCATGTTATTCCGGATTGGACAGTTCCTTATCTTGCGTATATGAACCGGGGGGAGTTACCAGAGGATGAGATTCTGGCCAGGAAGATAGTCCGGCGATCCAAGTCTATGACGATTGTCAATGGTGAATTACATCATTGCAGTGTATCAGGGGCGTTTCAACGTTGTGTTTCTCCTGAGGAAGGCTGTGAAATCTTAAGAGAAATCCATGAAGGGGATTGTGGACACCACGCCGGTTCAAAGTCTCTAGTGGCAAAGGCGTTTCGTCACGGGTTCTACTGGTTGACAGCGCATGCTGATGCGGAGGACTTGGTTAAACGGTGTGATGGATGTCAGAAATTTTCAAGGCGTGCTCATGTGCCGGCTCAAGAATTGAGGATGATCCCAATAACCTGGCCGTTTGCACCTTGGGGGATGGATATGGTTGGGCCTTTTAAAAGAACCAAGGATAAGAAAACCCACCTTTTGGTGGCAGTTGACAAATTTACCAAGTGGGTTGAAGCGGAGCCTGTCAGCAAGTGTGATGCAGTAACAGCGGTGCAGTTCATCAAGAAGGTGATTTTCCGGTTTGGTTTTCCACACAGTATCATTACTGACAATGGTACCAATTTATCCAAGGGCGCTATGAAGGAGTTCTGTGAACGTGAGCACATCCGACTTGACGTGTCGTCAGTGGCACACCCCCAGTCCAATGGACAGGCAGAACGAGCTAATCAGGAAATCTTGCGAGGCATCAAACCCCGGCTTTTGGTCCCGTTGCAAAGAACACCAGGATGTTGGGTTGAAGAGCTACCATCTGTATTATGGAGTATCAATACTACGCCAAACCGGTCCACAGGATACATGCCATTTTTCATGGTCTATGGAGCAGAGGCAGTTCTCCCTAGTGACATCCGGCACGATTCGCCTCGTGTGGCAGCCTATGTTGAAGCAGACAATGAGACAGCACGGCAAGACGCTTTGGACCTATTGGACGAGGAGCGTGATATAGCGGCTGCCCGTTCGGCGATTTACCAGCAAGATCTTCGTCGCTATCACAGTCGCCGGGTTAGAACCAGAACTTTTCAAGAAGGAGATTTGGTGCTTCGACTCATCCAAGATCAAACGGATATGCACAAGTTATCCCCACCTTGGGAGGGACCTTTCGTGGTCAGCAAGGATTTGCACAACGGGTCGTACTATCTGATTGATATTCCAGGGCATCAAGACTCACGTACATCAGAGGAGGAGACCAACAGGCCGTGGAATATAGCTCATCTTCGGCCTTACTATACTTGAGCCATCGGCTCTATCTATGTACATATCATGACAATGTATATATTATCTTTGATATATCAAACCGGAGCCTCAGCTAAAGCGGGGTCTCTGTCTTTCTCATCATGCGAGGTTACACGGAGTGGTTCTATTTAAAGCGGCCTCCGGTTTACCCCTTGACATTTGTTTTTTATATATCACTGGGGGCCTTGGTCGTGTCCGAACCAACGAACACCCTTTGATAGGCGACAGCCACCAGATCATTTGGGAACATGGTCAAGTCTGAACCAGTCACGCCTCTTGGTCGTCCTAAGGCCACAAAATCACTTGGGGGCATGGTCGAACCCGAACCATTGCCACGCCTCTTGATCTGGCATATATGCCACGAGTCATTTGGGGACCTGGCTGACTTGAATCATTGTCACTCCTATTGGGGGCCTTGATCCTGTCCGACCATGGTAATACCATCTGAACAGCTCAGTATAGCATATTTTTGCAAATGGTTTTTATCATTGCCTTTGCTTCCATGTTGTTTTCATGGTTTGTTCGTTCTTTGCTTTTGTTGGATTTCTTTTATGTCAACAAGCATATTTTTTCCGGTTCAGCCAATGATTTTTGATCCCCCTTTAAATCCGGAGGAGTCTTCCTGGTTTACCTTTTCCCTGTTAACATCATGGAGTAACCAGGGGGCTCGTATTAAGTCAGTACGGTTTGTACGGGAGCTACTTTCTCCCTTTTTGACGGTAATGGTTTATAAAACCACCGCTTCAGGCTTGGCTAAAGCCAGCTTTATGCTCAAACATGGCAGGTATTTATGTATCATCTATTTGTTATATTACTGATGCACATATCAAGATCATAATCTGGCTGACGGTATAACCGCCACCGAAGTTCAAATTTTTCTGATTGCAGGAAATATGAATTAAAGTTTTTCAAGCAAAAGCTTCAGTACTTATGCACGAAGGCATATTCCAGGCAGAAGTTTTAACTATCCTATTACAAGGCAGCATGGTTCTCAACAAAGTCATTGTTTTTGTGGAAGGATGTTGCAAATAGCTCTTCAAACCGGCTTCCGGTTCAAGCCTGCTCCTCATCCTCCGCCGCTTCAGCTTCCTCGTCTCTACCCATTGGCTGGAAATCAACAGTGGTCCAGTCGATTCCCATTAAAGCTTGGAAAACAGCCTCTTCATCGATCAGGGAAGACGGTTCAATATCAGGGGCGTAAGTGTGCTTACGGATTGGAGGAATCAGATTCTCCGCTTCAACAGTTGGGGCAGGCACTCGCTTGTTTTGATTATTATAGTGCGCTTGATAATGCGTCAAATCTGCCTCTTCAGCTAGCTGGCAAGCCAGAGGGCGCACTGCACGGTTTATGGCCCTTAAATCTTCTTCATTGAATTCAGAGCCATCTTCTTTCAGACTGGGATAGCCTTGAGCTGCTTCCACGGGATCAAAGTCGGGCACCCATGCCTTTGCCCGGATTAAGGCATTGATGGCTCCGGTTCGGGCAGCGGATTTTTTCAGCTCCTCAATCCGGGCTGGAAGCATTGACAACTTGCTAAGAGGGTCCTGGATTAAAGAGGGCGCCGGGTTGTTGTGAGAAGCTGTGGTGATGATCCGTTGGGCTCCGGTATACAACTGTTCCACCAAGGTGTAGGAAGCTTTCAATTTCTTCCGCACATCATTTCCTAAATGCCCAATACGTGTGCCTACAACAAGATTGGAATGGTCTCAAACCGGATTTACGATACAGCAGATTCAAATTTATCACAGAAGTTACAAGGAGCTTACCAAAGATTGCAGCAGTCATGGAGTGTATTTGCCGCTGTACGGCCGTCAGTTCATCCACCACCGGTTTAAGGGCCGCTTCAGCATTTTCCGCTCTTTTGGTTAAACCGGCCTTCTCAGTGGCCCAGTTAGCCCGCTCTTTCTTGAAGCCTTCTTTCAACCATTCAGCAGTGCTCAAAGCGCTGGTTAATTCCTGCTTGGCCTTATCTGTTTCAGCCTGCTGGGTCTTCAGGGCCTCCTGCAAATCGGCAATCCGGTCCTCCTTGATTTTCACCTCAGCCTGCGTACAATTGGCATTTTAAGCTTTGCACAGGCGATCCAAGAAATGGAAGTATCAACCACATAACAAAGTTATATGCCTGATACTTGGGGGCTAATGCACCTTCAATTTTTTGTATATTGCTAGATTACAAAGTCCCAAGCTCAATACAAGTATTCAACTTGGCACTTGGGGGCTAATGGCTATTTGATCAAGTTATGTTCTAAGGACAGCTTTTTATTTTTGAGCCCCGGTTTACTTATGCTAAGTTAGACCGGCCTTCGAAGGTTATGCCGACGGATTTCAAAAGTGTTCAGGATCAAGTCCCGGTTTGACCAAGGTCACAAACCGGCCCTTGGGGGCTACAAGGATGAATGCAATGGCAGAAAGGAAAGAAGGAATTTACCTCAAATTTATCCCTCATCATTTTGACCAGGCCAGCTTCACAGTCACGGCTAGTGTAAAGCCGGTTTAAATAGCCAGAGTGAAGATCTTGAGCATTCAGAGCGGCGTATGTCTCTAATTCAACATCCCATTTTCCTTTGTTCAAAGGGGAAGAATCCTCTTTGATGGTATGCCTGGTAAGGGTGGCAGGATTCCCGGGTTCAGAGCGGCCTACGCCGGTAATCACAACATCATCATCTTTTGACTCGCCGGTTTGGGTTGGCGCGGCCGGTTTGTCAGCAGGAGTTTCGGATTTCTCAATCTGGACAGAGCTGGCAGGCGGATCAGCAGAGGCTGGAGTATGAATAAGACCTTCTTCAGGGATAACGTCGTCTTGCAGAGGAGGATCATTGGGGATATCTTCACAAGTAAACACTTCATGATCCGGTGCTTGGTCATGTTCTGGGGCCACATCTTCTTCAGCCGCTCTATCCAGGCGGGCCTTCTTGCTTGGTTTCAGTTTAGCCCTGAAAGAAAAATAAAAAGTCAAGGAAAAGCGTAAGCCATTGCGCAGTATACTGGAAGCATATGTTCGGTTTAACTTACCCAGCAACTGTTTTCAAAGGTGGTAGCTGGGTGGCCGATGATTCACCAGACGATGAATGAGAAGTGACCTGGTAATCGGAGTCGGATGGATTAAGAGGTTGACGGAAGAAACCCGCTTTAGGATTTAAATCAATAAAAAGGTCGGAGACCTCGGTGCGGCGTTTTCGAACCGGACTGTTCGGTAAACCGGCAGAAGTAACTACCTGGCCGCTGTGCCGGGTTGTGCGGCGAGCTTCGTGTTGCTGGGTCTTCATAAGAAAGTTGGGATCCAAATAAGCAAGAGGATGAGAAAATTTAACTTTCTGGTTTGTCCGGCGAGATTTTGGCAAAGGCAAGATTTCTGAATCAGAAGAGAGAATAGTTACCTCAACGAAGCCCGCATTGCTGGCCTCAGCGTCATCCTGACAAGCATCATCATCAATAAGGCGGGTAAAAAGTAAGCCAAGTGAATCAAGTTCTACCTCAAGATCCGGATTACCCACATCATCATCAATGGTTGGGTCAGATGAAGCGGTGGTCTTTCTTTTACGAGCTGGTTTCTTGATAGCCTTGGTCTTGGGCTGGGTTGGCCGCCCTGCCTTCTCCGTTTTATCTTGTGAAAGCTTCTTGCTCCAAAACGGATTATCACTCTGGATCAACAATAATTAAAGGTCAGACAGATAAAGCAGTAACATGTTCAATAATAAAGCAAGAAAAATCTTACCGCTGGCGGTTCGTTGGTGGTGCAGTAAGGAAGCAGACCGGTTTGAGCACAGAGGTGCTCCGGTTCATTCAACATCTTCTTTACAGATTCTGTGACTTCGTCGTCGGAGACCTGGATTTTGATATGTCGGAGTGGGTCATCGACACTGCCAGTGTATTCGCACATCAAACCAGGGCGCCGGCTTAGAGGCAGAATGCTCCATGATATCCAGCAGCGTGCAAGGTCTATTCCTGTTAAACCATTGGCCATGAAGGCCCGGAGCTTGGACAGTTGAGGGGCATATTTAATTCTCTCCTTGGCGCTTAGCCTTTGTGGAAAAGGGTGAGTGTTGCTGAGCCGTTCCGGACGGAAGCCAGGCAAGGGATTTTCATTGTCAGGGGAGGTATCCTTGCAATAAAACCAAGTTGCGTTCCACTCCTTGGGGTGAGTATGGAGTTTGACGTGGGGATAGGTGATTTCCTTCCTCTTCTGAATGGCCATACCGCCCAGTTCGGTATTAGGGCCGTCGGTGAATTCAGTACGGCGGTTTAGATGAAAGAGATCTCTAAATAACTCGACTGAAGGCTCCTCTTGAAGGTATGCCTCAGAAAGTACTTGAAAGTGACATAGATTGGTGACGGAGTTGGGTCCAGTATCATGTGGATGGAGTTGAAAGTTGGCTAACACATCCCGATAAAATTTAGAGCCGAGCGGTTTGAAGCCCCGGGCCATGTGATCTGCGAAGACCACGACCTCTCCTTCCTGGGGCATGGGAGGACATTCATCTCCAGGAACCCTCCAGTGAATCGTATCTTTGCTATCCAAAGCGCCGATCAGGACTAGATCGTCCAGCTGTGATTCTGTGACACGGGAGGGAACCCAGTTGCACTCGTACACTTGTTTGGCCATGACGAGATCTACAAGAAATAGGTGATCCGGTTCAAGGACATGCCGGATAAAAAGGTGTTGATCTAATTATGGTAAACCGGAGGCAGTACTCATAAACCGGTCTTCTACAACGCGGCATCAGATGGATTCTGGCGGTTCAACCAGGGGACTAATGGCATATATACCGGTTTAGCCATTTTTTCTCTATGGTGAAGTTAAACCGCCTGGCCTAAGCATCGGAAGCAATTGAAACTATGGATAACTAGTTATGCAGAAACAAATTTCACAAAATCGTGTTACAGCCGCGGATCTACAGCAAGCTCACAAAAACAGGAAATATTTCAAAGACTAAGGCGGAAACATAAGTGAACCATTGAGCGGATATGTGCGGGAGATCTATGAGCTTGGATGAGAAATAGCAAGCGGATGTTAAAAGGATCGCTACTAAGCACAGCAAGAGTTCACAGATGCATTCAAGGTCAGAGAACAGCTATGAACGCGCAATGAACATAGCAAGAACATGGAACCCTAAGAACAGATCTAGGTTAAGAAGGAGAGAGAACTTACCGGGAACGGAGAAGATGCGGAAAGACGCCGCAACACTCTGGTACGTTCAGGTTGATGCAGCGGCCCGAGACGAGGCAGAGGTCGATGGTGGTGGCGGAGCTCCAAAGCCGCCGACGTGAGGAAGAAGAAGAAGAAGGGACGAAGGGGAAGAGAAAGAAAATGACCCTTCGGTCTTATTTATAAGGCAACCGAGCTAGGTCAAACGCGCGAATCCAAGAGCTATCATTAAGAGGGCGTTATGAATTTCATAATGACGTCATGCCGGTTTACAGTAACCAAAACTAATGACGTCATGCCGGTTTACAGCAACTAAAAATGATGACGACATGGAGATTTGCCAATTAACAGAAGATATCCAAGACGCAAGATGGTGTGAAGGATTGACATGAACCAGTTCAAATCAATCTGGGGCCTAATGTTGGGGATATTACCACTAGGCATAAACCGGCTTACTTGGGCCGGGTTAACTTCATTAGTGGCGTAAACAGATGAAGGCCCAAGGCCTGTAGTCGGTTAGAACATGTAGCCGTAAACCGGCCTGATGTATGACTTGTATTGTAAGTAAGGAATAGAGAGATACCAACCGGAATACGAGTATGAACCGGTTAGGACTCTATGGACCGACGGGCGTCACCCGTGTATATAAGGGGACGACCAAGTGGCGGTTCAGGACAGACAACCACAACTCGAGCCTAGGCGAGGCTTGTTTGCTCCCTAGCCATCGAGATCATATCAATTCCATCACAACTAGACGTAGGCTTTTACCTTCATCAAGGGGCCGAACTAGTATAAAACCCTCGTGTCTTTGTGTCCGCTTTAACCCCTTCAAGTAAACTCGTAGCGATGGCTCCACGACTAAGTCCTTTCGCTAGGACATCTGCCGTGACAAATCCACGACACAGGGGCTACTATGAACACTAGCAAGGCACACGTCAATAACCTGTATATCAAATATAACTTTGTTCACTTTGCCATCCCTCTTTTCCACCAAACATTTGGGGTAGTTCCGCTTCTAGTGACCATTTCCTTTGTAGTAGAAGCACTCAGTTTCAGGCTTAGGTCTAGCTTTGGGCTTCTTCACGGGGGTGAAAACTTGCTTGGCATTCTATTTGAAGTTCCCTTTCTTCCCGTTGCCCTTTTCTTGAAACTAGTGGTCTTGTTTAATCATCAACACTTGATGCTCTTTCTTGATTTCTACCTTCTTCGATTTCAATATCACGAAGAGCTCGCGAATCGTTTTTTTCATCCCTTCCATACTATAGGTCATCACGAAGTTCCAGTAACTTGGTGATGGTGACTAGAGAACTCTGTCAATCACTATCTTATCTTGAAGATTAACTCCCACTTGATTCAAGTGATTGTAGTACCAGACATTCTGAGAACATGCTCATTAATTGCGCAATTCTCATCCATCTTTTAGGCAAAGTACTTGTCAGGGGTCTCATACCTCTTGACATGGACATGAGTCTAAAATACCAATTTCAGCTCTTGGAACATCTCATATGCTCCGTGACGTTTCAAAAACATTTTTGAAGTCCCGGGTCTAAGCTGTAAAGCATGGTGCACTAAACTATCAAGTAGTCATCATATTGAGCTAGCCAAACGTTCATAACGTCTGCATTGCTCCTGCAATAGGTCTGTCACCTAGCGGTGCATCAAGGACATAATTCTTCTATGCAGCAATGAGGAAAAACCTCAGATCATCTTTCAACTTAGTTTTCTCTAGGAAAATATATAAACATAGGGAATCTACAACGTGAGCTATTGATCTACAACATAATTTGCAAAATACTATCAGGACTAAGTTCATGATAAATTAAAGTTCAATTAATCATATTACTTAAGAACTCCCACGTAGATAGACATCCCTCTAGTCATCTAAATGATCACCTGATCCATATCAACTAAACCATGTCCAATCATCACGTGAGATGGAGTAGTTCTCAATGGTGAACATCTCTATGTTGATCATATCTACTATATGATTCACGCTCGACCTTTCGGTCTCTAGTGTTCCGAGGCCATCTCTGCATATGCTAGGCTCGTCAAGTTTAACCTGAGTATTCTGCGTGTGCAAAACTGGCTTGCACCCGTTGTATGTGAACGTAGAGCTTATCACACCCGATCATCACGTGGTGTCTCGGCAGGAAGAACTGAAGCAACGGTGCATACTCAGGGAGAACACTTATACCTTGAAATTTAGTAAGGGATCATCTTATAATGCTACCGCCATACTAAGTAAAATAATATGCATAAAAGATAAACATCACCTGCAATCAAAATATGTGACATGATATGGTCATCATCATCTTGTGCTCATGATCTCCATCACCGAAGCATTGTCATGATCTCCATCGTCACCGGTGCGACACCTTGATCTCTATCATAGCATCGTTGTCATCTTGCCAACTATTGTTACTACGACTATCGCTGCCGCTTAGTGATAAAGTAAAGCAATTACATGGTGATTGCATTGCATACAATAAAGCGACTACCATGTCCCTCCTTCCAGTTGTCGATAACTTTGTTACAAAACATGATCATCTCATACAACAAATCATATCACATCATGTCTTGACCATATCATATCATAGCAATCCCGGCAAAAACAAGTTAGATGCCCTCTACTTTGTTGTTGCAAGTTTTACCTGGCTGCTATGAGCTACTAGCAAGAACGGTTCTTACCTACGCATCAAAACCACAACGATTTTATCAAGTGTGTTGTTTTAACCTTCAACAAGGAACGGGCGTAGTCAAACTCGATTCAACTAAAGTTGAAGAAACAAACACCCACTAGCCACCTCTATGCGAAGCACGACGGTAGAACTAGTCTCATGAACAAGGTCATGTAATGTCGGTCTGGGCCGCTTCATCCAACAATACCGCTGAATCAAAGTATGACATGCTGGTAAGCAGTATGACTATTATCTCCCACAACTCTTTGTGTTCTACTCGTGCATATAACATCTACGCATAGACCTCACTCGAATGCCACTGTTGGGTAACGCGGTAATTTCAAAAAAAATCCTACAATCACGCAAGATCTATCTAGGTGATGCATAGCAACGAGAGGGGAGAGTGTGTTCATGTACCCTCGTAGACCGAAAGCGGAAGCGTTTTAGTAACGCGGTTGATGTAGTCGAACTTCTTCGCAATCCAACCGATCAAGTATCGAACGCACGGCACCTCCGCGTTTAGCACACATTCAGCTCGATGACGTCCCTCATACTCTTGATCTAGTTGAGGCCGAGGGAGAGTTTTGTCAGCACGACGGTGTGGCGACGATGATGATGAAGTTACCGGCATAGGGCTTCTCCTAAGCACTGCGACGATATGACCGAGGTGTGTAACTATGGAGGGGGTAACCACACACGGCTAAAAGATTAACTTGTGTGTCTATGGGGTGCACCCTGGCCACGTATATAAAGGAGGGAGGGAGAGAGGAGGCCAGTCAGGTTGGCCACGCCAGGGTGGAGTCCTACTTGGACTCCTAGTCCTAGTAGGATTTGCCCCCACCCCCTTTTTCCTTTCTTCCACCGGAGGGAAAGGGAAGGGAGAGAGAGGGAGAAGGAAAGAGGGGGGGCCTCCCCCTCCCCTACTCCAATTCAGTTTGGGCAAGGGGAGGGTGCGCCCCTCCCTTGTGGCCTCTCTCCCTCCTCTAATAACGGCCAATAGGCCCATTACTTCTCCCGGGTGGTTCGGGAAACCTCCCTGTACTCTAAAAAAAATGCCCGAACCACTCGGAACCATTCTGGTGTCCAAATGCAACCTTCCAACATATGAATCTTTATGTCTCGGCCATTTCGAGACTCCTAGTCATGTCCGTGATCTCATCCGGGACTCAGGACAAACTTCGGTCATCAAATCACATAACTCATAATACAAATTGTCATCGAACGTTATGCGTGTGGACCCTACGGGTTCGAGAACTATGTAGACATAACCAAGACACATCTCCGGTCAATAACTAATAGTGGAACCTGGATGCTCATATTGGCTCCTACATATTCTACGAAGATCTTTATCGATCAAACCGCATAACAACATACGTTGTTCCCTTTGTCATCGGTATGTTACTTGCCAGAGATTCGATCTTCGATATCATCATACCTAGTTCAATCTCGTTACCAGCAAGTCTCTTTACTCGTTCCATAGTACTTCATCCCGCAACTAACTCATTAGTCACAATGCTTGCAAGGCTTATAGTGATGAGTATTCCCGAGAGGGCCCAGAGATACCTCTCGGAAACACGGAGTGACAAATCCTAATCTCGATCTATGCGAACCCAACAAACACCTTTGGAGACACCTATAGAGCACCTTTATAATCACCCATTTACATTGTGATGTTTGGTAGCACAAAAAGTGTTCCTCCGGTATTCTGGAGTTGCATAATCTCATAGTCTGAGGAACATGTATAAGTCATGAAGAGAGCAGTAGCAATGAAACTGTAACGATCAAAATGCTAAGCTAATGGATGGGTCAAGTCCATCACATCATTCTCCTAATGATGTGATCTAGTTCATAAAATGACAACACATGTCTATGGTTAGGAAATATAACCATCTTTGATTAACGAGCAAGTCAAGTAGAGGCATACTAGGGACACTATGTTTTGTCTATGTATTCACACATGTACTAAGTTTCTGGTTAATATAATTCTAGCATGAATAATAAATATTTATCATGAAATAAGGAAATAAATAATAAATTTATTATTGCCTCTAGATCATATTTCCTTCAAAAATTTGTCCTATTGAAAAAGACTGATTCAATTCTCATCAATCCTTTCCAAAAAGGTGAGTCAGATGGCCTCACCATCACTTGGGACAAAGTTTTTGATTGAAGGTACTTATTGCAGAGAATCTGGGCCCAAGTGGAATTCGTCTCAACAGATAGCTTATACAGCCACTTGCTGAGAAGACATCTATTCTTTATCTCTAAATTTTCAATATCGAGACCCCCTTGGTCTTTCGGCCTACAGATGATGTCCCACTTAGCGAGTCTGTACTTTCATTTGAGTTCATCGCTCTGCCAAAAGAAGCGCGATTGATAGAAATCAAGCCTTTTCCAGACACCAGCTGGTACCTCAAAAAAGGACAAGAGAAGCATAGGCACGCTCGTGAGAACCGAGTTAATAAGAATTAGTCGGCCTCCGTATGACATAAGCTTGCCCTTCCAGCAGCTTAATTTTTTCTCAAATCGATCCTCAATGCGCTTCCATTCTCTATTTGTAAGCTTGCGATGGTGGATTGGTATACCCAAGTACGTGAAGGATAAAGCTCCCAATTCGCACCTGAACAATTGTTTGTAGGTGTCTTGTTCATATTTAGCTCTACCGAAGCAGAACAATTTGCTTTTATCGAATTCAATCTGTAACCAGGTCAATTGTTTGAACAAGCATAACACCAGCTTCATGTTCCTTACTTTTGCCAAGTCATGCTCCATGAAGATGATAGTATCATCAGCATACTGTAAGATGGGCACACCTCCGTCAACTAAATGCGGAACGAGGCCACCTACCTGGCCAACATCCTTAGCCCTTCCTATTAAAATTGTCAACATATCGACCACAATGTTGAACAGGATAGGTGACATCGGATCTCCTTACCTGAGACCTTTGTGTGTCTGGAAGTAATGACCTATGTCATCATTCACTTTAATTCCAACACTTCCTTTTTGTGTGAACGATTCCATCTAGTTTCTCCACGATATATCGAAACCCTTCATACGCAAGGCCTGTTGAAGAAATGGACATTTGACCTTATTGTACGCTTTCTCAAAATCCACTTTGAAAACTACCTCATCTAGTTTTTTCATGTGGATTTCATGGAGTATTTCATGTAGGACCACAACCCCTTCTAGGATGTTTCTATTCGGCATGGAAGCAGTCTGGGACGGTTGCACCACAGAATGCGCAATCTGCAACCTTAGTGAAAATTTTGAAACTGACATTATGAAGACAGATCGGCCTGAACTGCTCAATTTGCACAGCCTCTATTTTCTTAGGAAGCAAAGTGATCGTTCCAAAATTCAAGTGAAACAACTGAAGTTGTCCAACAAATAAGTCATGGAACATCGGTAGCAAATCTCCCTTATTAATGTGCAAGCACTTTTTATAAAACTCTGCCAGAAAACCATCCAGCCCTGGAGCTTTATTATTCTTCATTTGTGCAATCGCTTCAAACACCTCTTTCTCCGAAAATGGAGCGCTCAAAATATCATTTTCAACTGCGTCATGTTGAGGGACATCCTCAACCCTAGACTCATCCAAGGATACGGAATTATCCTCTGGAGGCCCAAACAGCTGCTTATAGTAGTTGGTGATGTATAGTTTTAAGTTTTCCTATCCTATAATCGTTCCTTCATCCTGATCGAGCTGGCATATTCTTTTCTTTAGGTGCTTGCCATTCGCAATCATGTGAAAGAATTGGGTGTTATCATCTCCTTGGAAAACTCTACGTACTTTAGCTCGCAATGCCCACTTCAATTCCTCCTCTCGAAGCAGATCTTTCAATCTCATTTCCTCCTCCACTTTAGTTTCTAGTTCATTGGTATGTAAGATGGAGGATTTAGCTTTTAGGTATAGGGATTAAATAAGTAAAAGGAGTCTTTCCTTTTCGACCTTATATATCCCACTCAAATGCTTAGCCCACCCACGTAAGAAACTTCGTAGGTGTCTAATCTTATTCTGCCATCTTTCAATATTTGTCGTTCCTCCTGAATCTTTAGCCCATTCTCTTGCTATCAGATCCAGGAACCCTTCTCTTTCGAACCATGCTAATTCGAAAGAAAAATTATTTTTATTCCCCACATGTGTTTCCTCGCCAGAATCAACGAGCAACGGGGTGTGGTCGGAGATCGTGCATGATAATGCTTGGACTGTTACCAAGGGAAACTTCTGCTCCCATTCGACAATAGCAAGAACACGATCCACATTCTCAAATGTCGGGTTCGGAACGTATTAGCCCAAGTGAATTTTCTACTAGAAATCTCTATCTCTCTAAGATCCAAGCTTTCAATTATGGTATTTAACATAAACGACCATCTGCCGTCAAAGTTCTCATTATTCTTTTCCTCCCTCCTTCGAATAATGTTAAAGTCACCCCAACCATAATTGGGAGCTGCTCGCTACCGCAAATACGGACAAGATCAGCCAAAAATCTGGTTTGAATTCTGGGTGCGCGGCGCCATACACCGCCACAAATGCCCAATTGAACCCATCGGCCTTTGATCTAACCCGAAACTTGACCACAAATTCTCCCATGAACACACTCCGAACTTCCAACGTATCGCATTTAACCCCAAGTAAAATCCCACCGGATCTTCCTCTTGGCGGTAGGCAATGCAAGTGAAAATCGACACCTCTCGATAAAGTGCTAAGAAACTGGGGAGTGAAATTGTCCCTTCCAGTTTCGGAAAGGGCGATAAAATCTAACTTGTGTTTGATAGAAGCATCTGCTAGAAACCTTCCTTTAGCCAAGTCTTTACGACTCTGCTATTCCAAAAGATTCCTCTCATATTTCATCATGAAATTTTTTAGAGGTACGGATCCTAGCACTTCTACACACAGCCGAAGCTGGATAAATCTTTCATTTCCACTTATGCTTAGGCTTGTTTAGATCCTCCACCCGATCCTCACAATTGGGCTCCATGGACCTAACCTTCTGAACATCTACATATCCTTCATGCTCTTCTGTCTCAGGAAGTGAAGGGGCATGATCCGCACAAAAAGTATATTTGTTATACATGTTATTGATGTGTACCTTACTAGTGCTCATAGTAACCCCTGGGTATTTGATACTTGTTCGATTGCTAAGATTAGTAACATGAAACAGGAGTTGCGGAATAATTAGAGACTAGTTGAGGATGAAGTGACGATGTGTGTTGGAAGTGGTTCCAAGATTGATATGATCATCATCGACACACTCCCTATACTTTCGGCATTAGTGTTGAACCTAATAAATGTTATTTGGTGTTTGCATTGAGCATGAATATGATTAGATCATATTTATTGTAATATGGTTAGTCACTTAAGACAGAGAATAATTGTTATTCTGTTTACATGAATAAAACCTTCTATGGTCATACACCCAATGTTGATGGTTTATTGAATCTTGATCGTGGTAATACACATATTCATAATATTGATGTCAAAATATGCAAAGTTGATAATGATAGTGCAACATACTTGTGGCACTGCTATTTAGGTCATATTCGTGTAAAGCGCATGAAGAAACTCCATGCTGACGGGCTTTTGGAATCACTTGATTATGAATCACTTGGTGCTCGCGAACCATGCCTCATCGGCAAGATGACTAAAACTTCGTTCTCCAGAACAATGGAACGAGATAATGACTTATTGGAAATAATACATACCGATATATGCAATCTGATGAGTGTTGAGGCTCATGAAGGTTATTGTTATTTTCTGACCTTCATAGATGATTTGAGCAAAGATGGGTATATCTACTTAATGAAACACAAGTATGAAACATTTGAAAAGTTCAAAGAATTTCAGAGTGAAGTGGAGAATCATCATAACAAAAAGGTAAAGTTTCTACAATCTGATCGTGGAGGAGAATATTTGAGTTACGAGTTTGTCCTTCATTTAAAAACAATATGGAATAGTTCCATAGCTCACGCCACCTGGAACACCACAGCGTAATAGTGTGTCTGAACGTTGTAACCGCACTTTATTAGATATGGTGCGATCTATGATGTCTCTTACCAATTTACCACTATCATTTTGGGGTTATGCATTAGAGACAGCTGCATTCACATTAAAATGGGCACCGTCGAAATCTGTTGAGACGACGCCTTATGAAATGTGGTTTGGCAAGAAACCCAAGTTGTCGTTTCTTAAAGTTTGGGGCTACGATGCCTATATGAAAAAGCTTCAACCTGATAAGCTCGAACCCAAATTGGAGAAATGTGTCTTCAAAGGATACCCAAAAGAAACTATTGGGTACACCTTCTATCACATATCCGAAGGCAAGATATTCGTTGCTAAGAATGGATCCCTTCTAGAGAAGGAGTTTCTCTCAAAAGAAGTGAGTGGGATGAAACTAGAACTTGATGAGGTAATTTTACCTTCTCCCGAATTGGAAAGTCGTTCACATAAATCAGTTCCAGTGATTCCTACACTGATTAATTAGGAAGCTAATGATGATGATCATGAAACTTCAGATCAAGTTACTACCGAACCTCGCAGGTCTTCCAGTGTACAGTCCGCACCAGAGTGGTACGGTAATCCTGTTCTCGAAGTCATGTTACTAGACCATGATGAACCTACGAACTATGAGGAAGCGATGATGAGCCCAGATTCCGCGAAATGGCTTGAGGCCATGAAATCTGAGATGGGATCCATGTATGAGAACAAAGTATGGACTTTGATGGATTTGCCCGATGATCGGCAAGCCATAGAAAATAACTGGATCTTCAAGAGGAAGACGGACGCTGATAGTAGTGTTACTATCTACAAAGCTATATTTTCGATGGGGTGCTTGTTCTTCATGAAGTCCTCCACGAGGTCCGCTCCAAGCACCTCAAGGCGGTCTTCCTGAAGATCGATTTCCATAAGGCCTATGACACTGTTAGTTGGCCCTTCCTTTGGGAAGTTCTTCTCCGGAAAGGTTTCGATAACCATTGGGTTACTAGGGTTATGCAGATGGTCTCTTATGGTCGCACGACCATGAACATTAATGGGGAGATCGGGCCTTACTTCCCCACTTACTGTGGGGTGAGGCAAGGCGATCCATTCTCCCCGTTCCTATTCAATATGGCGGTGGACACACTTGAGGCCATCCTCGACAAGGCTAAGGCCGCTGGCCATATTCGTGGGATCACCCCCCACTTGGCCGGTGGCATCGGCATCTCCTTGCTCCAATACGCCGATGACACCATCATCATGGTTGAAGGCATGGATACGGACATCGCTAGCCTTAAATTCCTCATCCTCTGCTTTCAACAAATGTCTGGCCTTAAGATCAACTTCGACAAGAGAGACCTGATGGTGATGGGTTATTCTTCGTCTGAGGCCCTTGACATTGCCAACTGCCTCAATTGCCGCCTCGGCTCCCTCACCACGACCTACCTGGGGACACCCATTAGTGACTCTCGGCTTACCATTGCCGACCTACGTCCAGTTGTGACCAAGTGGCAAACGCGCATTGAGCCTTGGCAGGGTCAGTGTCTCTCAAAGGCGGCCCGAACGATTCTCATCAACTCCTCACTCTCCAGCCTTCTCTTGTTCCTTATGAGCTTCTACAGCCTTCACGAGACCCTCCATCACGAGATCGCCAAAATCCAAGGCCACTTCTATTAGGCCGGGGACAATAACAAGCAGAAATATCATATGGTTAGTTGGCCCGACATCTGCAAGCCCCGGGAGCAAGGAGGCCTCGGCATCATGTGCTCGAAGCGCATGAACATTGCCCTCCTCTCCTGCTGGCTCTGGCGCATCTCACAAGGGCACGGCGGGCTATGGTTAGACATCATCCGGAACAAATACTTGCGTGTCCAACCTCTCGCCTTCTGCCAACGTTTGGGTGGGTCCCAGTTCTGGTAGTCGGTCATCCAACTGCTCCCCGTCCTCCACATTGGGACTTCCATTTCGGTCGGATCGGGAGTAGCGACCCTGTTCTGGTTTGACCGATGGGCGGGCGACGCCCCCTTTGCGGCATGCTTCCCCGATCTCTTCTCCGTCGCTGTCGTCCCAACGATCTCAGTTCAACAGGCCCTTATTGACTTAGGGCGCCTCGCGTTTTGGAGGCCATTTGGTCCCCCGGAAGTTTCCGCCTCGCATGAGCTGCTTGATTGCATTGCTCTCCATGAGCCGTGTGTCGATGCTGGCCCGGATGAGGTTCGGTGGCGCCTTGAGCCTTCGGGCCAATTCTCCACCAAGTCCCTCTACTCGGCGATCGCCCCCTCCTCCGCCCCACACCCCCCTCCAGACGGTGTGGTCCATTCATCTGCCCCTAAAAATCTGGATCTTCATGTGGCAATGGATCCGCGGTCGGCTCCCGTCTGGAGTTGAGGTTCGCAAGCGCAATGGCCCGGGATTTGGCATGTGCCCTCTCTGTGATACCCCTGAAGACTTGAACCACGTCTTCTTCACCTGCATGTCTGCTCAGTTCTTGTGGAGCTAGTTTAGGGAGGCGATTGGTGGAGATTGGTTCCACTCCAACTTCCCCGACCTCTTCGCCGAACTCCAGACCTCCCCGCTGACCACTCGCCACATTAGGTGGCTTGAGATTGGGGTTCTCGCGTGGACGCTCTGGACGATTCACAATAAGCTTGTGATTCAGCGCACCCCACTTCGTCGGTCTACTTACGCTCTCTTCAAACTGTCTGGTTACATGCAGCTCTGGTGGCTGCTTAGCTGCCCTCGGGACCGGGACACCATCTCCGCCTTCATCGCCGACCTCCGCTTGATGGCCGTCCGCCTGTCGCCGCCTCCACCGCCGCCTCCTTTAGAGCCTGATTAGATGTCTGTTTGCTCCCCGGCCTTGGCCCCGGCTGAGCCTTGGCTTTATTTCGTGTGTGTGTGTGTGTGTTGGGCTTGTTGAGCTGTGCCCTCAGTAGTACCTCTGGATCTCTTGTTGTGTGGCTTGGGTGTGTGCGATCTGTACTAGACCTTGTATGTGTGCTCTTGGCGGTTTGCTTTATTTATAAAGCAGGGCGAAAGCCTTTTCGGTATCTACAAAGCTCGACTTGTTGCAAAAGGTTTTCGACAAGTTCAAGCTATTGACTACAATGAGATTTTCTCAACTATAGTGATTCTTAAATCCGTCCGAATCATGTTAGCAATTGCCATATTTTATGAAATCTGGCAAATGGATGTCAAAACTGCATTCCTTAAATGGATATTTCTTAAACAAGAGTTGTATATGATGCAACCGTAAGGTTTTGTCAATCCTAAAGGTACTAACAAGGTGTGCAGGCTCTAGCGATCCATCTATGGACTGGTGCAAGCATCTCGGAGTTGGAATATATGCTTTGATGAGTTGATCAAAGCATATAGTTTTACAAGAAAGTGAGTGGGAGCACTACAGCCTTTCTGATAAGTATATGTGAATGACATATTGTTGATCAGAAATTATGTAGAATTTTCTGGAAAGCATAAAGGAGAGTTTGAAAGGAGATTTTCAAAGAAAGATCTCGGTGAAGTTGCTTACATATTGGGCATCAAGATCTATAGAGATAGATCAAGACGCTTGAAAAGATTTTCCAATGAGTACATACCTTGACAAGTTTTTGAAAGAGTTCCAAATGGATCAGTCAAAGAAGGAGTTCTTGTCTGTATTACAAGGTGTAAAATTGGGTAAGACTCAAAGCCCGATCACGGCAGAAGATAGAAAGAGAATGAAAGTCATTCCCTATGCCTCAGTCATAGGTTCTATAAAGTATGCCATGCTATGTACCAGACCTGTTGTGTGCCTTGCTATAAGTTTGGCATGGGGCTACGATAATGATCCAGGAGTGGGTCACTGTATAACGGTCAAAGTTATCCTTAGTTACCTAAGAGGACTAAGGAAATATTTCTCGGTTATGGAAGTGATAAAGATTTCGTCGTAAAGAGTTACAGCGATGCAAGCTTTTACACCAATCCAGATGACTCTGAGTCTCAATCTGGATATATATTGAAAGTGGGAGAAATTAGCTAGAGTAGCTCTATGCAGAGCATTGTAGACATAGAATATTTGGAAAATACATACGGCTGTGGATGTGACAGACCCGTTGACTAAAACTTCTCTCACGAGAAAAACATAATCACACCTTAGTACTCTTTGGATGTTAATCACATAGTGATGTGAACTAGATTATTGACTCTAGTAAACCCTTCGGGTCTTGCTCACATGGCGATATGAAGTATGGATGTTAATCACATACATATGTGAACTATTAGTGTTAAATCACATGGCAATGTGAACTAGATTATTGACTCTAGTGCAAGGGGGAGACTGAACGAAATATGCCCTAGAGGCAATAATAAAGTTATTACTTATTTCCTTATTTCATCAAAAATGTTTATTATTCATGCTAGAATTTTATTAACCAGAAACTTAGTAGATGTGTGAATACATAGACAAAACATAGTGTCCCTAGTATGCCTCTAATAGACTAGCTCGTTAATCAAAGATGGTTATGTTTCCTAACCATAGACATGTATTTTCATTTGATGAACGGGATCACATCATTAGGAAAATGATGTGATGGACAAGACCCATCCGTTAGCTTAGCATTATGATCGTTACAGTTTCATTGCTACTGCTTTCTTCATGACTTATACATGTTCCTCAGACTATGAGATTATGCAACTCCCGAATATGAAAGGAACACTTTGTGAGCTCTCCGACGTCACAAGTAAATGGGTGATTATAAAGATGCTCTACAGGTGTCTCCGAAGGTGTTGGTTGGGTTGGCATAGATTGAGATTAGGATTTGTCACACCGTGTTTCGGAGAGGTATCTCTGGGCCCTCTCGGTAATGCTCATCACTATAAGCCTTGCAAGCTATGTGACTAATGAGTTAGTTACAGGATGAAGATTTACAGAACGAGTAAAGAGACTTGCCGGCAACGAGATTGAACTAGGTATGATGATACCGATAATCGAATCTCGAGCAAGTAACATACTGATGACAAAGGGAACAACGTATGTTGTTAGTTTGACCGATAGAGATCTTCGTAGAATATGTAGGAGCCAATATGAGCATCCAGGTTCCGCTATTGGTTATTGATTGAAGATGTTTCTCGATCATGTCTACATAGTTCTCGAACCCGTAGGGTCCACACGCTTAATGTTCGATGACGATATGTATTATGAGTTATGTGTTTTTGATGACCGAAGTTTGTTCCGAGTCCCGGATAAGAACACCAGACGTGACGAGGAGTCTCGAAATGGTCAAGACATAAGGATTGATATATTGGACCATGTTATTCGGATACCAGAAGAGTTCCGAGTGGTTTCGGGTAAAAACGGAGTGCCGAAAGGGTTACCAGAACCCCCCGGGGAAGCAATGGGCCACCATGGGCCTTAGTGGAGAGAGAGGAGGGCCACAAGGGGCTGGACGCCCCTCCCCCCCTTAGCAGTCTGAATTGGACTACGGGAAGGAGGCGGCGCCCCCCTTTCCTACTCCCTCTCCCTCTCCCTCTCCTTCCTTCCCCCCTCTTCCTTGTAGGAGAATCCTACTAGGACTAGTAGTCCTAGTAGGACTCCTCCTCTTGGGCGCGCCCCCTAGTGTCAGCCGGCCTCCCCCTTCCTCCTTTATATACGGGGGCAGAGGGGCACCCTAGTACACACCAAGTTTTTCCTTAGCCATGTGTTGTGCCCCCTCCACAGTTACACACCTCGACCATATCGCCGTAGTGCTTAGGAACATCATCATCACCGTCGTGCTGACAGAACTCACCCTCATCCTCAACTGGATCAAGAGCACGAGGGATGTCATCAAGCTAAACGTGTGCTGAACGCGGAGGTGTCGTATGTTCGGTACTTGGATCGGTTGGATCACGAAGACGTTCGACTACATCAACCACATTACTAAACACTTCCGCTTTTGGTTTACGAGGGTACATGGACACACTCTCCTGTCTCGTTGCTATGCATCTCCTAGATAGATCTTGCGTGATCGTAGGATTTTTTTTGAATTACTACGCTCACCAACAGCCAGAAGAGCTACGGGTGGGCCACAAGCTCACCAGGCGCACCCTAGGGGGCACCCTACAAGCTTTTGGGCCCCCATAGGCCCTCTAACCCTAATCTCAGCTCTATAAATACCCAAATATTCCCCGTATACTAGAGGGCACGCCAAAATAATTTTCCACCGCCGCAAGCCTCTGCTCTCGTGAGATCCCATCTTGGGGCCTTTTCTAGTACTCTGTGAGAGGGGGATTCAATCACGGAGGGATTCTACATCAACCTTGTTGCCCTTCTGATGATGTGTGAGTAGTTTACCACAGACCTACGGGTCCATAGCTAGTAGCTAGATGGCTTCTTCTATCTCTTTAATCTTCAATACAATGTTCTCCTCGATGTTCTTGGAGATCTGTTTGATGTAATCTTCTTTTGCTGTGCATTTGTTGAGATCCGATGAACTGTGGATTTATGATCAGATTATCTATGAATATTATTTGAGTCTTCTCCGAACTATTTTATGCATGATTAAGATAGCTTTGTATTTCTCTCCGATCTCTTGATTTGGTTTGGCCAACTAGATTGATTTATCTTTAAATGAAAGAGGTGCTTTGTGATGGGTTCAGTCTTGCAGTGACCTCACCCAGTGACAGTAGGGGTAGCGAGGCACGTATTTATATTGTTGCCATTAAGGATAGAAAGATGGGGTTTGTATCATATTGCTTGGATTTATCCCCTACATCATGTCATCTTGCTTAAGGTGTTACTCCGTTATTGTTAACTTAATACACTAGATGCATGCTGAATAACGGTCGATGTGTGCAGTAATAGTAGTAGATGCAGAATCGTTTTTGTCTAATTTTCATGGACGTGATGCCTATATTCATGATCATTGCCTTAGATATTGTCATAACTTTGGACCTTTCTATCAATTTCTCAACAACTATTTGTTTACCCACTGTATGCATTCTTTCAAGAGAGAAGCCTCTAGTGAAAACTATGGCCCCCCGGGTCTATTTCTCATGATATTATTTTCAAATCTATAAAACCAAAAATACAAAAATACCTGGCTGCAATTTATTTACGTTTACTTTATTTTGCACTTTTACTTATCTTCTATACATATCTCTATCAGATCTCATCCTTGCAATTAACCGTGAAGGGATTGACAGCCCCTTTTTCGCACTGGGTGCAAGTATTTGTTTGTTTGTGTAGGTGAAACTATTGGAGACCTAGGTGTACCTCCTACTGGATTGATACCTTGGTTCTTAACTGAGGGAAATACTTATCTCTACTTTGCTGCATCACCCTTTCCTCTTCGAGGGAAAAACCAATGCTAGCTCAAGAAGTAGCAGGAAGAATTCCTGACGCCGTTGCTGGGTAGGTTCTACATCAAGCCTACCAAGTATGTATCATAAACTCTCATCTCTTGCACTTACGTTATTCACCATTTGCCTCTCATTTTCATATCCCCCACTTCTAAAATGTTTTCAAAAAACATAAAAATATTTGCCTTTTTTCTCCTTCTTTTGTTTGCCTTTTTGTTTGCTTGTGTGCTAGATTGCTTGCTCTTGTCGTCATGTCTCAATCTAAAGGTCTTGATCTTTACCATTGGAAGTTAGAGGAGATTGAAAATAATGCAAAAAGTTACATGTCACTACTAGGAAAATGCTTATCGGTAGAAATTTAGCAGTAGCATTGGTTATATACCCCACGCTACTCCTACTTAGCAGTAGTGCCAGCCAAAACCAGCGCTGCAAGCACACATTTGCAGTAGCGTGTGTTTTCCCGGCCAGCGCTGCTGTTAATGGGCCACGCACTCGGCACCCTGTTGCAGCTTTAGCTATAGTGCTGGGCCTCCTCCCCCACTGTGATGCCCCCGATTCAATCGTACACTAATCATACACGTAAATGTGTACGATCAAGATCAGGGACTCACGGGAAGATATCACAACACAACTCTAGACACAAAACAAAATAATACAAGCTTTATATTACAAGCCAGGGGCCTAGAGGGCTCGAATACAAGCTCGATACACAAGAGTTAGCGGAAGCAACAATATCTGAGTACAGACATAAGTTAAACAAGGATGCCTTAAGAAGGCTAGCACAAAAGCAACACAATCGAAGAGGCAAGGTCTCCTGCCTGGGACCTCCTAACTACTCCTGGTCGTCGATGGCCTCCACGTAGTAGCATCCATCAGCGGTGGCATCTGGCTCCAAGGGTCCACCATCTGATTGCATCAACCGGAAAGAAGAAGGAAGAGGGGGAAGGTAGCAAAGCAACAGTGAGTACTCATCCAAAGTACTCGCAAGCATCAGATCTATACTAAGTATGCATTGGTATCAAAGTGAAGGGTTGTATCTGTGGACTTAACTACAGAATGCCAGAATAGAGGGGAGGCCTAGCCTATTGAAGACTAGCATCTTCAAGCAGCTCCAAGCATCTTGCAGCATGTAGAAGAGTAAAGAATAGCAGTTTATATTATTTAACAAGCATGTTGTAACATCAACGCCCAAAGATACTTCCTTGACTCCCTGCGAGAAAGCAACCCTGGGGCCACATATCCATCACATATCTCAAGTATACATTTTCTAGTTATATAAGATCCGGATACAAGTCTAAACGTCCATTACCGTGGACACGATATTCGAATATATGCCTTCCCTGCAGGGGTGCACCACGTTACCCAACACGCTCGATCACTCTGGCCGGACACACCTTTCTGGGGACAATGCCCGGCCTCGGAAGATCTACACGTCGCAGACCTACCTAGGCTCAACAGAGAGGTCCCCATTGGTCTACATCCTAAGCACTCCGGGCTCTTGGGCCCATTGCCCGCAGCACACCGGGTCGTTGCGAGTAGGGTGAATACCAGCACCACCTCGGATGGCCAGCATGATCCGACCGTGCCGCACTACTGAACTGGACGTCTGACAAAGCTTCGGCTGATACTGCGATGTCGAGGCCCATATATATTCTCGCGTGGTGGTTAGTGCATAAAGGCCAGAGGTCAACTCAGAACAAATACCCAAACCTATTAGTGCATTGGGGGCTCGTGGAAACGAGCAGAGACTCACGATAAGGTAACCCCGTCGCCCTGTCTCGTGGACTTGCGGCAAGGGCCCAGACTGCCCGGCCGTGCCACGTGGAAAACTCGCGAGTGCTCTACGGGCCCGCCCGACTTCCACATCAACTCGCGGGTACCCCTTAGGGCCAACCCAACTTCAACAATGGTGTCAAGTAAAGTCAAGGTAACAGTGTGTCCAAACATCAAGGGGAAAACCTGAGGAATCACCCACGGAGGATTCCACTCAATGTAATCATCAAGGTGAACGTAAGAGGGACCACCCTCGAGGTCCACACTTGAGGTGTTGAACGACAAAGCTGTATCGGGAATGGTGAAAGAGGACATCACCCTCGATGACCACTACCGAAATGCTACACTACAGAATTATCATCAGGAGTGCGTTATGAGGGATCACCCTCGACACTCGATAGTAGCTCTGCAGAGTCGAGCAACAAAAGGGGCGTGATGTGATGTGAGGTGTCGTGCTCTGGTCGTCGATCACGCTGATTGAGTCGTTGATGATAAAGCAGGGGCAACAAGGACAAGTACTGGGGGTCACTGATGGATCACTAACCAACCTATACTAAGCAGTTTAGGATAAGAAGGTAAGGTACAATGAGCAGGTTACAAAAGCAGGCTCTGCATCAGAATAGGAGCAGACAATAACAATAGCAAAATCTAATGCAAGCATGAGAGAATGGAATGGGAGATATCGGGATGATCAAAAGGAGGGCTTGCCTGGTTGCTCAGACAAGAAGGAGGGTCGTCGTCGACGTAGTCGATCACAGTGGCATCAGCAGCGGTCTCAGGGTCTACCGGAGAGAAGAGAGGGGAGAAAACAGTAAACACATAGCAAGCAAGAGCATAACAGGACAACAGGCAGAGCTAGACGTGTTCTAACGCGGTGCTACACAATACCGGCGAAGGGTGATAACATCCGGGAAGTTTTCCCAGAGTTAGGCATTTTCGGACAGATGAAGCGAAAGGGAAAGGTTGCATGTTTGCTATGATATGGGGCATGTGACAGATGAACGGACCTCGTATTCAGAATCGTCTCATCGTTCTGAGCAACTTTCATGTACAAAGTTTTTCGATCCGAGCTACGGTTTAATTTATATGATTCTTCAAAGTTTTAAACATATTCTGCAATTTAATTTAATGCGAAAATTAATAACAAGTTGCTATGTGTATCCAACTTTGTGTACACAGAAGTGTACACAGAGGATGACATGTGGGCCAGGGGGACCCAGTTGACTAGTGAACGTTTGACTCGTCAATAGGGGTGGGACCCCCCTGTCATGCACTCATTGAGCTAATTATGAATTAGCTAGACTAACTAAGTAATTAGTTCAATTAAACCATTTTAATTAGGTTAATAATTTATTTATTTATTTTTTATTTTTTATATAAATATTTTTAACTTTCCTTTTTTTGCAGGGGCCTGGGGAGGCCCCACTGGGCAATGGCCCATAGGCCTCTGGAGCGGGTGCGGCTAAATGGGCAGCGGGCGGGGGGTGCCCGTGCCCGAGGCCAACAGGGAGACGGCCACGGCTGCGGGCCGGAGCCACGCAGCGAGGTGGCTGGCGAGGGAGGTCGCCGGCGGCGGCGGGGCTAGCAGGGGTGCGAGAGGCAGGGCGGAAAACCGGTCGCGGCGACGGCGCTGCAGGCGAGCGACCATGGCGCGAGGCGGACGCCAAATGGCCGCGACGTGGCCTGCACGGCCACGCGCGGTGGCGGGAGGAGCAGGAGGGCGCTGGGGCGAGCAGGGCCAGGGGCGCGCAGGCGGCAGCGACCGTGGTGACGCGCGCGTGTAGCCAGCGGGGTCGCGACAGGAGCAGCAGTAGGGCGCGGCCGGGGCACGCGACTGCGAGCTCGCAGAAAGCAAGGCTATGGCGGACGGTGGTTCTGGGGCTCGCGGGAACGGTTGCTACGGCACGGAATCAGAGAGGTAGGAGGAGGGGGAGCACGCGGTGCTCACCGTCGTTGCTGGGAAGGCCCGAGGGAGTGTCAAGGTGGCCGGAGACGGCGACGACGGGCGGCGGCCCGAGGAAGAAGCCGAGCTAGGGGCAGTGTCGTGGGGGCTTCCGGGTCCTCGTGGCTCCGTGTAGAGGAAGAAGGGGAGGACGCAGAGGTCGGGGAAGCCATCATGGAGGCGGTCGGGGATGGCGGGACGACGGGGAGGCGAGCGACATCTTCGGGGTTCGTCGGTGACCCGAGGAGGAAGAAGCTTTGATGCGGAGCTGCAGCGTGAGGAGCTCCAACGGGTGGCACCAGTGGATGCAGAGGAAGACGGCGAAGCAGAGGATGCAGTCCTAGGCGGTTTAGGGCATTGTGGTCGCGGTAGGACGAGACGGCCGGTGATGCGGGCGCACGACGAGGTGGATTTGGACGCGAGGGAGAGTGACGAGGGAGAGGGGGTGTGGGAAAATATCTACGCAGGGGGGAGAGAGGTGGTTCGACGGGGCGTCGCTCCTGTTGCGACCGCGCCAGGGGAACAGGGGGACTAAGCGACCGGTGGGGGGCTAGGTGGGCCAGCTGGCAAAAGTGGGCCGGGGCCCAGTGGAAGCCAGGGGGTTTTTCTACTCCTTTTATCTTTATCTTTTGCTTTTCTTTTAACAGCCTCCAATTGCATTTAATTAAGTCACCAAATGACTTTGCAAATATGTGGAGGTGGACAAAACAAATACTAGGAAAAATTGAGCCCTGCCACAAAGTGTTTCAAGGCATTTGGAAGTGACTAGGTATTTTTAGAAATTAAATAAGGCAAGATAAAAGTTGTTGGACCACCAAAATAGAATCCAGGGGCATTTTGGGAATATTGGTGAGGTCGGTTCCAATCTTATAATTGCATTGGGATTATTTGCAACAGTAGGAACATTTGTGTTCCTGGAATTGAACAACTTTTATTTATCATTTGTGTACCTATCTTTTTTATCCACTGTGATCAAAAATGGAATAAGGTGATGGCTTGGCATGATCAGAGGATGATTACTGTAGTGTGATGCTGGGGATGTTACAAATCTCCTCCACTACAAGAAGTCTCGTCCCGAGATTTAAGGTGAGGAGTAAGGGGAAAGACTCAAGAAGGACGAAGCTCAACACAAGATAGGTACCTGGGGGAGGTTTCGATGAACGCGACATAGAGACATCTCTCGAGCTAAAATTCAAGAAAGTCATCGAGAGAAAGGTAAGGAGGAGCAACAAGAAGATTCAACCGGGTAGGCAATCATTCATTGCCTGAACAAAGAGCGAGAGGGATTCAGAGCAACGAAAATAAGTGTTGCGGCTGATACTAGATTAGATCATCTCTAAGAGGGTGGCTCGTGATTTACATACGAAGCCAAGCGTGAGGAACAATTTTGAAAAACAGGGATGTACAAGAGAGTCAGGTTTCGATCCTATGAAACTGTGGGTTATGGGCCCACCCTATGCGTTCAAAGCAAGAAGGCGTTACATTTTGCACGGTCATGATAGCAAGGCAGGTCAGAGGACAACCTGTCAGTTATGTTGGCAACAACGTTGGTTCCAAGGGCGAGGGACGAAGAGAACCATTTCCCTGCTCGTTAAGACGAGGCGGACCAATAGGCAAAGTTCTCGTCCATCGGTGGCTACCAGAATGTCATCAACAATAGCAATAAGGTCTTACAGACAGAGCTTGTATACCGAGGTGTTTACATAAGAAGGAAATTATCACTGCTCAGATAAGATAGGTTACAAGAAAGATTAAACAAAACAATGGAAAGGAAAGCGTAGACTCGGATCAGTTATCTGTATTCTCGAGTGTCTAACAACTCCGAACGAGTGGAAAATTTGAATCAGCAAGAAATATAGTTGATCAAGAACTCATAAGAAGTTATGTAGTTCCGTGATATTCTCGAGATACCAGAGGGTAATACTCAAAGGTATATCAATGTAGAGGTTGAACAGGCGAAACGATCTGAAGAAGACAAGTACTTTAACTTGTCCGATAAATGGATCAAATAAGAACAATATGGTCGGAACCACGATTACAAAGGACCAAACATAGATACAAGATGGAATTATCACAAGGGGATTATTATTATAACAAGAAGCTTCCATGATAAGTTCCACATCGGGTCTGTGGGCATGAACAAAAGGTTCAAGGTCGACTCCCACTTCTCTAATGCATAACCTTCCATTCACTTCTCGCATTCTAAAAAGTTGTAACATTGAAATGTTATCCAAAGAAACGCTAGTAGATATAACCCGCATAAGCTTCGGGTTCACATGGATTTAGGGAAGACACAGGTTCAACCCACGGGGCATCTTAGGAGCTTATACCACAAACTTCACGAGTAAATAAATCAAGCTCGGAGTAGAGCATGTTTGAGGAAGCAGAAGATACAATTTACCAAAGGCATTATGTATCCGAGAAAAGGATCACAAGGTTATTGTATATGAAGGACACTGTGGGATAGAACCCCACAAAGGATCTAGTGGTTCACAAGGGATCTGATGTGAGCATCAGTACTCAACAAGAGGTATAAAGAATGCAAGGATATCAGATTATAGAAGCAACTGACTAATTCAGAGTTCAAATGCAAAGGAATTATGATTTCCAAAATCAAGGGATCAGAAGCAAATGCTCTGACCAAGGATGGTTAAGTTGACTAGACTTAGGGCACAATCGATGGCAATCTGATTGGCCGAGAACCAGCTCATGTTCGGGAAGACGTCTGAGCCGGAAAGATAATCTATAAGGATCAACTGATGATTGCGACACAGACATATCAACTTGAAAGACTCAAGATGATAATGACAAAGGACGTCAATGGATACTGCTAGGCATATGGAATTAACCAGAGTGTAGGCAGGTAAGACCTTCTAGAGCAATAGGCGATAGAGGTCATTGAAAGCTCGGATTGTATTAAAAAGCATCTTATGAAGCATAAGAATAACTGGGGATGAATGGATACTCGATAAGAGCGAGTAATTATCCGTAGGGGTATTCATGCGGCAAGGACTGCAGGGCAGTAAGCATAGAGGAACCTCGGAACATCGAAGAGTATTTCAAGACATCTTGTAATAACAAGAGCAACTTGGGATGAAGGTATGAACGACAACGTAGGTAGTTACGCATAAGGATTTATCGGTGTTAGGGATCGCAACGGTGAAGGGTACGAGGGACTCGGTAAAACATCAGAGAGTATCTTCAGGATCTTCTAGTGCACCAAGTAATCATCTGGAGTGAGGGCTCTCCGGGAGAAAGTATTTATGAGAACCTAGAGTTGTTAGCAAAATCAGTTAACCCGAATAGAAGAGAGATCAGATTCCCAGAGTAAGGACGAGGAATAAAAGATCCTAATACCACCCAATGGCAACGTGGGCCCGTAAGCCACACAGCCATGTTAGTAAAACAGTTTTTCAAAGACAAGACTCAACTTCGGCCAAGGAGTTGGAAAGGGGGATCCTACAGGCAGTCGGCTCTGATACCAACTTGTTACACCCTCGATTCAATCGTACACTAATCATACACGCAAATGTGTACGATCAAGATCAGGGACTCACGGGAAGATAGCACAACACAACTCTAGACACAAAACAAGATAATACAAGCTTTATATTACAAGCCAAGGGCCTCGAAGGCTCGAATACAAGCTCGATACACAAGAGTTAGTGGAAGCAACAATATCTGCGTACAGACATAAGTTAAACAAGGATGCCTTAAGAAGGCTAGCACAAAAGAAACACGATCGAAGAGGCAAGGCCTCCTGCCTGGGACCTCCTAACTACTCCTGGTCGTCGACAGCCTCCATGTAGTAGCATCCATCAGCGATGGCATCTGGCTCCAAGGGTCCACCATCTGGTTGCATCACCCGGAAAGAAGAAGGAAGGGGGGAGGTAGCAAAGAAACCGTGAGTACTCATCCAAAGTACTCGCAAGCATAGGACCTATACTAAGTATGCATTGGTATCAAAGGGGGAAGGCCTAGCCTATCAAAGACTAGCATCTTCAAGCACCATGCTACCCAACACGCTCGATCACTCTGGCCGGACACACCTTTCTGGGGTCAATGCCCGGCCTCGGAAGATCAACATGTCGTAGCCCTACCTAGGCTCAGCAGAGAGGTCCCCGCCGGTCTACATCCTAAGCACTCCAGGGTCTTGTGCCCATCTGCCGCAACACTCCGGGTCGTTGCGAGCAGGGTGAATACCAGCACCGCCTCAGATGGCCAGCACGATCCGACCGTGCCACACTGCTGAACTGGACGTCTGACAAAGCTTCGGCTGACACTGCAACGTCGAGGGCCATATCTATTCTTGCATGGTGGTTAGTGCGTAAAGGCCAGAAGCCAACTCAGAACAAATACCCAAACCTATTAGTGCATTGGGGGCTCGCGGAAACGAGCAGAGACTCACGATAAGGTGACCCCGTCGCCCCATCTCGTGGACTTACGGCAAGGGCCCAGACTGCCCGGCCGTGCCATGTGGAAAACTCGCGAGTGCTCTACGGGCCCGCCCGACTTCCACATCAACTTGCGGGTACCCCTCAGGGTCGACCCGACTTAAACAATGGTCTCAAGTAAAGTCAAGGTAACCGTGTGTCCAAACATCAAGGGGAAAAACCCGAGGAATCACCCACGGAGGATTCCACTCAATGTAATTATCAAGGTTAACATAAGAGGGACCACCCTCGAGGTTCACACTTGAGGTGTTGAACGACAGAGCCATATCGGGAATGGTGAAAGGGTAGATCACCCTCGATGACCATGACCAAAATACTACACTACAGAATTATCATCAGGAGTGTGTTATGAGGGATCACCCTCGGCACTCGATAGTAGCAATGCTGAGTCGATTAACAAAAGGGGCGTGATGTGATGTGAGTTGTTGGGCTATGGTCGTCGATCATGCTGATCGACTCATCGATGATAAAGCAGGGGCAACAAGGACAAGTACTGGGGGTCACTGATGGATCACTAACCAACCTATACTAAGCAGGTAAGGTACAATAAGCAGGTTACAAAAGCAGGCTATGCATCAGAATAGGAGCAAACAATAAAAATAGCAAAATCTAATGCAAGCGTGAGAGAATGGAATGGGCGATATCAGGGTGATCAAAGGGGGTGCTTGCCTGGTTGCTCAGACAAGAAGGAGGGTCGTCGTCGACGTAGTCGATCAAAGTGGCATCAGCAGCGGTCTCAGGGCCTACCGGAGAGAAGGGAGGGGAGAAAACAATAAATACATAGCAAGCAAGAGCATAACAAGACAACAGGCAGAGCTAGATGTGTTCTAACGCGGTGCTACACAATACCGGCGAAGGGTGATAACATCTGGGAAGTTTTCCCAGAGTTAGGCATTTTCGGACAGATGAAATGGAAGGGAAAGGTTGCATGTTTGCTATGATAGGTGCACGTGATAGATGAACGGACCGCGTGCTTAGATTCGTCTCGTCGTTCTGAGCAACTTTCATGTACAAAGTTTTTCGATCCGAGCTACGGTTTAATTTATATGATTTTTCAAAGTTTTAAACATATTTTGCAATTTAATGTAATGCGAAAATAAATAACAAATTGCTACGTGTACCCAGCACTGTTTACACAGAAGTGTACACAGAGGATGACATGTGGGCCAGGGGGACCTAGTTGACCAGTCAATGTTTGACTGGTCAACAGGGGTGGGACCCCCCTGTCATGCACTCATTGAGCTAATTATGAATTAGCTAGACTAACTAAGTAATTAGTTTAATTAAACCATTTAAATTAGTTTAATAATTTATTTATTTATTTATTGTTTATTTTTATATAAATATTTTTAACTTTCCTTTTTTTGCAGGGGCCTGGGGGGGCCCCACTGGCAGTGGCCCATAGGCCTCTGGTGCGGGTGCGGCTAAACGGGTAGCGGGCGGGGGGGTGCCCGTGCCCGAGGCCAACAGGGCGACGGCCACGGCTGTGGGCCGGAGCCGCGCGGCGAGGTGGCTGGCGAGGGCGGTCGCCGGCGACGGCGGGGCTAGCAGGGGTGCGGGAGGCAGGGGCGGAAAACCGGTCGCAGCAACGGCGCCACAGGCGAGCGGCCATGGCGCGAGGCAGACGCCGGACGGCCGCGACGTGGCCCGCACGGCCACGCGCGGCGGCGGGAGGAGTAGGAGGGCGGTGGGGAGAGCAGGGCCAGGGGCGCGCAGGCAGCAGCGGCCGTGGTGACGCGTGCGTGTAGCCAGCGGGGTCGTGACATGAGCAGCAGCAGGGCGCGGCCGGGGCACGCGACTGCGACCTTGCAGAAAGCAAGGCTATGGCGGACGGTGGTTCTGGGGCTCGCGGGAACGGTTGCTATGGCACGGAATCAGAGGGGCAGGAGGAGGGGGAGCACGTGGTGATCATCGCCGTTGCTGGGAAGGCCCGAGAGAGAGTCGAGGCGGCCGGAGACGGCGACGATGAGCGGCGGCCCGAGGAAGAAGCCGAGCTCGGGGCGGTGTCGTGGGGGCTTCCGGGTCCTCGTGGCTCAGCGTAGAGGAAGAAGGGGAGGACGCGGAGGTCGGGGAAGCCGTCGTGGAGGCGATCGGGGACGGCGAGACGGCGGGGAGGCGAGCGGCGTCTTCGGGGTTCGTCAGCGACCCGAGCAGGAAGAAGCTTTGACCCGGCGCTGCTGTGTGAGGAGCTCCAACGGGTGGCACCAGTGGATGCAGAGGAAGACGGTGAAGCGGAGGACGCGGTCCTAGGCGATAGGGGGTGCATGGTGGCCACGGTAGGACGAGATGGCCGGTGATGCGGGCACACGACGAGGTGGATCTGGACGCGAGGGAGAGTGACGAGGGAGAGAGGGGGCGTGGGGGGAGTGGAGCTGACGAGGCCAAGAGGAGGATGGCGCCTGCCTTATCCCCTCGCCGGCGCCGATGAGGTGGTTTGGCGGGGCGTCGCTCCTGTTGCGACCGCGCTAGGGGAACTGGGGGACTAAGCGACCGGTGGGGGGCTAGGTGGGCCAGCTGGCCAAAGTGGGCCGAGGCCCAGGGGGAGCCAGGGGTTTTTTCTACTCCTTTTATCTTTATCTTTTGCTTTTCCTTTAACAACCTCCAATTGCATTTAATTAAGCCACCAAATGACTTTGCAAATATGTGGAGGTGGACAAAGCAAATACTAGGAAAAACTGAGCCCTGCCACAAAATGTTTCAAGGCATTTGGAAGTGACTAGGTATTTTTAGAAATTAAATAAGGCAAGATAAAAGTTGCTGGACCACCAAAATAGAATCCAGGGGCATTTTGGGAATTTCGGTGAGGTCGGTTCCAATCTTATAATTGCATTGGGATTATTTGCAACAGTATGAACATTTTAGTTCCTAGAATTGAACAACTTTATTTATCACATTGAAATTGGATTTTATTTCAAAGAGGATTTTGATAGGAGGTGTTTATCCACTGTGATAAAAAATGGAATAAGGTGATGACTTGGCATGATCAGAGGATGATTATTGTAGTGTGATGTTGGGAATGTTACACCCACGCTGCTGCTAAGCCCACCTCTGCTTCCTCCCTACTCCGTGCCGCGCGCGCCCCTCTCTCTCACTCACTCTCACACTCACACGCTCACACTCACGCGCCCCTCAATCCCCCACTCTGGCCGCCACCCCCGTGTCCTATACCGGCCGCCCTCCCCCGCGCGGGCCCTCCTCCCCCGTCGGCCACCCTCCCCCGCATCGGCCCTCCTCCCCCGCCGGC
>NC_041389.1:19627801-19724766 GCF_002162155.2 Triticum dicoccoides | reverse complement strand
GCGCTGGCCCTCTTCCACTGAGAGGTACTCCTCCCTCCTTCCTCCTCCTCCCTCCCTCCCTAGTTATAATTATTAGAGAGTAGTTATTTTGAATCCTATATAGTTAAAAAAATGTAGGTTCTTAGAATAATGTAGGTTATGATGGAACCCTAGCTAGGACAGATTAGGTAATATGAACCCTAGTTAATTTGTATGAACCATAGGTTTTTAAATTAGCTAGGTTTTAAAATTAGGACAGAAATTTGTCTAGGTTTTTAAATTAGGACAGAAATTTATCTAGGTTTTTAATTAGGTGTAGTTAATAGAATTTAGGTGTTTTAGGTGTATTTAACATAATTCTAGGTGTTTTAGTTGTTTTAGGTGTAGTTAACAAATTCTAGGTATTTATTTAGTTAAAGCAATTGTTGTTATTTTTTTAGTTAAAGCAAATTTTCCTGTTATATGCAAATTTGCAGCGGACATGTCATATTTTGAACATGTCACGTTTTGGACATATCATATTTTTTCGAGTGGCCTATGTTTTGCCAGAATGTCGATTCATTTACGTTATGGCAAATTTCAGGCACTCGATATGTCCTGCTTTTAGCAAAGATCATGCCGAATTTTCCTAAGTCCTTATTAATTTTGTTTTAATAATTAAGCATTTCTTCTCGACGTCGACGATGCCTGCCCCGCATCCTCGTCGTCGACTCGGCGGAGGAGGCTTGCTTGATTATAGGGCCCATGTTCGGGACTGGGCTTCGCCTGGCTGGTACTGGGAGGTGCTACCTTCCAGGGCGCGCAGCTTGGTGAGGAGGCAGCCCGTCATCGACCCGGACCTTATTTGGTGGCGGTCGCATGGGCCAGTGACAGTGGGGAGGTCTTCGTCCACCACATAGGTGCTAACTCACCATGTCAGCGAGGAGGATGAGCACGTCCGTCGCTACATGGTTGCGTTGGAGGGCAGCTCCAACAGTACCTGGATGGTTCTTCAGAGATCTCACTGGAGCTATGATCCTGTGATGGTTCCTTCTCTTTGGGTGTCCACTACCCACGCCAATACCCGTCGTTCGCTAGGGTTCTAGCTATATTAGTGATGTTATATGTATGATACAATTCGAGATGTATTAGTGATAATATTCGACAATGTACGGACGCAAGAGATGATTTAGTTTTCTTATTGAATGCATGCTAATTTGAATACTAATTAGTTTTATGATTTAGTTTTGCATATTGAATGCATGTCTGTTTCAACTATATGAACATAGGAAATGTCTAACGACGATAGCGAAAGGGAATTCGGTATGTGCGAATACTGCGAAGACGAGTGCGGCCAGTGCGACAGGCCTCACCTAGTTGGTGTGTCACGCCCAATATGCGATACTATCCTAAAGAGACTCGAAGGTCCCACCAAGGATAGAACCGCATATTGATACGCTTTTGCAAGGTGGATATCATTACATCAACATTTCATAATAGATGGGGATACAGACAAAAGGCATACAATGCCACACGAATACAACATCATCTTACATAAGAGCACCATCCGACTACAGATGAAACACAAACAGAAACTCAAACGACATCCACCCTGCTAGCCCAGGCTGCCGACCTGGAACCTATCCCCTGATCGAAGAAGAAGTAGAAGAAGAACTCCAAAACAAGCAAACATCGCTCTCACGTCATGATCATCGCATAACCTGTACCTGCAACTGTTGTTGTAGTAATTTGTGAGCCACGAGGACTCAGCAATCCCATTACCATGGGTATCAAGACTAACAAAGATTAATGGGAAAGGAAGGGGTAAAGTGGTGAGGTTGCAGCAGCGACTAAACATATATGGTGGCTAACCAACGCAAATAAGAGCGAGAAGAGAGCAAGCGGAACGGTCGTGAAGCTAGCAATGATCAAGAGGTGATCCTGAACTCCTACTTACGTCAAGCATAACCCAAAACCGTGTTCACTTCCCGGACTCCTCAGAAAAGAGACCATCACGGCTACACACACGGTTGATGCGTTTTAATTCGAATCTAGTGTCAAGTTATCTACAACCGGACATTAACAAATTCCCATCTACCACATAACCGCGGGCACGGCTTTTGAAAGATAATACCCTGCAGGGGTGTCCCAACTTAGCCCATTATAAGCTCTCACGGTCAACGAAGGATATTCCTTCTCCCGGGAAGACCCGATCAGTCTCGGAATCCCGGTTTACAAGACATTTCGACAATGGTAAAACAAGACCAGCAAAGCCGCCCGATGGGCCAACAATCCCGATAGGAGCTGCACATATCTCGTTCTCAGGGCAACACCGGATGGGTCAGCCTATGAGTAAAACCAACCCTCGAGTTGCCCCGAGGTGGCCCCGCAGTCTGCTCGGTTCGAACCAGCACTTAGAGAAGCACTGGCCCGGGGGGACTAAAATAAAGATGACCCTCGGGTTGGCCGACCCAAGGGAAGGGTATAGGTGGTGGTGAAGCAAATGGTAAAACCAAGGTTGGGCATTGCTGGTGGAGTTTTATTCAAAGTGAACTGTCAAGGGGGTCCCATAAATCACCCAACCGCGTAAGGAACGCAAAATCCGGGAACATAATACCGATATGACGGAAACTAGGGCGGCAAGAGTGGAACAAAACACCAGGCATAAGGCCGAGCCTTCCACCCTTTACCAAGTATATAGATGCATTAATTAAATAAGAGATATTGTGATATCCCACCATGGAGCAATCTTCAACTTCACCTGCAACTAACAACGCTATAAGAGAGGCTGAGCAAAGTGGTAACATAGCCAAACAACGGTTTGCTAGGAAGGGTGAAAAGGTTAGAGGCTGACATGGCAATTTGGGAAGGCTTGAAGAACAAGTGATAGGAAGCGCAGCATAGCGATAGAACGAAGAACTAGCCTAGCAATGATAGTAGTGAGATCCAGGGTAGCGGTCATCTTGCCTGAAATCCCGCAAGGAAGAAGAACGAGGTCCATGAAGAAGACGAACGGGAGTAGTCGAACGAATCCTCACAATCGCAACATTACCGGAACTAAGAAGCAACACCGAAAAGAAACAAACAACATGGTAAATGCACAAGCATAAACATGGCATGATGCACAAACAAGTATGATGCATGTCCGGTTTAAAGAGGCATGGCACGACAAAGTGCAACAAACAACACTACAACTTAAGTGGAGCTCAATATGCAACGGGTTGCATATTGACGAAACACCACAACAATTATTTAGTTCATCTCGTTTAGGCTACTCAACAATATTAAATGTTGTTAAACATGGCAAGAGGCGAAGCATAATGAAACCACCTATCTAGGCAAGTTTAAATGAGGCTGGAAGTAACAAACAACAATTCCGGAAAAATCCTCATGAGCAATATTCGAATTTGGTACTGTTCTGCCCTAAACACAATTTTAATGTTGTTAAACAATAAAATAAAATGCACCGTGTTAAACTAGGCATTTTTCCACCCCATTACATATAAAGTTTATTTAAAACCGAGCTACGGTTATTTAGTTATGATATAAAGCATTTTAACATGGCATTTAAGCAAATTTAATCAAACAGCAATTTAAACATTTTAAACATGGGTGAAAGTTGGATATTGTGAAACTAGATGAAAAACTAAGCATTTTCCATATATAAAGTATTTACATATGATGCACGGTTGTGGAGTTACTATATGCATGATGCTTGAGGGTTTTTCTGCATTCTGCCAACTCTGGATAATTAGACAAATTCACAGGGCACGAAAAAACATAGGCAGGCTGAATCTGGGCGGACTGGGGAGCTTCTCACATTGGGCTTTCGAGGCCTTGGGCCCGTGGAGCGGCTAGCAGCAGAGGCTGGCTTGGCGCAGATCTGGCCCAAGCGGGCGAGGTGGTCTCGTCCATGCTGGCAGTGGAACAGGTCAACGAGGGGGGCGCGCCTCGTTCGTCGTCTCGTTCGTTCGACAGGGAAAACAGCAGCGGCAGCAGGTAAAGCAGGGGAGCAGCGGCGGCGCATGAGCCGGCAAGGAACTCTGGCGATGGGTGGCTGACGGTCACGCGAGCGTCGGGAAAGGGCAGATCCGGGTGAGGGGGTCTCGGATCCGGCGGCGCAAGCAAGCTCGGTGGCGTTGAGGAACTGCAGGGCCATGGCAGGGAAAAAATTAGAGAAGATACAGAGAGGAAGGAAAAGAGATAGAAGGAGAGGAGAAGGCGTGAGGCACAGGCCTGCTGGTCCGGCGGCTCTGCTCGTAGAGGTGGCCGATGGAGGAGCTTGGAGACGGCGTCGAGGCGGTTCCCATTGGTTCGATCGGCCTGCGGCGGGGCGGACGAGGCGCATGGGAGGAGGAGCAGGTGCTGGTCGTTGTTGTAGAGGAAGCAGAGGCCACGGCAGAGGATGGCGAGGAAGGGGACGACGGCGCTGGGGCTTGGAGCTCGAGGAGGAACCGGGCTGCGGTGGCTTGCAGCCAGGGCGGGAGGTGAGGCGGAAGAGCACTCCGGGACGGCTCCAGTCCATGGCGGCAGCGCAGGTGATGCTCCTGGAGAGAAAGGGAGGCAGAGATGTTGAGAGGAGAAGGAAGGAACCAGAGGAAGGAAGGGACGGTGTTGTGCTCATCTGTGGCGGCGACGGCGAGGTTGTTGTTGCTGCTGCTAGGACGATAGGGGCACAAGGCCATGGGCGCTCATGGGGAGCTCGTCTCCCTGGTCGACAAGGAGAGCAAGGAGGGTTGGATCAAGGGGAGGAGGTGGTTGGCCCGATCGGGAAATCGAGGGAGAGGGGGTGGATCTGGAGGGATCCCGATGAAGATGCTGAGTGGGTGGCGGCGTGGCTAGGGACAAGGGGAGGATTTTTAGGGTTGTCCAAAATAGACTAGGGGTGGACTATATATATGAAAAAGGAGGGGAGTTTGGATCATCCGATTAAAATCAGATGGTCAAGAATAAAATGCTTCAGGAGTCCAAACAAATGAACGAAGATATTTTAGGGATGTTAGGGGATGATTCGAATCCAACGGAATGACTGAGCGGGTCAGGTTCGGGGCAGGTTTCGGACACGCGCAAGAGGTTTGAGCACTACACAGAGAGACTCCGGTTTAGGCAAGAGGGAAAACGAAGAACAAGGTTGGTCTTCGAACGGTCAAGAAAAGCGGGGGGACGCGGCAACTACAAGCGGATGCAAGTTTTATGAAAACATGCAGATGCAATGCGCATGATGCTATGAGATGACATGCAACAAACAAATGAATAACACGGCTGACTCGCAAAACAAGGAAGGCATCTGGAGCGTCGTCTTGGGGCGTTACAACACTCCACCACTACAAGAGGATCTCGTCCCGAGATCTAGGATGGCACCGAAGAGAAGCAGAAGAGGACGAGAAGAGGTAAAACTAAGTTGCTTCTTCGACAAACGAGTGAAACCATGAACCTTGAGAGGTAGAACAAATTGTAAGAAACAAAACAACAGAGATGACCAAGATTGCAAACAATCCGTTAGAAAAGAGGAACAAGGAACATCGAGAACTTGAAGGTTGCAAAGACATGAATCAAGAGTTTAATGGACAAGATAGAATTCGAAACCACTCCGGTTAAACAAGATGAGAGAAGAAGAATTCGGGCAGTACTCCGGTTGAAAGAGATGCATGACTTGATAAGATGAAAAGAACTTGAAGAGATAACACAGCACGCCAGTTAAATGGATAAGCACGAAAAGAACACGATCCTCACAAAATGACGTGATGGGTGAAGAGCACAACATCACAATGCCTCCATAATGAAAGAATAGAAGCTAGACCGTTGGGATAAAGGGACGGAGAAGAAAATGACAACTTTTGCCACAAGAGAAGTTGGAAAGCGCCCTTCCAAGAAGGTTATAACAGAGTTGTTGGAAGATCAATATGAAAGGATATGATCCTCATGGGCTTATGGAAACATCTCAAAACTTGAGGTGAAAATCTGCCACTAACGAAAACAATTGCTTGCTTGAGATCAACGAAGAGATGAAAACTTCTTCCACCAAGAGGATAAAGAGCAAGCTTGGGTCATGCGTAATCACCACAAATAGCAACATTCCTTAGGGAAGGCTTTAGGTGAAATATAACCCAATATAACTCCAACAAAAGATTGATTGGTTGAAAAGATCTCTTGAACGAACAGAAAATGATGGATTTCAATATGTCAGTCTTGAAAACTCGTGAATCATGAAACACGAAGGAAAATTATCAAGAATGGCATAACATCGCCTCAAAAGATAAGGTAGGAAGAATTGCACTTCGGATGCAAGATGAAGAATGCTTGAACTCCTCAAAACAAAACACTTATTCACATTGGGCAAAGATTAAGGGGAAATATAGCGCCAAATTTGGGAAGGTCTTCATGAGCCACTGGTAGGATTGAAAAGAATGAATGAAATGATATGATGAGAATGGAAAAGGAATCTTCAACGAACCACCGTAAGAATACCAAATTGAATGACGAAGGAGAATGAATCACCGTGAAGAATTAGAAAAGCACGAAGGCACTTGAGGGAATTTGATACCACGGAATGAAGAGGTCTCAAATTGATTAGAGATTACTTGAACAGAGCACCAGAAGAATATTGAGACAAACGAAGGGGCACGGATATAGAATAATTGGAGAACAAATCTGAAAACTTAGAACGAAGAAATATTCTGAAATGGAGGCCTCCAGATCAACGAAACGGGAAAACAACTCCTGAAATACTCCGGATGGGTAAGAAAAAAATAAATGAGAAACAGAATAATTTGAGAGGATAGCATGAACTAGAACCTTGAATCTTCGAGAGAACGGGCAAGATTTAAGAGAAATTCTTCTTTGGTCTTCAAGGCTGAGAATGACGAGGAGAAACACCACCAAAATTGTTGAGAAACTCCGGAATAATGAAAAAGAGGAAAGGTAGAACCAAAGATGAAAAGAATTTGAAAGTGATCTTGGAGATGGCATCTGACTGATGAAATTCATTCTTACGTCAAACTCGAAAAGAATTAGGAATTGCTCCAGAATAATTAGAAGAGTCAGGTAAGATCCTGGGAAAAGACCTGTGGGTTAGGGCCCACTCGAAAGAAATATCGTTGAAGGATTGCTTGAAATAAATATTGCACCGGTAGAATTAAATGACTTCAATGAGATAATAATCTCCAAATAGCTTGAACAGATCTTGGAAGAAAAGACGAGCCTTCTAAGATATATTCAGCACTCCAGGACAAATGAATAGCGAGAAGTGAAAGATTAAGAGGTGCATCGGCATGGGAAATCATTTGCAACAAGGAAAGGAATATGATCAACACTGAAAGCTTGAATTGGATCCACCGGAGAAGAATACGAGAATGAAGAATGGTGAACTTGAAGCTGTTGAGCATCTTCATGGGAAATCACCGGATAAGAACAATGAAAGAAAAGAATGAAGAGACTTCCCACAAATAAAAGGGTACATGATTAAGAAATCTGAGTCCTTGAAGAAAAAGGGTGGGAGGGCGGGAAAACAAAGGCAACTTGGGGACGGATGAAATGGATACCATTTGTAAAACTTAGAATTGATCTCACAAATGTTGAAATGATCGGATCCACTTGAAGAGAAGCACACCGGTTGGAAAGGATTGACATGACAATCTCGATGATCAAAAGGATTACTACTCCCATAGAAATATGAGAACACCGCTTGAAAGGTATGGAATCAACACTTGACATTGAAGCAACTCAAATACCACAACTCAAAACAAAACAAAGGATTGGCTTGCAGAATAAGCCGGATCAAACATATGATAGAGATTTTGTCCAAAGTTTTCGTGGTGGGGCCCACATGGGCTTGATCGTACAACACCATCATGTACAAGGCAGTGCACATGACATACGAAGTGTCCCCGAACCGGCATAGCCAAGGGCTCTTTAAGACACAACGATACCACTGTAAAAACAACCGTGGATAGGCGGACCACTAGACGTCGAACCCCAATCTCATATCATGCATCTGTCGGAAAGATATTCTAGGAGCTACTTGAATTCCCACCTATAAAACTCCCGAAACTTTCTGGTTATGCAATCTGGTGTTGGGGATACAGGGGAAGCAATATATCTCACCCAAACTAACAATACCTACATCCAAGTTATATCCATCCGTCAACACATAACCAAGAAACCTTCAGAAATCGTGTACCTCAACCTTCGAAAAGCATCCATTATACAAGCTATGGCAATACTCCCGAACTCCCCAGTACTGGGTGGCGTCGAGGTTATCTCACCAACAACTGCATAAAAGAGATTTTCAATGTCAGCAAAACTCAGGTATTCCAGAACTGCAACGATAAAATTGTGACGACAACACCTTGGAACTCAACTCCCCGGGACACTGCCACAACCCCTAAATGTCAGGAGGCACCAAGAACAATGTTCTCGTCACAAAACCATCGTAACGATTCCAAGATACCCGCGTGATCCTAAAAATTTTTAGTGAAATTTGAGGAGAGGAAAGACAAAACATCTACGTCAGGAGTCCTCACCAGAGCGACGAAAGGGGCTGGGGAGTAAAAAGAATCCTACTCTCCGATATATATAAGCCTAAGACACAAAATAGTTTTCTTCTATACTCAACAACGGCCAACAAACAAGGGGGCTCCTATGGTCGGTCGAGGCTCTGATACCAACTTGTCACGCCCAATATGCGATACTATCCTAAAGAGACTCGAAGGTCCCACCAAGGATAGAACCGCATATTGATACGCTTTTGCAAGGTGGATATCATTACATTACCATTACATAATAGATGGGGATACATACAAAAGGCATACAATGCCACACGAATACAACATCATCTTACATAAGAGCACCATCCGACTACGGATGAAACACAAACAGAAACTCAAACGACATCCACCCTGCTAGCCCAGGCTGCCGACCTGGAACCTATCCCCTGATCGAACAAGAAGCAGAAGAAGAACTCCAAAACAAGCAAACATCGCTCTCACGTCATGATCATCGCATAACCTGTACCTACAACTATTGTTGTAGTAATCTGTGAGCCACGAGGACTCAGCAATCCCATTGCCATGGGTATCAAGACTAGCAAAGCTTAATGGGAAAGGAAGGGGTAAAGTGGTGAGGTTGCAGCAGCGACTAAGCATATATGGTGGCTAACCAACGCAAATAAGAGCGAGAAGAGAGCAAGCGGAATGGTCGTGAAGCTAGCAATGATCAAGAGGTGATCCTGAACTCCTACTTACATCAAGCATAACCCAAAACCGTGTTCACTTCTCGGAATCCGCCGAAAAGAGACCATCATGTCTACACACACGGTTGATGCGTTTTAATTCGAATCTGGTGTCAAGTTATCTACAACCAGACATTAACAAATTCCCATCTGCCACATAACCGTGGGCACGGCTTTCGAAAGATAATACCCTGCAGGGGTGTCCCAACTTAGCCCATTATAAGCTCTCACGGTCAACGAAGGATATTCCTTCTCCCGGGAAGACCCGATCAGTCTCAGAATCCCGGTTTACAAGACATTTCGACAATGGTAAAACAAGACCAGCAAAGCCGCCCGATGCATCGACAATCCCGATAGGAGCTGCACATATCTCATTCTCAGGGCAACACCGGATAGGTCAGCCTACGAGTAAAACCAACCCTCGAGTTGCCCCGAGGTGGCCCCGCAGTCTGCCCGGTTCGAACCAGCACTTAGAGAAGCACTGGCCCGGGGGGGCTAAAATAAAGATGACCCTCGGGTTAGCCGACCCAAGGGAAGGGTATAGGTGGTGGTGAAGCAAATGGTAAAACCAAGGTTGGGCCTTGCTGGAGGAGTTTTATTCAAAGCGAACTATCAAGGGGGTCCCATAAATCACCCAACTGCGTAAGGAATGCCAAATCCGGGAACATAATACCGATATGACGGAAACTAGGGCGGCAAGAGTGGAACAAAACACCAGGCATAAGGCCGAGCCTTCCAACCTTTACCAAGTATATAGATGCATTAAATAAATAAGAGATATTGTGATATCCCAACATAATCTTCTCCACCATGGAGCAATCTTCAACTTCACCTGCAACTAACAACGCTATAAGAGAGGCTGAGCAAAGCGGTAACATAGCCAAACAACGGTTTGCTAGGAAGGGTGAAAAGGTTAGAGGCTGACATGGCAATTTGGGAAGGCTTGAAGAACAAGTGATAGGAAGCGCATCATAGCGATAGAACAAAGGAACTAGCTTAGCAATGATAGTAGTGAGATCCAGGGTAGCGGTCATCTTGCCTGAAATCTCGCAAGGAAGAAGAACGAGGTCCATGAAGAAGACGAACGGGAGTAGTCGAACGAATCCTCACAATCGCAACATTACCGGAACTAAGAAGCAACACCGGAAAGAAAAACCAACATGGTAAATGCACAAGCATAAACATGGCATGATGCACAAACAAGTATGATGCATGTCCGATTTAAAGAGGCATGGCACGACAAAGTGCAACAAACAACACTACAACTTAAGTGGATCTCAATATGCAATGAGTTGCATATTGACGAAACACCACAACAATTATTTAGTTCATCTCGTTTAAGCTACTCAACAATATTAAATGTTGTTAAACATGGCAAGAGGTGAAGCATAATGAAACCACCTATCTAGACAAGTTTAAATGAGGCCGGAAGTAACAAACAACAATTCCAGAAAAATCCTCATGAGCAATATTCGAATTTGGTACTGTTCTGCCCTAAACACAATTTTAATGTTGTTAAACAGCAAAATAAAATGCACCGTGTTAAACTAGGCATTTTTCCACCCCATTACATATAAAGTTTATTTAAAACCGAGCTACGGTTATTTAGTTATGAAATAAAGCATTTTAACATGGCATTTAAGCAAATATAATCAAACAGCAATTTAAACATTTTAAACATGGATGAAAGTTGGATATTGTGAAACTAGATGAAAAACTAAGCATTTTCCATATATAAATTATTTACATATGATGCACGGTTGTGGAGATATTATATGCATGATGCTTGAGGGGTTTTCTGCAATTTTGCCAACTCTGGATAATTAGACAAATTCACAGGGCACGAAAAAAACATAGGCGGGCTGAATCTGGGCGGACTGGGGAGCTTCTCACATTGGGCTTTCGAGGCCTTGGGCCCGTGGAGCGGCTTGCAGCAGAGGCTGGCTTGGCGCAGATCTGGCCCAAGCGGGCGAGGTGGTCTCGTCCACGCTGGCAGTGGAACAGGTCAACGAGGGGGGGGGCGCCTCGTTCGTCGTCTCATTCGTTCGACAGGGAAAACAGCGGCGGCGATAGGTAAAGCAGGGGAGCAGCGGCGGCGCGCGAGCCGGCAAGGAACTCCGGTGACGGGTGGCTGACGACGACCCGAGCGTCAGGAAAGGGCAGATCCGGGTGAGGGGGTCTCGGATCCGGCGGCGCAAGGGAGCTCAGTGGCGTTGAGGAACTACAGGGCCATGGCAGGGAAAAAATCAGAGAAGATACAGAGAGGGAGGAAAAGAGATAGAAGGAGAGGAGAAGGCGTGAGGCACAGGCCTGCTGGTCCAGCGGCTCTGCTCGTAGAGGTGGTCGATGGAGGAGCTTGGAGACGGCGTCGAGGCGGTTCCCGTAGGTTCGGTCGGCCTGCGGCGGGACGGACGAGGCGAATGGGAGGAGGAGCAGGTGCAGGTCGTCGTTGTAGAGGAAGCAGAGGCCGCGGCAGGGGATGGCGAGGCAGGGGACGACGGCGCTGGGGCTTGGAGCTCGAGGAGGAACCGGGCGGCGGTGGCTTGCAGTCAGGGCGGGAGGTGAGGAGGAAGAGCACTCCGGGACGGCTCCAGTCCATGGCGGGAGCGTAGGTGAAGCTCCTGGAGAGAAAGGGAGGCAGAGATGTTGAGAGGAGAAGGAAGGAACCAGAGGAAGGAAGGGACAGTGTTGTGCTCATCTGTGGCGGCGACGGCGAGGTTGTTGTTGCTGCTGCTAGGACGAAAGGGGCACAAGGCCATGGGCACTCGTGGGGAGCTCGTCTCCCTGGTCGACGAGGAGAGCGAGGAGGGTTGGATCGAGGGGAGGAGGTGGTTGGCCCGATCGGGAAATCGAGGGAGAGAGGGTGGATCTGGAGGGATCCCGATGAAGATGCTGAGTGGGTGGCGGCGCGGCTAGGGACAAGGGGAGGATTTTTAGGGTTGTCCAAAATAGACTAGGGGCGGACTATATATATGAAAAAGGAGGGGAGTTTGGATCATCCGATTAAAATCGGACGGTCAAGAATAAAATGCTTCGGGAGTCCAAACAAATGAACGAAGATATTTTAGGGATGTTAGGGGATGATTCGAATCCAACGGAATGATTGAGCGGGTCAGGTTCGGGGCAGGTTTCGAACACGCGCAAGAGGTTTGAGCACTACACAGAGAGACTCCGGTTTAGGCAAGAGGGGAAACGAAGAACAAGGTTGGTCTTCGAACGGTCAAGAAAAGCAGGGGGACGCGACAACTACGAGCGGATGCAAGTTTTATGAAAACATGCAGATGCAATGCGCATGATGCTATGAGATGACATGCAACAAACAAATGAATAACACAGCTGGCTCGCAAAACAAGGAAGGCATCTGGAGCGTCGGTCTTGGGGCGTTACATGGTGGTAGGCGCTTCAGCATCAAGCTGGATGAGAACTTCGAAGTGCATACAGTAAGTCACAACGAAAAGTCTTTTTTCGTAATTAAGCATGACTTCTGCTTCTTTTGCTTCAACTTATAATTTAATTTTTTTACTATTATACTAGCGTATCCCCTGCCATGCAAGAATATATCTCTTGGATCAGATTGGTTTCAGTACTATGGAAACTATGAAGGTAAAAAGAGTTAACTTGAGGACCGAACATGGTTATAATTTTCTCGCAAAATTATACAATACAGACACCTACACCCATTTTGAATGCAAACAATGGAGAGCACTATGCAAGGCTTATGCATTTGAGCCTGATATGCTTATCACCTTTGGTATTCGTTTGGAACATGAAATTGAAGATAATATCGACATTTGGGTCGATGTGCAGATGCCTCCAGTTCTACCTTTATGTAAGTTTCTCAACCATATTTATGTCTTGGATATTGTTTATTCAAAAGTTGACAACTAATTTCTATTGACAGCTTATTTCCATTCAAGCAAACATGTCCAACGCTTGGTAGACATGACCTACTACTGTCCTGGGGCTGAACTAAACTGCGAGGAGACAAGTCATTATGTTTCATGGCTTGAGGATCTTCATACTTTCAAGACAAATTATTTTCCTGGACTTAGAAATGTTAGTACTCAAAACGTGCGACCAATAGTGTTCGTACTGAACTAGGTCACATCTGTTTAGGAAAGATGGTAAGATATTTACTATTTGTCCTTAGTGCATCTTTTGTATACATTATTTTTTAAGCTAAACTTCATTGCTAAATATGTTACTACGATGTTCTTCAACAGGGACTCCCGATGATAGTTGTGCCTCAGTGGATCGAAGCTAAAGGTTGCATATCCATGGTTAGCATACGGCCAAGACTTCCTACATTGCACATGAGTGCATTCAGGATTTCTAGAAGCGAGCAAGTCTTAATAGTCAAAGACTAGAACAAAATTGTGAAGGATCACAGAGAAGTACTAGGGGGCAGCAATCAGAAGCGTAGCCCACAATTAGGAGACAGGTTCATCTGCATGCTTCAATATGATGAATCAGGAGCGTTCCACATGTTCTATGCTATTTTACCTGAGAGATAGCAGTAGGAGTGATTAGCTAGCTTGAATGAATTTCAAGATGATGATGATGTGCTACACTATGTAGCTATGATGATTAGACAATGTCGGTGGTAATGACTAACTATGATGATTATTAGCTAGTGTCGGTGGTAAGTCTCCCTTACTTGCAACTCCTATGCTCTGAATTAGAGGCTATGTTGATGCTACTACTAATCATTGTTGGTGAAGCAAATGCATCTGAATTTCCATCCATGAATACTGCATTCGAATATTATTATTTTTAATTTCTAATTAATTACTTGTAGCGTGGGGTGGAGAAAGTGGCGCTACTAGTACATACGATAGTAGTAGTGTGTGTGGAGAAAGCAGCGCTACTGGTACTTAGCATATCTACAGCATGGGGTAGAAAACACGCTACTACTAATATTTAGCTGTAGCACCATAGCAGTAGCGCCGGCACCCACGCTACTGGTATGAAATAAAACCACACTACTGGTACGGTTTTTCCTAGTAGTGTGTCCTTGCAATTTGAGCATAATAGTTTCTTTAGGAATGAACTTAAAGACCAAAATACTATGATTGAGTATATCAATAAAGACCCTGATGATGTTACTCAGGAAGTCTTTGGTCTTCAATCTCAACTTGCTCATATTGAAAATTTATATTATGTGCTGAACTTTACTACTACTTGTTACTATGGAAAAAAATCCTTTGAGGGGTTTGTTTGGGCTATCTTCACCTCGACCGGAAGCATAAAGAGTTGCTCCTCAACCCGCCGCACCTACTGAAAATATTGGTTATGAGATTCCTTTGGGTATGATAGAGAAACTGCTAGCTAATCCTTATGCCGGATATGGAACACTACATCCAGATATGCACCTAATTTATGTGGGTGAAGTTTGTGGATTATTTAAGCTTGCAGGTTTACCCGGAGATGAAGTTAATAAGAAGGTTTTCCCTTTATTTAGGGGGGCAGTGACATGGTATAGGCTATGTGATGATATTGGAGCTTGGGACTGGAATCGATTGAAATTGGAATTTTACCAAAAGTTATATCCTATGCATCTAGTTCATCGTGATCGGAATTATATATATAATTTTTGGCCTCGTGAAGGAAAAAGTATCGCTCAAGCTTGGGGGAGGATTAAATACATGATGTATAAATGCCCCAATCATGAGATCTCAAGGGAAATTATCTTACAAAATTTGTATGCTCAGCTTTATCATGATGATCAAACCATGCTCGATTCTTCTTCAACTTGCTCTTTTGTAAAAAAAACTATTGAATTCAGGTGGAACCTTCTTGAAAGAATTAAACGTAACTCTGAATATTGGGAACTCGACAAAGGTAATGAGTCAGGTATAACACTTAAGTTTGATTGTGTTAAATCTTTTATGAATACCGATGCTTTTAAAAAGTTTAGCACTAAATATGGACTTAACTGTGAGACAGTAGCCTCTTTTTGTGAATCATTTTCTACTCATGTTGATCTCCCTAAAGAGAAATGGGTTAAACATCATCCAGCTGTTAAACAAGAGATTGAAGAGCCACTCATAGTTAAGGATTAAAGTATTGTTTATAATGTTGACCTTTTTTGCCTACCGCTTATATTGAAAAACCACCTTTCCCTGTTAGGATAAAGGAACATGCTACAGTCTCAACCATGGTTAACAAAAGTAATATTAGAGCACCTAAACCTTCTGAACAAATAAAGGTAGATCCTAGTATTCCATGGTTAAAGATCTCTTGGTTGATAATATTGATGGGCATGTAATTTATTTCTGTGATGAAGCTGCTAGAATTGCTAAACCTGATAGTAAAGATAAAAAAAGCCCATTGTTGGCATGTCTATTGTCTCAGTTAAAATAGGAGATCATTGTTATAATGTGTTATGTGACATGGGTGCTAGTGTCAGTGCTAATCCTTTTATAGAAATTATGAATGATACTACACCAGTTGAAATAATAGACATACATGTTAATATTAAACTTGCTAATAGAGATAAGATTACACCACTTGGGATTGTTAGAGATGTTGAAGTCTTGTGTGTGAAAATAAAATACCCTACTGATTTTCTAGTTCTTGGTTCTCCACAAGATGACTTTTGCCCCATAATATTTGGTAGACCTTTCTTGAATACTGTTAATGTTAAGATAGATTGCAAGAAAGAAACTGTAAGTGTTAATTTTGGTGATGTATCTCATGAGTTAAATTTTTCTAAGTTTTGTAGACATCCTCATGATAAAGAACTGCCTAGTAACGATGAGATCATCGGCCTTGCTTCCATTGCTGTACCACCTACTGATTCGTTAGAACAATATCTACTAGACCATGAAAATGATATGCACTTCCATGAAAGAAATGAGATAGATAAGATGTTCTTTGATCAACAACCTATCCTTAAACACAATTTGCCTATTGAAACTCTAGGAGATCCTCCTCCACCTAAAGGTGATCTTGTGTTTGAATTAAGCAATTGCCTAATAATTTGAAATATGCTTATCTTGATGAAAAGAAGATATATCATGTTATTACCAGGGATAACCTCACAGAGCATGAAGAAATAAGATTGTTAAAAATTCTAAGGAAGCACTGTGCTGCTATTGGATATATTCTTGATGATCTTAAGGGAATCATCCCCACTCTCTATCAGCACAAGATTAATATGGAACCCGATGCTAAACCAGTTGTTGATCACCAATGACGATTAAATCCTAAGATGAAGGAAGTGGTAAGAACTGAAATATTAAAGCTTCTGGAAGCAGGTATAATTTATCCCATAGCTGATAGTAGATGGGTAAGTCATGTTTATTGTGTCCCTAAGAAAGGAGGCATAACTGTTGTTCCTAATGATAAAAATGAACTTATTCCCAACAGAGTTATGACTAGCTATAGGATGGCAATTGATTTCAGAAAACTAAATAAAGCCACTAGAAAATATCATTACCATTTGCCTTTCATTGATCAAATGTTAGAAATATTGTCAAAGCACACACCCTTTTGTTTCCTTGATGATGGATATTCTGGTTATTCTCAAATACCTATTTCACAACATGATCAAGAGAAAACCATATTTGCTTGTCCTTTTGGAACTTATGCTTATAGACATATGCCATTTGGTTTATGTAATGCACCTGCTACCTTTCAAAGATGTATGAGACTTTTGTGAAAAGATTGTTTAGGTTTTCATGGATGCTTTTTCCATTTACGGAACTTCTTTTGATGATTGCTTAAGCAACCTTGGTCGAGTTTTGCAAAGATATGAACAAACTAATCTTGTCTTGAATTGAGAGAAATACCACTTTGTGTTGAATGAAGGTTTTGTCTTAGGGCATAAATTTCAAAATGAGGTATTGAGGTGGATAAAGCTAATGTTGATGCAATTAAGAAAATGCCATGTCCTAATGATATTAATGGTATTCTAAGTTTCCTTGGTCATGCTGGTTTCTATAGAAGGTTCATTAAAGACTTCTCTAAAATTTCTAGTCCTCTTACTAATCTCTTGCAAAAGGATGTTCCATTTCTTTATGATGATTGTGTAGAAGCCTTTGAAACACTTAAGAAAACATTAACTTCAACACCTATCGTTCAACTGCCTGATTGGAACTTAGCTTTTGAAATTATGTATGATGCTAGTGATTGTGCTGTTGGTGTTATTCTAGGACAAAGAGTTGATAAAAAATTAAATGTTACTCATTATGCTTGCAAAACTCTAGACATGGCTCAAAGAAATTACGCTACTACAGAAAAAGAATTTTAGCAGTTGTGTTTGCTTGTGATAAATTCAGATCCTACATTATTGACTCTAAAGTAATTGTTCACACCGATCATGCTGCTATTAAATACCTTATGGAAAATAAAGATGCTAAACCTAGACTCATTAGGTGGGTTCTTTTACTACAAGAATTTGATTTACATATTACTGATAGGAAGGGAGCTGAGAATCCCGTAGCAGATAACTTGTCTAGGTTAGTAAATATTCTTAATGGGGATAATTAATTTGGTGCCCTTAGTTGTGTCCCACTCGGCAGGTTTACCCGTAGTTTCCGAAAACACTTGTTCATGCCCAAACCACTTTGCTCCTCTTATGCTTTTCCCCTTTGACCGTTTGACCATCACTTTGAAAACTTCATAAAAAATTCATACTAACTCAGAAAAATTCAAATAAGATATCAAAATGTTCAGAAAAGCATCACCTATATGTGCATGTCATTTTCATTCATGAAAAAAGTGTTGGCTAGTCCCCATCTTAGTTTTAGCTCAAATGATCTTAACATGAATAGTAAAATCTAAAAAAATCTAAAAATTCTAAAACAAATTGGTGTGAAACTTTGACCAATGTTTTGAGTGCTTGCCAAGTTTCATGAGGGAATGACATTCGTGGAAGTCGTGGCAAAAAAACAAAAATTAATCCTCCAAAATTTCATTTTTTTGCCATGACTTCCACGAATGACATTTCCTTATGAAACTTGGCAAGCACTCAAAACATTGGTCAAAGTTTGCCACCAAATTTTTTTAGAATTTTTAGAATTTTTAGAATTTTTTTAGATTTTAAATTTCATGCTAAGATCATATGAGCTAAAACCGAGATGGGGACTGGCCAACACTTTTTTCATGAACGCAAATGACATGCACATATAGGTGATGCTTTTCTGAACATTTTGATATCTTATTTGAATTTTTCTGAGTTAGTATGAATTTTTTATGAAGTTTTCAAAGTGATGGTCAAACGGTCAAAGGGCAAAAGCATAAGAGGAGCAAAGTGGTTTGGGCAGGAACAAGTGTTTCCGGAAACTAGGGGTAAACCTGCCGAGTGTGAACCAACTAGGGGCATAAAATCAATTATCCCTTCTTAATGACCCACTACCTATTGATGAACCTGCCCTGATGAACAACTAGCCGTCTTAAATGCTTCTCGTAATACTTCTTGGTATGCAGACTATGCTAATTACATTGTTGCTAAATTTATACCACCTAATTTCACATAACAAACAGAAGAAAAAATTTCTTCTTCAACTTAAGACATTACTTTTGGGACGACCCACGTCTTTATAAAGAAGGGCTAGATGGTATTATTAGACATTGTATACCTGAGCATGAATAGGAACAAATCCTACGAAAATGTCACTCCGAGGTTTAAGGAGGACATCATGCGAGCAAGCAATTTTTTGCGCAAAAACTTTCAATATGTTCATCTTCAATCATGGTAGTACAACGAACACTAGAAATAGTAAAAATTACATCCAGATCCGTAGACCACCTAGCGACGACTACAAGCACTGAAGCAAACCGAAGGCGCGCCTCTGTCATCGCCCTCCCTCTCCGGAGCCGGGCAAACCTTGTTGTAGTAGACAGTCAGGAAGTCATCGTGCTAAGGCCCCATAGGACCAATGCACCAGAATAGCAACCACCGCGGATGAAGAGTGTAGATCAAAAGGATCCAACCTGAAGACACAGAACGAAGACGAACGACAAACAGATCCGAGCAATTCAGCAAAGACAGATCCACTGGAGACACACCTCCACATGCCCACCGATGATGCTAGACACATCACCGGAATGGGGGCTAGGCGAGGAGACCTTTATTCCATCTTCAGGGAGACGCCGCCATCTAGCCTTCCTGAGCAGGACACAAACCCTAATAAAGCTCGAAAAAAGACCTAAAACGGAGCCCTCCCACCGGCAAGGACCAAGATCCACTCCGCCTCCATGGCCCTAAGGCCACCGGAGACGGGACGGACCAGCGCCGGCGCCGGTGGGAGGCAGCGCCGACATAGGCTCGGGTGCGACGGTTGGTCCAAAAAAATTGGTGTGCGGCCCAACTCACAGTAATGCATTTTTTAGTCACATTCTACCCTACAACATCTTGCTTTAGTGTTTGTAGTCATCGCTAGTTGGTGTATGGACTTGAATATTTTTTTTTACTTCTAGAGTACTTTAAGTGTACTACTTTCATAGTTGATGAATAAATTGGAAGTTTTCCTTGCAGAAAAATGTCCTATTATTCTGGCGTTTTAATTATACCCGTGAGGCTCTTCGGGCCTCTTGAGAAAATGGGCTACCTCAGGGAAAAGTAAAGTGTCGTGTGAGAAAAGTAAGTATATTCTCAACATCACTAATTGAGGAGTACCCACTTACTCCGGTTGTGACAAGTGACGTGTTGCATGTGTAACACTTGTCGTAACCTAAGAGTTTTCCTTTTTTCATAGATCCATTTATTCAAAACGTTTTATCTCTTAAATCGTCCGTCCAAATCTCGAACCGTTTTCACCGTTGAATTCCTCACGTCAAGATCTTCAAAACTAGATCACATCTTGATATGTTTTGACGAAAAAATCTGTGAAAAAAAACAAACAGTCAAACGAACCGGGAACATGTTTTTTTCCTTTTCGAAAATCATTTCCGAGAGGCACGGCCGTTCCTCTCGCGGAACCAAATCAATGCCCCTTGCAGAAACCAAACCATGCCTATCGTGGAAAAAAAAGAAAACATGTTTTTTTTTTCATTTTCGAGAGGCACGACCCTGCCTCTCGCGGAAGTAAAACCGTGTCTTTCGCGGAACCAAAAATGTGCCTCTCATAGAAGGAAAAGAGAAGAAGATAAAACACTTTTTGAAAAAGGAAGAAGAAGATAAAGCACATTTTTTCTGTTTTCGAGAGGCACGATCATGCTTCTCACAGAAGCAAAACAATGTCTTTCGTGAAAGCAAAACCGTGCCTCTCGCGTAAAAAAAGGAAACATTTTTTTCATTTTTCGAGAGGCACATCCATGCCTCTCACCGAGCAAAACCGTGCCGCTCGCAAAAGAAAAGAAAAGAGAAAAAACCTTTTTTTTTATTTTCCGAGAGGCATGAGCGTGTCTCTCACAGAAGAAAAAAATAGAAAACACATTTTTTTTTGTTTCTGAAAGGTACGGTCATGCCTCTCGCGGAAGAAAAACCATATGTCTCATGGAAATAAACCATTTTTTCACATGAAAAAAAGTAGAATATTTTTTGGCTAAAAGCTAAGAATGACCCGTAGAAAAATCGAAATGTCGAGAAACCCCGAAAAACCATCTAAAAAGCTGTCAACGCACGTGGGAAAAAAAAATCTACAGGAGCGCGACACGTTGCGACGTCTGAGATCATATGCTTTCAGCTTACGCATATGATCGTTTTTTTTCATGGTAATACGTGTCTTATTCATATCATAAAGATTAAAGTATAAGTCACGTAAGGACCGACATGACAAAACTGAAAAGCTAGCAGAACATCTCTGAGCTTGACACCAACGCCCATCACCTGCCTCCGGCACCAAGACAGCAGCCACCGAAGAAAAGAATGATGGATCACCTCCTCACCCGAGCTCGATGCGGCTCCATCGCTGATATGCAGCTTTACGGACCTCCAAGGTGGCTCACCAAAAGTGAAGCCCTTACCGTTGAACGAATCAGACCGGGGCAACACCCCGGACACGCCATCGAACTTCAGATCGGGCACCCCACCGTGACTAAGACGTCGCAGAAGAAAACCATACCTGCCATCCACGAACCACGAACCCAGCACATGTTCCGTCTTCCAGATGTCGTCGATGCAGACCACAATCTGCATCCGCTCCTGGACTACCTCCCAAGCTCCGCGTCGACGCTGGAGCAAACGTCGGAGCCCGAGGACACATGTCCACCACGAGGATGCCGCCGCCGCCACGTCATCCTTGCTTGAACAGACTGGTTTCCAAATCCATCCACAACCATAGGACCGATGGCCTTGTCAAGGAAGGATCCGAAGAATCTTTATTCAGCATTGTCATCGTTGCCGCCGAAACAAAGACGATGAACAACCTAAAAATCTAAACTACGAGAGAGTAAAAACGATCCACATGCGTGGATCCGGCGGCCCCCCTCACCACTGACGACCGAGATCGCCGGCGGAAGGAAGCCGCCGGAGGACGACGCTGGAAGATTGGTCTCCTGGCGGCGGCTAGGGTTCCAGCGCCAGGGACAGGAGGAAAACCTTGGACGTCTCCGTGTTTGCAGCTTTGCGACCGGCGTGTGATTACGCATTCCTTCAACTAGTTGCTCCGTATATGATAAAAAAAAAACTAGTTGCTCCGTATATTATTTATTCCAACTTGTAATGCATAGTTTGTTAATGTTTCCATAAAAAGGGGAAATTTTTTGGCCCAGAACCATACCCGCGAGGCGGTTTTGGAGATACGTGGCATATTTTTTCGACCGGAACGTGCACGTGGCGGTCCAAGGTGGCATTCCACCTCTCAGTCTTTGTTCCTCCTCGTCTGCCCGGGCCATTTCATCGAGCACATGGTAGGCAGCTCGTCGTTGAGGCCAAGGACCTTTCCCGGCACCGGCCGATGGCGGAGGGCATGAGCTACGACGGGGACGCTCGGCGCAGGGCCCTCGCCGTCCACGGCCGCTCTGGCCCCTTGCCCGGCACTCAGAATTCAGGAGCAGGGCAAGGCGCGTAGACGGGGGAAACTGGGGATGGTGATGATACCACAGTCGCAGCCGAAGCAGATGGTGAGAGCCTACTTCGGCGGCCATATCCACGCCCCTCGCGTCGCAGGTAAGTAGGATAACCCAATCCTTCCGATCCACCTCGCCGTCGCCGTGTGGATCTCACCTGAATCCCAACCTTCAGGTAAGTTCTTTGTTCCATCAGAGGATGCATGCGACCCGTCGGTACAGAGAACAGAAGCCGTGGTGGTACAGACCGGAATGCATTCCCCTCCTCTGTTTCCAATTGTATTGAGGTATCTGCAACCACTAAGCACTGATGCCTGTCATGCTTCTTTTCTTCTTTTGTATTCAGACATATGGCGATGGTCAGAGATGACTGGCTTTGTTTTTGGTTGTTTCAGAGAGCTTCTACTTTGGTAGGTCAAGCATTTCTCTGTTTTTTGCAAACCCGAGGCGCCTGAGCTACTAGTACTACTGGAGGCTAGCACACTGTGCTGCACACAGTGACAGTGCTGTCACTGGAGCACTCCAGTAGAAAAGACTGGGTGTGGCTCCAAGAAAAGGACCAGCGGACCACACATATGTCTGGAGATGCAGGCAGGAGCTTCACTACGATATGCTCTAGATCTAATAGAGAGAGTTCTTCACTAGCTGGCTGCTCTCACGAGTTACAAGGAATCTGATGAGGCGATGGCGGCCATTAGCTTGGGCAGACCATCATTCCGGCTGGTAAGATCTTCCCTTCAAGGATCTCCCTGAAGTTTTCTTCCCAAATTTCCGTTCTTGAGGGCTCAGCGTTTCTTCTACTATGAACATGCCTATGAAGTTCTGCACTTGTTTTAACTTAGCTGACTGCTCTAGATTAGAGGTTTCCCTATCTCTTGTTCTACTACATATTTTACTCCCGCTTGCTTCAGATCTAGGCTAAAGAGCCAACCGAAACTCGGCTAGATCTGCAGATTAAGGATCCCAGCCTCAGCTAGTAATTTATTATGTATGTAGGAGCAGAGGCAAATGATCTAGGACACAGCCATCTTTCTGCAACTTTCAAGCCTCCATCTAATTGAGGCTGGAGCCTGGAGATGCTAGGTTGCCGACGAACAGAAGCTCCCAAAACAGAGTTGTAAGGTTTTCTACTTCCAAAGTTGCTTGCTGTAGTGACCGTCCCGTTCTGGGCATCCAAGATTTCCATTTAACCAAATGTAATGAGGAAGGAAGACTTTAATAATGACGCACTTTGCTTGTACTATTTCCCCTTTCTCTTATCCTCATACAGGTGTTGTACTTGGTAGCACTATCTTACAACCTAAAACAAGAACATTTGTGCTCGATGTATCTGACAAATATGAACTAGATGCAAACTTCACAATCTCGTATGCTGATTCTGTATGCTATGTATATGTGTCTTTTAGGTTCCCATGCTACACTAGTCATAGTACTTACATTCATCTAATGATCTTCTTCAACAATGTCAGGACATAGAAGATCACTGCGTTTAACTTGGAAGAAGCTTAGCCAGGCATTCGACAGTCTACAAAGAAAAGATGGCAGAGGCTGTTGTTTATGTCGTGCTTCAGAAAATTGCTGCTAGTTTGGGGCGGGATGCTCTAAAAGCAATAGGCTCACGGTTAGGAAAAGAAGCATCGGATTTACTTGAAGCTGAGAACAACATGAAGCAGCTTGAGATTGAATTTAGAGTTATGAAAGCTTTTCTAATCCAAGTAACAATGTGCTCATCACGTAATCTGGCTTTTGATGCGTGGCTTGATGAGGTAAAGAGGGTTTCACATGACGCTGAGGATGTAATTGACGGGTATGAATACCTGCTTGGACAATCAACTACACAAACACAAGGTTGTAGTTCACTGAAGAAACTATGGCGGCGTTCCAAACATGCTGGTGGTTGGCGAAGCATTACTGAACAGCTTAAGCAGATTGAGGTCCGCCTTTCGAAGCTCACAAGCATGAGAGATCGTTATGGCATCACAATCAGTGCAGAAGGAGAAGTTAGCCACACAAGCCAGAACGGTCAGCTGGAACATGCTCTGGACTCAACATGTATAAACATCGAGGATGAGGTGGTCGGGATTGAAAAAGAAACATCATGGCTTGTACAACAGTTGATACATGGGCAAGAAGAACGGACAATCGTCTCTGTCTGTGGTATGGGTGGTTTAGGCAAAACGACTCTTGTCCGTCAGGTCTATAAAAAGGATGAAATTAAGCAGAATTTTGACTGTTCTGCATGGATTTCAGTTTCTCAAAGTTACAACATTGAACATCTGTTGAGGGAACTATTAAAGCAGCTCCAGGAGAAGGAAAAGGACATCCCTCATCAGGTTGACACTAGGGATGCTGCAAGCTTGGTACAAACACTAACGGACTTCTTGCAGGACAAAAGGTATTTGATAGTCTTGGACGACATGTGGAGTCGAGATGCCTGGGTATTATTGAATCATGCACTGGGTATAAGCAAAAACGGAAGCAGGATCATCATAACTACACGAAATGAAGATGTTGCTTCATTGGCTGATGATGAGCACGGCATTCAGCTTAAAACTCTTGGGAAGGAGGAAGCATGGGACCTCTTCTGTAGAAAAGCCTTTCCAAGATTAGAAGGGAAAACATGTCCCCAGAGTCTAATTTATTGGGCAGAAAAGATTGTGGACAAGTGTGAAGGGTTGCCACTAGCTATTGTTGCCATTGGAAGTTTGCTGATGCGCAAGAGGCTATCTGAAAATGAATGGAAATGCTTCTATCATCAGCTGGATTGGCAGATAGTTAACAACCCAGAGCTCAGCTCCGTGAGGAATGCCCTGGACCTTAGCATCAACCATTTACCAGGAAATCTGAAGAACTGCTTTCTGTACTGTGGTATATTTCCTGAAGACTGTTTGATTCGAAGAGAATACCTTATTCGGTTATGGATAGCTGAAGGATTCATAGAAGAAAGGGGGCCAGGTATAACTATGGAGGAAGTAGGGAATGAGTATCTCCATGAAATTGCTCAACGTTCGCTTCTTCAAGTGATTCAGAGGGATGCTGATGGCATGGCCCAGACATTCCAAATGCATGACCTTGTAAGAGATATAGTTCTAAGCAAGTGCACAGTTGAGAAATTTTCTCTTCTTCTGGATAGCTCTCGTGATACTATGCGCAGCAGAGAAGCACGGCGTGTTTCGGTACTGAAAGCTGACAGCATTGAAGATACTCTTGATGGCGGAGAAAAGATACGATCCTTCATTTTGTTCGATCATAGAGTATCATCCTCCTGGGTAGAAACTGCTACTCGAAATTTCAGATTGCTACGAGTCTTGTCCTTACAATTCGCAGAGATAACGAAGCTCCCTGATGTTGTGACCACTCTGTTCAATTTGCGCTACCTTGATTTATCTTACACCAATCTTGAAGTGGTTCCCAAAGCATTGTGTAAGTTGAGGAAGCTGCAGATGCTAGATCTTATGGTAACTCATGTAGTGGAACTGCCACCTGAAATAAAGAAGCTGACTGAGCTCCGATTTCCGCGAACATATGTCATCCATGATTATGATGCAAGAATATTTGATACATATCAAGGTGCTAAAGTATATCCCGGAATTTGTCTTCTGAAGGATATGCAAGAACTAGGAAATGTGGAAGCAAACAAAGATTTAGTCGTCAATCTTTGCAACTTGACGTTACTCCGAAGACTTGAAATAACAAAAGTCAAGAGTGAGCACATTAAGGAATTGTGGACCTCCATCACAATATTGGTGCACCTTTCTAATCTTGATATAATCTCTCATGCCAAGGAAGAAGTTCTTGATCTGGAAAACTTAGATCCTCTGCCAAATCTGGAATACTTTTACCTGAAAGGCAAGTTGCAAGGAGGTGTTATCCCAACAATATTCAGCGGTTTCAGAAAACTCAGAGACCTACGCATGGGGTGGTCCAGGTTGCAAGCAGATCCAATTCCTTCATTTGCACACTTATCGCACCTGGTTGAACTTCACCTTTACAGAGTCTATGAGGGGCAGATCATGACTTTCAGGACAGGTTGGTTTCCAAAGCTCGAGAAACTGTACTTGGCTGACATGGAGCTGCTCAGTTGCATCGAAGTGGAGGCTGGGACCATGCCGATCCTTAATTATATGCAGCTCATTGGTCTGAAAAGTATGCTCGTTGTTCCAGCAGGATTCCAAAATTTGACCTCACTCCAACAGATGGTCCTCAAGGACATGCCAGTGGAATTTATGACTACGGTAAGAGGAGAAGACTGTACCAAGCATATACCCCTGATACTTCATCGCCTTCGCCAATGATGCAGTTGCCGCTAGTAAAAATGTAAGTTTAAGTTTAAAAAATATGTAAGTTTTTATTTATTTATGATTTCTCCAAATATTCTTATGCTGTGAAACATTTTCTCACTTTAGTTTGGCGTGGGCCACATGAATATGAATCATAACCAACCGCCATGAGGAACTCACAAAATTGTGCTTTACACGTTTAATAAGAACATAAATAATACTAGTTCATATCAGTTGAGCAGATTAGTTACCTATAATCATTTAGAGGAAATTTGTTATCGTATCCATGACTTATCATATATACTTTTTTTTTCTAAACATACAAATTATTGATCTCTCACACTATGATTCTTTTCTCAATTCCTTCATCCGTTCATCATTTAGGGATCCCCATGCAAAATAACGACATTAAACAGGAATTGTTTTCCCTTGCAGATACCATTGAGATGAAGAAGCTGTTCTATGTGTGTGTAATTTGCTGGTGGTTCATCAGTTTGTTTGTGTATTGTATTTGAACTCTGGAGTGACTAGTACTTAATTTGGAACTGTAATAACAAGGTAGTGGCACACTTCAGGTTTTTTGTCCCATAGTTTGTATACGACAAGGTACAAACAGTGGGTTTTCCTGAAATGTGCTTTTATCCGTGATTGTTTATGAAAATATTTGATTCAGTCCTTTGATCAGTTTGATTTACACACCCTGATGCCGCCATTATCCATTTCGGAGTCTTCGAAGTTTGAAAGTAGAGTACCTATTTTCTCTTATTTCTACCTTTTTCACTTGGTGTTCATCCAATGGATGAGGAACCTGCATTTCGACGGACCGATGCTTTGAACTTCTGATGTACGTATTGTATGGATTCATTCGTTCAGATGGTTGGAACTGAATCGTGCGCCTTCTGCAGCCACATTGCCAGGTCAAGAATCAAATTGTCCGGTCAGGTTGAGGATGAATTTCACTTCTGGAGAGCGCTCACCTATATCTCGATAGAATATATTGTATCTTTGACCGTCCATAGCTCAGAAAGGATAACTGAAGCTGAATTTGCCTGTTTCAGATACACATTAATTGGAAAGACTCTGCTCTGTGCAACATTTTAGCAGCCTAGACAGTAATAGCACAACACATGGTTCTGCTGAACAACTGATCGCAAGATATTGGCCTGCAGATGGAGATATTCATTCACCTTGGCGCAGATGAGGATTAGGTGATATGTACTTGGGTCCGTATTCTTAGATGTGTATAGTCTTTTTTGGTTTATCCCCATTGTATAAGGGGTCTCTTGCACTTTACCATACACATGTACATGTATTGGCCTTTGGCCCTCTAGTGAACAGAGTTGCTCATTCCTAACATGGTATCAGATGCTTAGGTTCCTCTCATTCTCCCGCATGATGCAACTCCGTGCGTGCTCCACCCTCGTCGCCGCCGCTGCTAGCCTCCGTCCCTAGCCTCCGGCCGTCCTGCTGCCCGCTTCCTTTTCCAACTGCGCTTGAGCTGGTCCGGCTACTGCCTGTGGCTGCCTCGTTCCCGAGCTGCCTCGTCCCAGCCCCGTTCAGCTGCCGTGTCCCCAGCCTTGTCCGGCTGCCGCCGCTGCCGCCTTGTCCGGCCGCTGCCGCTGCCGCGTTGTCCGGCCGCAGCTGCTGCCGGGTCAGCCGCCGCCGCCCGGTCCGCTGCCGCCCCCGCCTGGCACCCCCCAGCTGCTGCCGGGTCCGCCGCCCTGGTGCCCCTTCAGCCGCCGCCCGGTCCGGCCGCGGCCCCGTCCTCCTTGGTGCGGCCCGGCCCCGGCTCTCCTCTGACTCCCTCTGCGCCTTGCCTCCCTGGTTGCGGGAGGATTCTCCCGATCTCGTTCACTCTCTGGTTCGAGCGGTTCCCTCGATCCAGATCGAGCTGAGAATTCGTTGACCAAAAAGAGAGAGAGAGAGAGAAAAGAAAAGAAAAGAAAAGAGAGAGACTTTCCCATGTCGTCTTCGGGCTATGTCGCTGTCCCTCGGTGCTCGGTGATCTTCGATGGCACCAACTATGCTGAGTTTGTGGGCTTCATGCGCATGCATATGCGTGGCCTTCTTTCGTGGGGTGTTCTGTCTGGCGAGGTCCCCTGTCCGCCATGCCCGGTTGCGCCAGTGGTCCCAATCCCACCAGTGCCGCCGGTCCTTGCTGCTGATGCTTCTCAGGCTGACCGGGATACTGCCAAGGCTCTCGATGATGCTGCGATTGATGCTTATGACCAGCAGGTATCCGCTTACTCCGATGCTCTCTCTGTGTACCGGGATGATCTGTCAGCTTACACCCAGTGGTGCAATGATGATGCTCGAGCTGTTGCTGTTCTCACTGCGAGTTTCCTCCCTCAGTTTGCTTCGGAGTTCATGGGACTTGGCACAGTTGCAGCAATGTGGTCTTATCTCTGTCAGCGCTATCAACCCTCTGGTGATGCTCTCTACCTATCTGTGGTGCGCTAGGAGCACGCCTTCCAACAAGGTGATTCTTCTGTTGATGAGTTCTATTCACAATGCTCTGCCATCTGGCGCCAGCTTGACTCTCTTCGGACAGTTGTTTGTGGAACCTATCGTTGCTTTCAGACTACTCGGTCTGATCTGGAGTTTCAGCGGGTCCATGAATTATTATCTCGTCTCCGATATGAGTTTGAGCCTCGACGTGCTCACTTGCTTGCTCGTGGTCGTGTTCCTATCTCAGAGATACTTGCTGAGCTTCGTGCTGAGGAGACCCGCCTTCGCTCTGCTGGATTGCTTCTGGTTCCGTCAGTTCTGGCCGCCTAGGCTCCTGTGTCGTTTGCTGGCCTCACTGCTCCGCCGCTCCTGCCTACTCCTCCAGGGGGGGGGGGGTGAGCCGTCCTCCTTATGCTGAGAAGGGCACGTCGTGCCGTGACACCGTCTGTGGTTACTGCTCCCGGCCAGGTCACCCAGAGTCCGATTGTCGCCAGAAGAAGCATGATTAGAGGCGTTCCTCCTTCAGCGGGACTCTTGTGTCTTCCTCGACTCCGTCACTCACTGACCAGGACATTGTTCGTCTCAAGCGTTTTCTTGCTTCCTCAGGCTCCTCGTCGACTACTTCTGCTGCTGATGTGACTGCGTCCCCTTCGTCACCACCACCGGCATCTACACAGTCAGGTACATCTTCGCGGGTTCTGGATTCTGGAGCCTCCTTTCACATGTCTTCTGATTCTTCCCCGTTGTCCTCTCTTCGACCTCTTGATTTGCCTGTTAATGTTCTTACTACCGATGGCATATCTGTTCCTGTTGCTAGTTGAAAGAACATGCGGTGCCCCCATGTTTGGTTTTGGCAATTGATGACAATCTCTATGGACTAATGGTTTCCTTGAGTTATATTTGAAGGGTTTGTCCATAGGCTTTTCTTGGAGTCCATTTGTTGGTTTCAAGGAGAGTTTGTGATGACCACGGTGCTATTAAGGAATTATCCAAAGATCGGTCATGTGAGTGTTGAGCTTATTGCAAGCATGTCTTGAAGAAGAAGATTGTGTGATCATTCATGTCTACCTTCAAGACATCATCCAAATGAAGAGAGTTGGAAAGATTCAACACACAAAGCACACAAGATGTACCGAGGGATCAAGTGATCCCATGGTATGGTAAGCATTGTCCATTATGCTTTGTGTGCTAACCCATGGTCTTCGTGAGAGTTCTTTGTGGGGTTAGGTTGCGGTGTGCAAGTTCAAGTGATGAATCACGAAGAGATCAAGTGCTTGAAGCTTGCCGTCCATTGTGGTGACAATGGACTTGTGAAGATGAGCGGAAGAGTGGCTCACCCATTGTGGAGTATGGGGCAGCAATCATCTAGTCTTCATCGAGCCAACGCAATCAAGAAAGGTGGTCCATCTTGAGGATGAGTAGATCATCATCATCTAGCTCAAGTGGACTTTGTGCAAGGCAAAGGTTTACCCTTGATAGGTTTTCTATTTTACCGGTCTCATGGTAGTTGCGGGAGACCGGGTTATAGGATCGATTGCCTTACTATCAAGGGGGGCTCTCGATGAGTTGCTTGATCGTATCGTTCGTAGAGAGCTCAAACCATTGCATCCTTGCATCATCTTTATTGGTTATTGTTTGGTTCTTCTCCTTGTGAGATTTGGAGCTTATGGTCATTTTTATGACAAGCTCGAGTTCATCGAAAACGGAGTTCACATGCTTCTTCTATGATGTTTTCGATGTTGGAGGGTATGTCGGTTCTTCTCTATTGGAGGTTTCACTCCTTTGTTTGTTAAGCTACCTCCCCTGCCTCGATGTTTTGATGCTACTCGTCTTCCTCTATCCAACAAGCTTGAGTTTGCTCAATTTGGAGCTCATTTGCAGAAGTTATGGCAGTTCTGGTTTTATTGTTTCCCTCCGTTGTCTTCTCTACAAAATGAAGGACTCCTAGTGTTGCTGATCTGGGGCATGCGGTAGTACTACTCTCCGGAGCGGTAGTACCGCAGGCCCTTGCGGTAGTACCGCAGTCCCCTGCGGTAGTACTGCATGTGCTCACGGTAGTACCGCTCTGTGGGAGCGGTAGTACCGTGGCCTCAGGCCAGGCGCAGCTGCTCGAGCGGTAGTAGGGGTGGATGTAATTTTTTACATCCGCGCCCTACGCGGTAGTACCGCGCCGCGGGTGTGGTAGTACCGTGGGCTCTGGCCAGGCTTAGCAGCATGAGCGGACGTAGGGGCGGATGTAATTTTTTACATCCGCGCCCTACGCGGTAGTACCGCTCTTCGTGTATGGTAGTACTATGCCGGATTTTTGCGCAGGTCCTCCCTCAGCGGAAGTAGATACGGAAGTAATTTTTTACTTCCGTGCTTTCTCTGCGCCTAGTGTTGCCTGCCTTACGGTAGTACCGTAGGGGCGCGCGGTAGTACCGCTCCGGCGGTTCTACCGCTCGTTGCCCTGTGCAACAGGCCTTCATCTGGCTAGTGCTGCACATGCGGTAGTACCGCAACCTGCAGCGGTAGTACCGCAGCCAACCGCGGTAGTACCGCAGTTCCGTGCGGTAGTACCGCGTCGTGTGGGCTGAGTGAGGGGATAACGGTTGGATTTCTCCCCATCTATAAAAGGGGGTCTTCTTCCCCATTGAGACTTATTCTTTGAGCTCGTGTTCTTCCCCCATTGTTGACCTTCTTCGAGCTTGCTAACTCTCAATCCCTCCTATGATTCTTGCTAGTTCTTGAGGGAAAAGAGAGAGGAGATCTAGATCCACGTTTCCACCAATCACTTTCTCCTCTAAGTGAAGGGAACCCCTTGGATCTAGATCTTTGAGTTCTTCGTGTTCTTTTTTCGTTCTTCCTCTCATTTTCCTCCCTAGCATTAGTTGCTTTGGTGGGATTTGGGAGAGAAGGACTTGGGCACTCCGTGTGCCCTTGCCATTGCATTTGGTGCATCGGTTTGAGTTCTCCACGTGATACGTGGAAGTTACAAGTTGAGAAGCTTATTACTCTTGGGTGCTTGGTGCCCTTGAGCTTGTTCCTCTTGGGTGCTTGGGCACCCTAGACGGTTGGTGGTGTTCGGAGCTCAATCATTATGGTGTAAAGCTCCGGGCAAGCGTCGGGGTCTCCAATTAGGTTGTGGAAATCGCCCCGAGCAATTTGACGGGTACCGGTGACCGCTCCCAAGGGTTGCTAAAGTGCACGGGTTCGGTGACCGCCCCCAAGGGTCGCCATTTGTACGGGTTCGGTGACCGCCCTCAAGGGTCCCTTAGTGGAATGACGGCATCTTGCATTGTGCGAGGGCATGAGGAGATTACGGTGGCCCTAGTAGCTTCTTGGGGAGCATTGTGCCTCCACACCGCTCCAAACGGAGATTAGCATCCACAAGGGTGTGAACTTCGGGATACATCGTCGTCTCCGCGTGCCTCGATTATCTCTTACCCGAGCCCCTTTACTTATGCACTTTACTTTGTGATAGCCATATTGTTTCTTGTCATATATCTTGCTATCACTTAGTTGTTTACCTTGCTTAGCATAAGTTGTTGGTGCATATAGGTGAGCCTAGTTGTTGTAGGTTTTGTGCTTGTCAAATTAACCGCTAGGTTTATTCCATATTTGTTCAAGCCTTAACCGTAATTATTTTAAGCGCCTATTCACCCCCCCCCCTCTAGGCGACACCCACGATCTTTCACTAGTCGTGGTATTCTTTTCACTGCATCTTTTTCTGTTCCGAGTGTTTCACATGTTCCTCGCCTTACCATGAATCTTTTTTTGCTGCCCAACTTTCTGATTCTAGTTGTCGTGTCATTCTTGATACCGACTCTTGCTCTATTCAGGAGCGTCGCACCAAGGCTTTGGTTGGTGCTGGCCCCCGGCGCCGTGAGTCAGAGGGCCTTTGGGAGGTTGACTGGCTTTGTGTTCCTTCCGCTGCCACCACTTCTACCAGGTCTCATGCTCTTGCTGCCTCTTCGTCTGCGTCCTTCCAGCCGTGGCATCATCGCCTTGGTCACATCTGTGGCTCTCGCTTGCCTTCTTTAGTTCATCAGGGCCTCTTAGGGTCTGTATCTGGAGATGTCTCCTTACATTGTAATGGTTGCAGACTTGGCAAACAGACTCAGTTACCTTATCCTACTAGTGAGTCTTTATCTCAATGTCCTTTTGACTTAGTTCATTCTGATGTCTGGGGTCCTGCTCCCTTTGATTCGAAAGGTGGTCATCGCTACTATGTTTTGTTTATTGATGATTTCTCTCGCTACACTTGGCTCTACTTCATGAAATCTCGTAGCGAGGTTCTCCCTATATACAAACGTTTTGCTGCCATGGTTCACACCCAGTTTGCCACGCCCATTCGTACCTTTTGTGCTGACTCCGCTGGAGAGTATATCTCTCAGCTGTTGCGTGGTTTTCTTAAGGAACAGGGTACTCTTGCCCAGTTCTCTTGTCCTGGTGCTCATGCTCAGAATGGCGTTGCCGAACGAAAGCATCGTCATTTTCTTGAGACGGCTCGTGCGCTGATGATTGCTGCTTCCCTTCCACCCCATTTTTGGGCTGAGGCTTTCCGCATCCACCTATCTCATCAACGTTCAGCCATCGACTGCTCTGCATGGTGGTATTCCTATGGAGTGTCTCACTGGTCGCTCTCCTGACTACTCAGCTCTACGTATGTTTGGATGCGTGTGCTATGTTCTTCTTGCCCCCCGAGAACGCACCAAACTGACTGCTCAGTCGGTTGAGTGTGTTTTCCTTGGCTACAGTTATGAGCACAAGGCTATCGATGTTGCGATCCTAAGGGTCGTCGCTTGCGCATCTCGCGTGATGTGACTTTTGACGAGTCTCGTTCTTACTACCCACGTTCTTCTTCCTCGAGTTTCTCTGTGGATGACCTTTCTTTTCTTCTCCTTCCTGATACACCCCGCTATGTGCCTCATGTGTCACCTCTTCCTCCAGCACCTCTCATTCCTTCTCATTCACCAGCGATCCCGTCTTCTCCATCCCACTCCTCCACCTCTCCACCATCATCTCCAGTCCGTTGCCCTCTCTCACAATTTCCTCTCCACTATACTCGTCGATCTCGTACTGAGGATGTCTCCTCTAACGAGCCTTCCACCTCTGGTGCACCTCCTCTCACGCCTCCTCTGGTTCACAACCTCCGTACTCGGCCTCGCTGCCCACCTGACCGCTACTCCCCTGATTGGTACGGTCTCTCTGTTATTGCTGAGCCCACTTCCTAACGAACTGCCATGACTCAGCCTGAATGGCAGCTTGCGATAGCCGAAGAGCTTGCTGCTCTTGAGCGCTCTGGCACATGGGATCTGGTTCCCCTTTCTTCCAGTGTCCGTCCCATCACCTGCAAGTGGGTCTACAAGATTAAGACTCGCTCCGATGGTTCTCTTGAGCGCTACAAAGCTCGTCTTGTGGCCCGTGGTTTTCAGCAGGAACAGGGGCGCGATTATGATGAGACACTCGCTCCTGTGGCCCACATGACCACTGTCCACTCTTCTTGCTATGGCTTCTGTTCGTCAGTCAGTGGTCTATCTCTCAACTTGATGTTCAGAACGCTTTTCTCAACGGCGAGTTGCGTGAGGAGGTTTATATGCAGCCACCACCGGGGTACTATGCTCCTGATGGTATGGTCTCTAGACTTCGCCGCTCCCTCTATGGTCTCAAACAGGCCCCTCGCGCCTGGTTTGAGCGTTTCGCCTAGTGATCATGGCCCCACGTTGTTTGTTCACACGTCTCCTTGTGGTCGGACTCTTCTCCTTCTCTATGTTGATGATATGATCATCACTGGTGACGACTCTGATTACATTGCCTTTGTTAAGGCTTGCCTTTGCGACCAGTTTCTCAGGACTGATCTTTGTCCACTTCGGTATTTTCTTGGGATTGTGATCTCCTCCACCTCTGATGGCTTCTACATCTCCCAAGAAAAATATATTCAGGATCTTCTTGCTCGCGCTGCTCTCGGTGATGAGCGCACAGTTGTGACTCCCATGGAGCTCAATGTTCAGCTTCGTGCCTCTGATGGTGACCCTCTTCCTAATCCCACTCGCTATCGTCACCTTGTTGGCAGTCTTGTCTATCTTGCTGTTACGCGTCCTGACATCTCCTATCCTGTCCATATTCTGAGTCAGTTCGTTTCAGCCCCCACCTCTGTCCACTATAGTCATCTCCTCCGTGTTCTACGATATCTTCGTGGCACGATCTCTCTGCGCCTTTTCTTTTCCCGCTCCAGCTCGACTCCCTTATTGTCAGACAGTACTGGTGCTATCAGTATTGCGCGTGACCCGGTGAAGCATGAGCTCACAAAGCACATCGGTGTGGATGCCCACTTTGTGCGTGCTGCTGTGCAAGATCAGACTCTCGCTCTTCACTATGTGCCCTCTGAGTTACAGTTGGCGGACTTCTTCACGAAGGCACAGACTCGAGCGCAACATAGTTTTCTTCTCTCCAAACTAGTGTTGTCGATCCACCATGAGTTTGAGGGGGGTGTTAGATGTGTATAGCCCTTTTCGGTTTATCCCCATTGTATAAGGGGTCTCTTGCACTTTACCATACACATGTACATGTATTGGCCTTTGGCCCTGTGAACAGAGTTGCTCATTGCTAACACGTATTAGGTGGTACAGAGCCCGAAACCCTTCCCTCCCCGCGCCGCCACCCGTGAGGCGGCCGGCGAGGGCCCCCAGATCCGCTCGCCGCGAGCCTCCCCTCCTCCTCCCTCCTCCCTCGCCGCCGCCAGGGGGCGCGGCCGGGCGAAGCCCGACCGACGCCGGCGGCGGCGGGGCCTGTTCTTCCCCCGGCGCGACGGGGCGACGCGGGCTGCTTCTTCGGGTGCGGGCGCGGTGCGGACGCGGGGCACCGCGGCGTGGCGGCGCGCGGCCTCCTGGCGGGCGTGGCGCGGCGTGGCCGGCTGCACGGTGGTGCACGCCTTGCCTTGGCGGCCGGATCCATCCGGCAGGCGGCGCGAGCTGCGGGCGGCGTGGGCGGCGGCTGGGGTCCGGGTTCGGGCCCCCGGTGACTGCGTTGATTCCTCTCCGTCGCGGGCGTGCGGTGGTGGTGCGGCTCGGCCGGTGGCAGTCCGGTGCCTGGTGGTGGTGGCCAGCGGTGTGCGTGGTGGTGGTGCTTTCACTTGGCGGCTCTCTGTGCAGGGAGGCAGGGGAGCGGCTTGACAGGGGCGGCTGCGTCGACGGCGTGCCGGCTGCAGCGCGAAGGCGGGAACTTTACGGGCCTCGGAGATCCCGGCCGGGCCTGTGCGGCCACGGGCCTGGTATGTTCCTGCTATTGCGTCCGGTCAGCTACCGTCTTCGACGGTGGAGGTGGGGCCCTCCCGCGTGCCGACGGTGCTGTTGCCCTAGTCCCGGCTCCTCTCACTCTTTGTGCGGACCATGCTTCACGGTGCCGTGGTGAGACGGCGTGGGAAGCTTCGTGACCGAGTTGGCACAGGGTGAGGGTCTGTTTGGTGGCGAGTTCTGGAGTGCCTGAGGTGGAGGTTGGGATCGGGAGAAATCTCTGTTGGCTTGGCCGACACCGACGCGGTGGCGCTTGCGGGTACCGCCTGACCTTCCTGAAGGGCGTCGGGGCTACCCTTCCTCTCTCCTCACAGCGTACCGGGGGAAACCCTTGGCAGCAGCGTCGTCATCGTCGCGTCCCTTCTTGGAGGTGCTGATTGGTACCGATGCTTCGGAGGCTCGGAGCTTGGTGGGCGATCTCCGGTGGGTGCAGCGGCCACGAGGCTTCTTCGGTTTTTTTTTTGTCGATCCGCCGTTGTTGGCATTAGTTTCTCTTGTATTTTCTCTTTCTTTTCTTTTGGGCGTGACTGTGCTGCTTCCGCCCCAGCACCTATTGTTGAATGTTCGGTTGGTTGCTTTGTATACAAAGCGGGGGAAACCCTTTTTCGGCAACACGTATTAGGTGGGTGGAATCCTTAACAGCAAACACAAGGGCGTGAACTGCCTAAATGCGAGTGAAACCTCACATGCACGACACCAAAGTTATGCTTTTGTGCTTCGAGCGTTGACGTGACCCCGTAAGATAATTTACTAGGCGACGCTGGTCTTACTTGCCTCACTTTCTCTTTAAGGAATGTTAGCTGTTGGCAACAGCTTTGTTTTCATGAACTTTGTACTACAAAATTGCGTGTTTGATACGTGCACTGATGCAAAGGTTAGAAGATCAATGAATTACACCACCTTCAAAAACAAAAAGGCACGTGAATGCATAGTTACCACGCAAAAAAAAAAGAGAAGAAAAGTGAATGCATAGTTTATTTAGATCTCTCGTAATCTTTGACATACCCAAGGACCAGACTCATAACAAAGAATCCTGAGCTATTGATCTAGTGGTTGGCCAGTGACTTCATATCAATGACTACCGCCTAAATCTCTTATAAAGAGCAAGGATTCCCTAAGCAAAATATGAATGCCCTCATTTTTCATTTCTTTCGGCTTAGAATCATCCGATATTATTTCGTGCCTTATTTGTTGTGTCTCTAGGATTCAAACTTGATAGACATAGGCATAGAAGGCACCAGGAATAATCGTAAATGTAGCATGCACCCTTTTCTCTTCACTACTGTTGTGTATATCTCTTCCACCATAGATCCACGTCGTGACTATGTGCTTCAAAGTGAAATCACCTCATGCGGCCATGCCCTTGTGATCGTCATGGAAAGCTGGATGGCCTGCTAGATTGTTTGGAGGGTCACATTCTAAGGGATAAGGGATCATGCCCCACCGATACTCCACAATGTTATAGGAAATATTGTTGAACTTCAGTGCCGGAGGTGACAACCTCTTCCTCACCAAAGTAGAGCAAATCACATGAACTTAGGGAAAGAAAGTGGACCTGAAGACTACACCTAGGTCAAGGTACAGTCCTGCCTTCCAAGGTGTTCCACTGAGATGAAGCAGTTGTTCTATCTTTGTGTAATTTGCTGATGGTTCAACCATCTGGTTTTTAACAATCAATCTGCACGTATTTATCAATTTGTGCCTCGGAACTGAAATTTGTCAGTGCGTTGTATTTGAACTCCCGAGTGACTAATTACTTTGGAAATTAATAATAACGTGGTAATGTGCTTCAGGGTTTTTTTTTTTTGAAGAAAAAAAATCAGGCTTGTTGAAAATATAACTTAGTCTTCAGTTTAGTGAAAACTGTGACTTATACTTTCAAAGAAACAAGGAAAAGGTTCAGATTATATTTTCACTAAATTGAACTTAAACTTTCAGAATCGGCTAAGACATAAAACATATCAATCGAATTAGATATGGAGGGACCCTTTTGCTCAAATAATTCGTCAAAAGAATCTCTAATGTGAAAACAGCACGAGAGATTCTCATTGGTACGCATGAAGGAGAAAACCTACCATTCATCATTCCCTCTCTGGAATGAATACACCCAATGTCTCATATAACAAGGGTACCGGTCAATAACCACTGGGGATCAATAGTAAGAAGATGACCACGTGAAATTTGCACAGAACCAGCGGACAGATTCAGCAAATTAAGATATGTATATGCATTATTAATCCCATCCATGATCAGGTGCATCCACGACTACTGTGAAATACCAGCTCCCATATCCACGAATTGCCGGTTAGTTGGGGTCAGAGCAGAGAAAACCATTTGTTATGGGGTTCTCTCAACATTGGCCAGCATAGAACAGCTTTCCAAGAAACCTTCAGTAGCAGCTCATAAGAACCGTATGTGCACAACTCCTCTTCACAAGACGAAGCCGAAGGAAAACTACAGCTATACGTGCAGCAGGTTTGAAATGGCTAACACCAAGAATCACCACCCATGTACCACCCTTGCACCTGAACTGAACCTGGAGGGAGAAGAGAGCAGAGGAGGTCACGGTGCTTACCACTGCATTGGACCCAAGGAATGCTGTCCTCCTTGTCCTGGAGCTTGTTGAGGATGCTGAAGATACCCATCTCTTGCACCTCCTCCAGGCCTGCAGCAGAGTTGGAGCTTCACGAACATCTTACTTGTATCCCTTGCCCATAAGAAGGGAGAAAACGCTCCTGTTTTGAGTACACGGCTGCATCATCTGGATCAAGCATCATCGCCTACAACCAACAAGGCAAATCGACAGGTTGACCATGAAATAAACAAAAAACTGTTTTGAATCTGTGGACACGTGACAGTGATATACAATGCAGCAAAATTGTAAAATTAAACGCAGCAAAAGGCATCAATTCCTTCCTGGCTTTTAGTTTCTCTCTTTTCTTTTGCTTTCTTCTTTCTTTTTCTTTTGCTCTGCCTTTCTTCTTTTCTTTATTTTTTCTTCCCTGTTTCCAATTTTTAATTTTGATTATGGTCAGCGTACTACGTGCTACGTGCTAGCATTATCTTGTATGCATGCACATGCACTTGAACGACAAATTTGTAATTACAAAACTCAATCAAGCATGAAGAATCGACTTATGATTGGATGGTTACAAGGGCAGTGGTATTCGTAGCCCATCAGAGTTTAAACCCTAAAGTTTGAATGCTTTGGTGTCTCATGAAGTTAGAATATATTTTTTTAGTTGGAGGCGACGTCCCCATTGATAGCGAGACATTTATTGTGTCTTCGTCAATCTCAAGACCCGGCGGATCAGTCTGTCGGAGATGCTTATAGGAGCAGGGCGTGCTTGCATAGATAAGGGTGATGATATGTACGCTTTTTTTTTGAGACAAGGGTAATTGTATGTACGTGTTTAAGAGTGTCTGCCTTGTACTGTGTTTCTTAAAAGAAACTCAATCAATTATTGGGCCTAACCCATTGACTCAATCAAACGAGGCTCGTGTGAAACATTCGGGCATGACCGGGGGTGTGAAAGTTTAATCCTATCCTGGTAGAAGAGCATGTGCTGGAACAATGTAGAGCTCTCCTGATGCGGAGCATCCCTCGACCATCACCATGGACGTCACACCACCACCGCAAGCACGGAGAGGACCTAGGACAAGAGCACACGCACGTGCCATCGAACCCGAGGTTAACTCTTTCCACTTCGAGTTTCATTCGGATTCACTCGTGAATTGGGTTCTACCTCAATCGGAAGCGTTATGCACTCTTAGGTATCAAGAAGAGGACCGTGAAGAGGCAAGGATGGAGGTACAAGCGACAACGGAGAAGGAAAGGAAGGGAAGGATCGTGAAGAATGAAGAAGTGGAGCACCTGGACACTCTGGGTGCCCGGCCTCAGCCTGGGCGCGGCCCCTGCCAACCCCGGGTCCCCCCCTTCCCCAGGCGTTGCCCTAGCCGGCCCCGGGTGCCCGGCCCTCTCGCCCGGTGCCGCCTGCCACCTCCCCCGGGTGCCCGGCCTCTTCAGCACCAAGGGCGTGGCCCCCTGGTTGGTCCGGGTGCCCGGCCCCTCGCACCCCGGGTGCCCGGCCCCGCCCCCGGTGCCTCCCTCTGACCGGACCGGGTGCCCGGTCCCTCGCACTCCGGGTGCCTGGACCCCTCTGCGTGCCTGCGTGCACTTTTGGGATTTGGTACCTTGTATCCCCCTCTTCCTCTCATTTCGTCCCTAGACTATATAAGCACCTCCCCTAGCTCATTTGTGGGATAGCTAAGAATAGACACAAATCATAGAGCTTAGCTCATGTACCTCCCCTTGTGGGATTCCTCTTGAGAGTGAAGACTCCATTGGAGTACAAGATCTCCATTGGAGAAGACCGTAGGGATTCAAGCCCCCCTTGAGGGAAGGATCTACCTAGATCATCAAGTCCTCATCTTCTTCATAGGATTTGGGATGAACTCTACCATGTATCTTGTTTCCCTTTGATTGTTCATGTACCTTGTGAATCTTATGTGTTTGTTGGTCTAGTGGATGTGTGATTGGACTTGTTCTTGAGTGTTCCTCTTGTTTTCTCTCTTGTGTTCATCTTGTTCTTGGGGATTCCCCCTCCAATTTGTGAAAGATCTTCACTTAGGGTTCCACCCTACAACATCTCCTCATCCTCTGCCGTCCGCCCCGCATGCGCGTCATGTTTCTTCAATGGTCCAGGCTAGAATATATGCCATGCATGCTTGTGTTGCCTTCATCTCGTAGTGGATATTTTTCTGGATTAAATGTCATGAATTTTATTTGTCATACATATTCAACCAATAGATCACACCGCAGGATGCCAGGATCCGTTTTGTTCCTTTCAGTACTCATCAACTTTTAGTTTTTGTACACTTTGCTTATTCCAGTAGCCTAGCAGCGGCATCTTGATGGCTTGTTTAAAACCCCGAGTTCCCAAGTCATCTGTGACATGACCACACTAAGGATTGCACATTTCCGAAGAAAAGACCGTCACTTGTGAGTACTGCCCGATATCAAAAGACACCGTGTCATGTGAGTGACTTCGTATGATGCAGCTGAAGGTAAACCCTCCTTCATGAAGGAAAAAAAAAGAATGTGAGTAACTGATATGACTACCTTATTCTGTTTTTACAAAGCTTCTTCCGTACATGCATGGCGTGCCTCTTCTTTGTCTTTCTCTTTGCCTTTGTAAAAGATGGAGGACGGGATACATAACCCAAGGATCTGAGTCTCGCCACACCATCGAGTTCAATTCACTACCTTCTCTTTTCCGTTTTCTTTCCGATCCAAACTATGTTATCGGACGATTAGCCATTGCATTGCACCTCCTATGTTTTTGTACATGATGATATCCTTCTCCAGCTTAACTATAAAAATCGCTAGCTGACAACTTATAATAATATCGAAAAGTAGTTATCATCATACACATACAGCGCAAATGCCTAACGGTGCCTAAGTTGCGCACACACATTTTTTCGAAAGACTAAGCCGGCATATCATCTTGAAATTTATGAAGTCACCGTAGGCACCTCGTTGTCGATGGAAAGGTTTTCTCCCACTGAATGTGCAGCGCCGGAAATCCTGAAATAAATCCAGGAATATGGGAGCATCAGGATTTGAAACCTGGTGGACTGAGGATACCACAGTCCCTCTAAACATCCAACCACAGGTTGGATCGCTTAAATGGTCGGATTTGATTTGTATCTTTTGTGTCCTTTTTGTATCAGTGGGGCTTTTTCTACTAGTGGAAGTACCGTCCTACAAATAACTGCGGAATTCATTTTGTAGATGCAGAAATTGTACATGCTCGTTGGTGAGACACTAAAGTCCCACGTTACTAGCTACACCGCTCTCTTATAAGATGTCAACACTGAAAGTCCCACGTTACTAGCTATACCGGTCGCTTATAAGATGTCAACACTTGAAACAACTCTATCATGCCAATCTCCTTTATTTGGTACAGGGAGAACAAGAAAGAGTGTGTGAGATGGCGATGAACAACATCACTCGTTTAGTGGTGACATGTGTTGAGAATGGGATGCATCGGAGATTTGCACCGGAGTTGCCAACGGTCTTTCCGCTAGCATAATTCATAAACAATCCGCCCTCAAGGGTTTTCTAGTTCTGACCGGCTTTCCACGCCTGCCATGGTACGCAAGGGTCTGGGTCAGCAGTTCGATGAGAGCTCGGCGATGGTTCCGGCGAAGAAACTGCCCAATCCACAATTCACGGAAAGGCGATGAAACGCCATCACCCACATCGGCCGTCGCGACGGCGCCGTCCATGGCCCTAGCATATCGTCTACTCGCAGCCCTCGCATTGGGTGAGGCTGAGGGGAGGATTGTCAGCGACCTAGAGGGTACCGGAGACGTGAGAAGCTGCTCTTGAAGGTACAGGACGGCCCAAGCGACAAGTGAAGCTTCTGGCATGGCTTGCAGCCCCTGAATGGGCCCATGTTGGCCTTGTAACTGGTATTATGCATGCCTATATGTGAAAATGTATCTTCAACTCAAAAAAAAAATTATGCATTCTTATATGTGACAAACAATGTATATTCTGTTATGCATGCTTGTATGCCTCCCATCTTTTTTTGACAATGTCATGAAATAATTTCTCTCTTATCTTATACCCTCCATCTAACCTCAAAAAAAAAAAAAACTACCACCCATTATATCCGAAAACAATTTCAATAGGAAAACATATACAATCCATGATATGTCATTAAGCATTCTATGCAATTACATAACCACTTATGTAATACATGAGGAAACATATCAGTTGGAAAGCCATTGATTTGCCTATATACAGATGAAACATTTATATGTTCGAACCTTTTGTGTTTCATTGCATCATTTAATTTTACAATTTTGCTGCATTGTATAAAAAATTTGCATGTGTTTTTGTTGTCCTGTGTGAGGTTGTCCTTCTTGATCGAAAGCTTCCGAGAGACAAGGAAGAAGTTTTTGTGCCTCATGGGCCTCAGAGTAAACGAGGTGTCATATGGACAGTCTCCGGGCTTCGACGCCCTAACAGATTATCTTTGATAATAAGGCTTTGCCCAACTCCTTGAGTGCAAACAATCAAACTTGGGTAATGCACTTGCAACATTGAAGTTTCTCTAAATATACTACTAATTAGGAATTGTAATGCTAAACTAATATAATTTTTCTTTTATATTTTGACAGGTGATTATATGTCATATGGACAGTCTCCGGGCTTCGACGCCCTAACAGATTATCTTTGATAATAAGGCTTTGCCCAACTCCTTGAGTGCAAACAATCGAACTTGGGTAATGCACTTGCAACATTGAAGTTTCTCTAAATATACTACTAATTAGGAATCGGTAATGCTAAACTAAATATAATTTTTCTTTTATATTTTGACAAGTGATTATATTTATGTCACACTGTACAAAAAGATCAACCCGCAGGTAAGTATAAATAACTTGTCTTAGTTAATATTTCAACTTCAGTATGATGAGGATAATGTAGGGAAATGAGCCGAGGTAGAATTCAAGTGTTGTATTTTACAGGTTTGATAAAGGACCTAAGTAGACCACCACTAGTAGAAAACCGGACGTGAAGCAAGAAGGGCCTGCTCTTGTCTTTTTCACTGAGACGAAGATGGGAGCGAAACGTGTTGAAAGATTGAAGCAAACCCTGGGTTTTGCAGGGTGTTTTGCAGTGGACAGCAACGGCCTAAGCGGCGGCATAGGTCTGTTCTGGTCTAAGGATGTGGTTGTTGAAGTCAAAAAATTTAGTACCTGCCACATTGATGTTGTGGTGCGGAATGATTCTTCGAATTGAGTGGGATGGAGATTCACTGGGTTTTATGGAGTGCCAAGAACACAAGATAGACATTACAGTTGGCGTTTTCTCTGGACTTTGCATGCCATACCACATATGGCTTGGCTATGTATGGGTGACTTCAATGAAACCTTATATGTCGACGAACACCTTCCGTCGCGTGGCTTGGCCGGAGTGACAGATGAGGGCTTTCCGAGAGTCCATTGATGATTGTGCTCTCCAAGATTTGTGCTGGTCCGGTGTACCTTACACTTGGGACAACCGTCAAGCAGGAGATGCAAATGTAAAATCATGGCTCGACTGGGCGTTTGGTAACGAGGAATTCAGACCAATGTTTGAGCACAGTAGAGTGAGGCATGTATGCGCAATGGAGTCTGACCATTGTTTTGTTGTTGCTGATTTTCGTCATCATGCCTTCACCAATAATTCTTGTGTGCCAAAACAGTTTCATTATGAGAATATGTGGCAGTCTCATAGCGATTACGATCAGCTGGTTTCAGAAACTTGGCGTACTCAAGATCGGCAACCAGGGCTGCATGGAATACTAGATTCCCTTGGTGCTCTTCAGCGGCAACTTGCACCATGGGGAGCTCGTGAGTTTGGCTGTTTGGCCAGGACGGTTAGACAGCTAAGAAAACGACTTACAAGGTTGCGAGAGGAGTCGGTGGGTCGGGGTCTGTCGGAGGAGGAAAAAAGTACCATAGCTAAATTATCTGAAGCTCTTCGATTGGAAGAGGTGTGGATGAAACAACGTTCCAGGGTTCCCTGGCTCTGTGCGGGAGACCGCAATACGGCCTATTTTCAAGCCCAAGCAAAGCAGCGGAAACACACTAACAGGATTGCAAACCACAATCTGATGGCTCAACTTGTGCAAATGAGGATGAGGACAAGGTACTTGCTTTTTATCAGGCCCTATATACTTCTCAAGGCTTTAACAACATGGATGAGCTGTTACAGCATGTACCAAACCGGATTACTCCAGAGATGAGTCAGACTCTCGATAGACCATTCGAAACTTCCGAAGTTCACGAGGCACTTTTTCAGATGGCGCCGTCTAAAGCGCTATGAATGGATGGTTTTACCGCAGGGTTTTTTCAAAATCACTGGGATTCATTGCAGCATGAGGTACTCCCAGTGGTGCTTGATTTTCTAAATGGTGGTGAACTACTGGCTGGATTAAATGATACCTCAATTACCTTAATTCCTAAGGTACGTCACCCTCAAAATATCAGTCAATATCGACCCATTGCATTGTGCCCAGTACTTTATAAACTTGCTGCTAAGGTGATAAGAAACCATGCATGGATGATATTATAAGTGAAGAACAGAGCGCCTTTGTTCCAGGTCGTCTGATCACGGACAATGTCTTGGTTGCTTATGAGTGTATTCACATGATGAAAAGATGGAAGAAAGGAAAGAATTTTTCTTGTGATGTTAAGCTAAATATGATGAAAGCTTACGACCGGCTAGAATGGCACTTCTTGGAAGCTATACTCTTGCGTTTGGGGTTCAGTGCTAACTTGGTTAGATTGATCATAAAATGTGTATCATCAGCTTGTTTCTTTGTTCGTGTAAATGGAGAATTATTGTCTTTTTTCACTCCAACTAAGGGCCTTCGGCAGGGGGACCCCATGTCCCCATACCTTTTTTTATTATGTGCAGAATGCTTCTCATCGCTCCTGAAGTCCTATGGAAATTTTATTGATTGTGGTATTCGAGCAAACTTTAGAGCACCCTGGGTGAATCATCTTCTTTTCGCTGATGACAGTTTGATCTTCACCAAAGGCGAGTGTTGAGAGTGCTGCTAGGCTCAATGATATCTTGCGCGGATCTATGGTGAGGCCTCAGGACAATGTGTGAATAGAAACAAGAGCTCAATATATTTTTACCCCTAATACACCTGCGGCTCTCAAACAAAATCTGAAACCGCTACTGAATGTTCAAACAGAAGCGTTTTCAGAACGTTACCTTGGCCTTCCTACTGCTATTGGTTGGATCACAAGTGGTAGTTTTGACCATATAAGGGAACGGGCAAGAGGTAAGATGATTGGGTGGTCTAAAAGATTGTTTGCTTGTGCTGGTAGAGAAACCTTGTTGAAATCAGTTGCTCGGGCAATTCCTACGTACACTATGAGCTGTTTTCTTTTGACTAAAAAAGTGTGTAAAGATTTAACTTGCTACACCCATGGTGAAAGGTGGAATGGAATTCCGCGATCTTCGTCAGTTCAATGTGGCGCTGTGAGGGAAACATGGATGGAGATTTATGACGAATCCAAACTCCTTGTGCGCCAGAGTTTTGAAAGGTAGATACTTCAACGATACTGATTTTATGCATGCTACGGTTCCGAAGTCTGCCTCAGCTACATGGAGAGCGATCATAGCAGGGCGTAATGCACTCATTGTTGGCTTAATAAAAAGAGTCGGCGATGATTCTACCATCTCTGTTTGGTATAATAGATGGATTCCTTCCACTATCTCTATGACCCCGATACTTAAACCTCAGAATACATCGGTCGAGATGGTTAGTGATTTGATTGACACAGCTAACTGGACATGGAGGAGGGACCTTATTCGTGATACATTCATAACCCCCGATGCAGAAGCTATCATGAATATTCCTATTCGGCAAGGGGGAGGTGAGGATTTCCTTGCATGGGCACATGAGAAATCAGGCAGCTACTCTGTTAATCGGCCTATCGAGCTCTAGTGAACCGAAAAGAGTGTGTAGCTCTAGATGAAGGGCAGATAACGGGATCTTCAGTGGACGAACAATAGATGTGGAGAAAGCTTTGGAAACTCAATGTAGTCCCTAAAGTAAGGGTTTTCTGGTGGCGGGTGATTAAGGGTATTGTTCCTGATGAATGTACCCTAAAACATAGACACATTAGAGAGATCAGTACATGCAAAATCTGTCTCGCTATGAAGGAAGATCTTATGCATGCACTTCTCAACTGTTCCCATGCACGTCGTTTCTGGGAGGAGGCTCGACTTCTATTTGATATTGAGATACCTCAGCTTCATTATCAAACATGGTCACGAGACATTTTATGTGAGCAACGGATCTCTAAAAAGGACCGCACAATCATCATTACAGTCATGTGGTCTATTTGGATGTCACGCAACAGATGGACACATGATGAAGTGTGCATTGATCCTGCGAGTTCGATCAGGAGGACTTGTGAAGATCTAGCGCTGCTAGAGCTTCCTCGGCAACAACCTAATATGTTGCCAGGATTTGGGTGGTGGCCTCAAAAAATAAGCCAAGTAAAGATTAATACAGATGCATCAGTTAATGTAGGCGATGGCATGACGGGAGCTGGAGGAGTGGCCTGGTCATTCTCAGCCTTCAAGGGAGCTTGGCGCAAGCCGTATATTAGAGTCTCTAGTCCACTTATTGCTGAGGCCCTTGCAATCAGGGAGGGAGTCATTTTTGCTAGACTAAGAGGCTTCACCGATGTGACCATTGAGACCGACTGTGTAGAGGCAGTTAACCTCTGGAACACTGCTACACTGATCGCCCGATCGTAGCACCGATCTTCGCTGAAATTAGAGAGCTTATTATTACTTTTTCTTCTTTTGTTATTCAACATGTAATAAGAGCGGCAAACGGTCCTGCACACTTATGTGCTAAGCGCTTCTAGGCTTAATGTGACTGAGAGTTGACTCGACGCTAATCCTAGCTTCCTGATCAGTAGCCTGTTGGCTGACTGCTCAGTGAATGCATTTGTTAAATAAAGCTCTCGGAAGTTCTACGCAAAAAAAAAACCGGGACATTAGTCCCTGTTGTGCAACCGGGACTAAGCAATCAGGACTAAAGGCCCTCTTTTTTAGTCCCGGTCGTGTTAAGAACCGGGACTAAAGTGGTTCCGCGTGGCCATTGTGTAGCGCTCAGGCAGGAGGACCTTTAGTCCCGGTTGGTAACACCAACCAGGACTAAAAGACCGCCACGCGTCAGCCGCTGCCAAGCACTGGGGTTTAGGTTTTTTTTTTTGAAAGGAGGGGTTTTGGAGGGTTTAGGGGTTTCATTTTGTGTTTCTCTTTTCTTTTTGTGTTTATCATTCAATTCTTTTTCATTTAAGGTTTTTATTTTTATTTTATATTTTCCATTCAACTCGACACTAGCTGCTAATAGCCTTATATGTAAAATAATAGTCTTAGAATCATCCATTATCATTTCGTGCATTGTTTGTTGTGTCTCTAGGATTCAAACTTGATAGGGATGGGCATAGAAGGCACCAGGAATAATCGTAAATGTAGAATGCACCCTTTTATCTTCATAATCATTGTGTATCTATCCTACTCTGCCGCCACATCGTGTTTCCGTGTTTCACAGTCAGATCACCTCATGCAGCCATGCACTCGTGACCGTCATGGGAAGCTGGATGGCTTGGTGGAGTGTTGGCTGGATCACTTGCTAAGGGATCATGCCCGAGCAGTACTCAATGTTATAAGAAAGGGGAGGCGTCAGGGCTGCACATTAACACGGGCAAATCTCTGGCATTGCCGATACGCTGCTCGGACCAAAGTATCAATATGTCTAGCATGGAGCTTGGGTGTACGGTGGGCTCTTTTCCGGTTCGATATCTTGGACTCGCATTGTCCTTAAGAAAGCAATCATCTACACACTTGAATATCTTGTGGACCAAATGGCGAATCAGCTGCCAAAGTGGAAGGCTTCTCTCATGCCAAAGAGTGGTAGACTTACTTTGGTGCATTCTGTCTTATGTGCAATGCCCGTATACACCATGATGATTTTGGACCTTCCTATCAAGACGATCGCCGCAATGAACAAGGTGTGTCGGGGCTTTCTGTGGCGTCGAAAAGCCGAAGCAAATGGTGGTAACTGTGCTGTGGCATGGGAGGCTGTGTGCGCTCCGAAATGGGCAGGAGGTCTAGACCTACCCAATATGAGGTGGCTAAACATTGCTATGCAGGCCAGGTGGCCATGGCTACAACGGACAAAGAGCAGCAGACCATGGAGTGAGTTCTCAATCAAAGTGGCGGACGAGTCGATGAAGCTATTCCAAGCGGCCACTTGATACAATGCACGAAATGGAATGAACACTCTTCTGGGAAGATCGATGGCTCGATGGGAGGAGGATACAGGAGCTTGCACCGGCCATCTATGACTTGGTGCCATGCCGCGTTCGAAGGATATGCATGCTTGGGCAGGTGGTGGAGAACGGGACGTGGGCTACGGATGTTGGCCCCAACTTGGGTGAGGGAGCTCTACACGAATTTCTTTAGCTTTGGCAGAGGAAATCAGAATTGGGAACCAACGAATAATGCTCCTAACAGCTTCTCTTGGTCTTGGGAGACAAGTGGATAGTTCACTGTGAGGTCGGCATACGCAGCCAGGTTTTGGGGCAGAGAGATCATACCCACTGCGAACCTCACATGGAAATCGAGAGCTCCGGCACAATGCAAAATTTTCACATGGCTAGCCCTCCGCAATAGATGTTGGACATCCGATCGACTTGCCAGGAGGGGACTACCGCATCAAGACAAGTGCCCACTTTGTGATCAAAGAGGAAGAAACAATAGAGCATGTGCTGTTAACTTGTGCCTTCGCCACAACTGTGTGGGCAGGGTTATGTTAGGCTATGGAGAAGCTGGACTGGACACCTACTCCACAAGAGTTCCTCCATCATTGGCTTTGCAGTAAACAAGGGTTACCCACCATAACTAAAAAAGGACCTCCACACGCTATTACTACTGACGATGTGGGAACTATGGAAACACAGGAATGCGGTCGTGTTTGACCGGGCCTCACCATGGGTTGGTGCTCTTTTGCAGAAAATCTCAACGGAAGGTAGAACTTGGTCATTGGCCGGACTCATAAAATGGAACGTAGATTATGTGTTTGCAGGACTAATACGGTGGAGCATCGGTGAGGAGTAGCCTACGTGTAGGGTGGAGTGGATCACATAGGCTGGATAAGGTAGTTAGCTAGTGCGTGTGTGCCCGCCAAGTTAATTTAGTTAGTGGCCGGGTGTGATGGTGCATGCATGGGTTAAGTGGCCGGTGTGGTGGCCGGGTCGTGTGAGTGCGCATGCTGGTGTGTGTAGCTTGGGTATAAAAAGCCCTCTGTGTACTCGTTGTAAGCGCGCCGGTCTGTTGCCGAGCCATGGTGACAGTAGGAGCCGAGCTGGGGTATGTGCCCACTAAAGTAAGGTCGTTCGTGCGGCCGAGGCGCCGTTCGTGCAACGGAGGCGTTTGTGCGCCGGAAAAATTGTATGCTTCATCTTTCATCTTTGTTTGTGCGAGTGACAGAAAGAGAGCTGGTATCGGCTTTGTCCCAACACATTTCATCAAGATTCGTGTGGTCTGACGATGTATGTAAATCATATGTCGTTGTATACATACCCAAGCATCTATTCCAGGCCAAGTTTTTGCCTCAAGGTTGTTCCACTTGTTTGAAAAAGACCTCTAGTGAATTATGCATGTGACACGTGCTATTAATTTGGTACCTGCCGGGGTAGAAAGACCTTGTGGACACAGGTTTTTGGTTCAAATTTTTTGAATTGGCATACGCCTTATTTTGGTAGGTTTAGCGTAAGTTTAGCGTTTTTTGGTATGCTTGCGTTTCGTGGACAGCGGCGACGCGTCGATCTCTCCTGGATATTCTTGTCGCTGTCAGTTTTGCTTCCCTGGTCAACTAGCGTTTTGTCTAGCGGTGGGTTGCTTTATTGCTGGGCAGGTGCATGCACGCAGTCAGTTAAACAAAGATTCATGCATGCAGTGGTGGTAGATGACCATGACACGTTAATCTCTACTCCTAATGGAGCAGTTGGTAGTCTCGCTTCCAGGTTTTTTTTCGTCCCATCTCCCATGGTTTTTTTTGATACCTCGTCCCACCTCACACCGAGCCGTCACGAACCGAAAAAACCGTGTACCGAAGCCCCCACCCGCCCCACACACTCCAGGGCCTAACCTCCGATCACACCCAAGATAATCCAGCAAAGAAAAACCTACGAAAATTAACCAGCGAAAAAAACCTAATGGAGGAGTTGGTAGTCCGGTACGGTTTATTTTCAACACTTTCCTAATGACAAAGGATCACAGATCTAACTTTCCTACCTTGGCCAAATTAACGAATCTCTCTCATTAATGCAATTTGCTTTAGGAAACAAGTAATAGATTCTTTCCTACCTTAGCCAAATCAACGGATCTCTCCCATTAATGCAATTTGCTTTAGGAAACAAATAATAGATTCTTTCCTACCTTAGCCAAATCAACGGATCTCTCTCATTAATGCAATCTGCTTTAGGAAACAAATAATAGATTTTCAGGAAACAAATAATCTCTAATCTCTAATTCTCTAATAGTCTCTACTTCTAATGGAGCAGTTGGTAGTCTCGCTTCCAGGTTTTTTTTCGTCCCACCACTTTCGTCCGTTTTTTTTTCGTAGGTTAACCGTCGTAGATTTTTTTCGTTGCCTCCCCCACTTCATCGGTTTATTTTCACTTCACCCTCTCACACAACAAAAAAAACTGAACGGATCAGAACTTTCCATACTGACGCAAATTATTTAGTAATGTCTTTATGTAAAAGAATCAATCACAATCAATCTCTAAAGATCAAATCTAAATTAATTAATCTTCATAATGTTTGTTTCCTTCCGAATCATGTCCATAACTTTCCTTCCTTGTTTGGGCAAAAACTCTTTGGTAGCAGAGATTAGGAAGCTTCCTATGGGTGTAGTAATAGGAAGTATTTTTTTTCTTGATGATTCGTTTCCATACTGACGCAAATTATTTAGTAATGTATTTATGTAAAAGAATCAATCGCAATCAATCTCTAAAGATCAAATCTAAATTAATTAATCTTCATAAGGTTTGTTTCCTTCCGAATCACGTCCATAACTTTCCTTCTTTGTTTGGGCAGAAACTGTTTGGTAGTAGAGATTAGGAAGCTTCCTATGAGTGTAGTAATAGGAAGTATTCTTTTTCTTGATGATTCATTTCCATGCATGATGATAGTAAATTAGGCCAACATTCACCACTATTTATCAACATCATCAATCGTATCCATTCCTACCAGTTTTAAGGGAATCTGCTCGCTATGTCTTTTTTAAGGGGATCCGCTCGCTAAGTCATCGTCGCACGTTATTTTCACAAGCAATTCCCCTAAAAAAGGCGTGGGTATTGATAGTTGAACGCCCGCTAGGTTTTCCGCCTGTCCCATCCTTGCGCTGTGCCGCCGCCACTCGCCAAATTTCCAGCCGTCCGAGCCCGTTAACTTCGCCAGCCATCGGGTCGACTGCCCCTGCCCCAAACCCCCATCCCCGAGCACTAGCTATCGCCGCGTTGCCGCCCCAAGCTCCACGCCACCGGGAACGAATCAAGCGCCGTCCCGACACCGCCGTCGCCGGCCCAACACCTCCAGCCTTGCATGGACAGCTTCAATGTGCAGTCTTCCTTGCTGCCTGACCTTCTGCCAGCGCATGCAGCGGCGGGGTTGGACGCGTGCGTGCTTGCTAGCTTGCTCTCCGTGCGTACGTACTTGCTCTGCGTGCGTCGCACCGGCCAATGCGCATGATGCGTGTGTGCCTGCTTTTCTGTATGTGTATGCCAGCGTGATGCGTGTGTGCATTGCTGTGTGTGTATGATATAGATGGCCCGAGTGTGTGCATGTTGTGCTCTGCTCTCTGCTGATCTATGTGTTGGTGCTCCTGCTATATGTTCATGCCATACAAATGAAATTTCTGTTAATCTTCTGACATGTTGAGTTGGTTCTCTCTGTCTTCTGAGGGGGTGAATGCAAAGCAGTCTATTAAGCTAGGCACTATTGCTGAGCTAAATTGACAAAAAAATATTGGTAGCCATAGTTGTAGTTTAAGTAGTAGCGAGTTGTCTGATATGTATAAAGAGCCAGTTGCAACTGAGCTCGTTGCTAAATTGACAAAAAAGGTCGCCAGTGTCACTTGATATGTATGAGAATATTAAATGTATTATTAACATGATTAATATTGAACTCTTAAAATTAATATGGCCCCGTTGCAACGCACGGGCGTTCTTCTAGTGTATGTTGATTCTTCCGTATTCTCTTGCTCTCTCCTGAAGACTCCATACGAAGCAACGAATCCCGTGCCGCCGCTTGGTCGCCCCACCGCTTTGCCGCTGTATATGCCCATAAAAGGACTCTCCCCTTTCTCGACCTCACGACCTTGCCCCACTGTCGAGCTATCGACTCTCCCCCACCTCTGTATTCTCTCTGCGTGGCCGAGTTGATGGTGGACACACAGGCCATCCATGGCGTACAGAATGCGTGTGTGGAAGATACACGACCGACGGAAGGGGCTCGGCATGGTGTTCCCCAAGAGCGGGTAGGAGCTGGACGAGTCCATGAATGATGCAGACGGAGCTAGGTCCTCGAGGAGGCCGGCGACCGCGGGGACACCGGCAAGGTGTTCCGTTGATGGCACTACAAGAGCACTCGACGTTGATTGCCTCGCTTCCTATCCTCGCCGTGAAATACTCCACCGTCGTCTACTTCTCTCCTCGCTCCACCGCCGTCTGATTCTCCCCTCACTCCACCGCCGCTGCTATCCATCGCCACACCATGTTCTCGGCGTCCCTTGACGCCACGGCCGGTCTTGATGTCGTTGTCCTCTGTTCGCAGCGCCTACGGGCTCGGCCCCTCGGCCATCTACAATGACGACGGATGCAACACACTGCCGCCGACTAAGGTCCCACTTGCGTGCTCCCCCTGTGCAGCTTCTACCGATGGACTAATCCGGTTTTCTTCCAGCTCCTCGGCTTCTCGATGCCCCAGCGTCGCCTCTTGCCTCCGACCTCTTCGAGCGTCGTCACAGTCACCGTACGGCCTCCTCTGGCGACCTCACCAGCTAGGTTTGTCGTCTACTCCGACACCAATGCCGAGCTCAATGAGTTTGGGCACCGAGACTTCCAAAACGGCGCCTCAAGGTTCGGCAACCTCTCGTGCGACTGCTACCTACGCGCGCTGGTGACTGTCGGTGGAGAATATGGCAAGCGCCCACGGCGTTGGTGCTGGTTTAAGGACGAGCTACAAAGAAACTTTGCGCCTCGAGAATACGGAGAGGTGGCCTGACCGCTCGAGCTTGCTGCCGTTTTTCCCGGGACACCACCGTCCAAGACTTCACCTATGGTCTGACGGTATGTTTTTAGTTACGACAAACTTTGCAAATCTTTATGAATTCGATTAGTCACCTACACGCTGGGCATGATGCAGACTTCCCAGGTGAAGAATGTCCTGTACCCTGTCTGCGCTGTCTCTTTGTTCCTGGTTGATCATTGATGGATGCACCAACGCCGTCACGTCCTACGATCTTGATGACAACAAGCAGTGGAAGAAGCATCTCTTCGAGGTCTTTCAGTATGCCCTCTACTCAGCAATTAACGTCAAGCTGCTTTTCCCTCACAGAGTCACAGCACTGCAGAAGTATTCAATCTGAAGGCCAAATCTTTCAAGTCTATGTCCATCACCCCTGTTATCGTGATCCTAAACTTGATTCTGCTCATAAATTTTGTCTAAGTTATCTTGTCACCATGGTAGGCGTTGACTTCTTCACCAAACAAGTTGCTGATTTCGTGAGGAAGCAGACCAGGGAGGACCGTCCTAGTGTGTTCAGTCTTGTCACCATGGAAGGCTACAGGTACCCTATGCTCTGCGGTAGACACATGACGATCACCATCGACGAGGTCTGGGAATCGGATAGCACGCTTTTCAGCTCAGGTGCTTCCACAAAATTGAAATATTGTTGCCTGTCATATGCCTTGTTTAAGGTCTTGAGACGGCAGTACCATGGGATGGAATGTGCTGAAGCCGGCCTTCCCGAAACCCGTGATTTTGTCTTGAAGGGGTTGCTGTTAACAGAAGAGGACCATCAGATTGCAAGGGCATTCAGGATTGTGGAGGTAGAACTGGGTTTCTACTTTCTATTATGACTTCCTCTTCACGAAATACAATATCATCACTAAGAGGGAGAAATTGTTCTTCGCAATGTTGCTTATGAGGATACTTCTTATATCTGGTGTCTTACATTATGTCACACAGAATTCATTGGCTGTAATGACAAAAGCTGCTATCATTGAGGTGCAGACCAAGACTGCTGATACTCTAATTACTTTACTTGTTTGCACCATTATTCTCATGGTTAGAAGTTCTGCAAGCCGCATTTTACCTGGCATCAGACCGGGCCAAAGTGACACTTACCAAAAAATATTTAAGTAACCCTTGTTACCAGGGTAGTGCTTGTTTGGAGAAGATTATCGTTTTCATCAGCAAAGCCACCATGTTCAGACATTGGGCAAATCAAATTGGACAAAGTTCGGTGATTCCAGACAATAAATGTTTTGCCAGACACCTGCAGTATGTGAAAGGAAGTCCTCCGCACTCACTTGCGAAGTTGTTCGGCAGCTTCATTCTCCGGTGCCTCCTCATCCACGACCTCTGCCATCTCCATGTTGTCTCAATCCGCCTCCTCCATAACCTCCTCCTCCGAGCTCAGTTGTGGATACCTCGGAGGTTGGCCTACCACAATGTCGGCCTTGTGTCGTGCACTTGCGCGTGCGGCGTGGGCCTTATTTCGGTGCGGTGCCCCTGTGATAGCTGTCTCCACCATGAATGCACGGAGTTAGCCATTGTGACTATGGACGAGGATGAAAACTATGGGCCGTTGGACGGCGGCCCATACCGTGAGAGGGGGGGGGGGCTCAGAGGGGTAGGGTTTGGGGCATGACCGGCCGACTTTGAATAGCCGGGCTAGGTGGACCGGCGATGGTTGAATGTAGGCAGGCGGAGTAGGCATCTGGGACCCCACGCCAATGTGAATGTCGAGTGTGTGGACAGCGGGCTAGCCGGCATGAATGCAGGTACGTGGTCGACCGGTCACGTCCACTTTGAAAACACACGGAGGGTTCTGGAGTGGATGCTGAGAGGGTTTTTGGGTGGGTCCAGGCTGTCGGAGTCTGATGTGGTGGATGTCCGACCCCCACCCCCACCCCCCAGTTTGATGCTGTTTTTGAGATTTCAAATGTTAAGACCGTTCTGGACATTTTTTGTGCGCTGCGTTGGAGTTGCTATCAAACACTGGGTTTTAGTGAGGTTTCTCAAGAATATCTCTGTTGGGCAGCAACAATTCCCTAATGGATAGCTTTCGTATTGAGGTGTATGATGAAAACTCTAACTCCTAAGGAAGAAGCTTTCATCAATTAATTAATTGCCTTGTTAGTCTTAATGAATGCATTGATGTTGCAGTGAGCTTGTACTTTGCGTGGCGAACCCCATGTAGTACTATTTACTCAAAGCTAGTGTTATATGACATGATGTCAAGCTATCTGACTTGAGAGAATAGTCGGTATGGGTGTTTGTGTTCATACGACACGATATTTGCCATGGGAATTGATGTGATCGTCACATGTAAATTTTGTTTCGATGAAGAGGGTAACATGGCAAGGCCGCATGTTGGGCTGCTTTTAGCGATGCTCGAACTATGAGACACTATGTCTTGCATCATTTTTGTGTTCTTGGTTGATGGCCATTGGCAACACAACAACAAATCAGACCATACTTGTATGCTAAGATTTTTTTTGATAGATAACCTCTCAAAACTTCAAGTGCAAGTGATAATCCATGACATTTTCCTTGCAAGCATTCTCCCTAGCCCATGAAACTCACCAACATCAAGTTCGGCAGACCTTCTGCATGATGGCAATGTTTTGCTACTAAAAAGTTCCCAACTTTGTCTTCATGTAAGTTCTTCCAAACATGAACATGGGCTGGCATTTCAATATGATTGCAAATTTTTATTTATGTGGTTTAAGAATGCCTACCACCATTATTTGCATCTAAAAATGCTTTACCTGTTCTATTTATTTGGTCCCATGTGTCTTCCCACACATCATATCCCACACATCATCGAGAACTACCGAGTAATATCTTTTATGAGACATCCTCTCTCTCTTTCTCTCTCTGGTCGACTACCGACCTAGACGTGACTCATAGTTTGGACCTACTACCTAGGATGTTGATGTCCATATCGGATGGGTGGCACTCTTAAGTAAAAATAGAAGGAGATGAATTGCCTAAATGTGAATTGAACCTCACATGCATGACACCAAACTTATGTGCCTTTAAATCTCTCATAACCTCCGACCTACCCGAGGACCAAACTCATAACAAAGAATCCTCGGCAATTGATCTAGCGGATGGCCAGGGGCTTTATATAATGCCTGCCATCCAACTCTCTTATAAAGAGTAAGGATTCCCTATGCAAAAGATGAATGCCTTATTTGTCATTTCTTTCAGCGTGGATTCATTCAATATCATTTCTTGCATTATGTGTTGTGTCTCTAGGATTCAAACTTGATAGGCATAGGCATAGAAGGCACCAGGAATAATTGTAAATGTGGCATGCACCCTTTTGTCTTCACAATCATTGTGAGGGATTCTGCCACAGTGCGACCAAACCATGGCAGTCGTTGTTGTACCGACTTCCGCAGACAGGGCGAGGCAGCATATGGGTTTCCACGACGTAGATGAATGGCATGTAGTCCAAGAACTCCTTGATGGTTTTGGCTAGGAGCTTTGCACTCTCGTGCTGATCTTGAATTCAGTCATCCCTAGTTGTCACTCCTGCTACTCCTAGTTGAAGATAAGGGTGCTCTTGTTGAAGTCGGCATCCTCGACGCTCCAGCTGATTTGTTCATATATATTTTTTCTGCTGAAGTATCCACCTGCCCCGGGCGTTCCTCATGTCCCCCGGCTCTCGTTTTTGTATAGCTCCCAACACCAAGTCTCTTTTTTCTTCTCGTGAATACGCAAAGCTTGCGTATCATTTTAGTACACGGACGCATACATGAGAGAGAGTTTTTACGTCTTGTCATGTGAGTTCTTTTGCGGTACCCTGCGATAAATATAGACCGTTTATTTCTTTTGATCTAATGGCCGGGTTGAATCTATACCGTTACTTCACGTGATCAGTATATGTGTGACCAGAACTTGGGCAAATGAGCAGTATACGGGCTTTGAGGGAAAAATCGTACGATAAATATGTCCACTAAATCCGACACGATCTGGATCTGGCCAACGGCGTCGGCCACTCGGGACTCTAGGGTGACTCTGACGGCGTTCTGCACGGCGTCCAACGGCCAACGTCAAGCCATGGCAGCCATGGTGGAGGGACGAGCATGTGCAAATCAAAAGCCACGGGAGTCGATTTATCGCCGTATTTTCCGCAAGTGATTATTTGACATTACTGATACAAGGATTCTCTAACATCAATTCAACCCTTTTTTTCGAAAAGGGGATACCCCGGCTTCTGCATCAGAACGATGCATATGGCCACATATATAAATAAAAATGAGGTTTAACAAGGTCTTAATGTCTCGAAGCAAAATAGAAAACGGCAAGCTCACACAGAACCACAACGCCAAGAACAAAACTCCCAAAAGCCCCAACCGGTTGGCATAACAAAAGATAGGAAAACTAATTGCCTATCCTATTTCATGACCGCCATCCAAACCGGTTGAAAATATCCCGCGCTACCATCTCCCACCCGATAGATCCAGTAACCAAACGCTCACTGGCCTCCGTCGGAGTGAGTAAGGACTACATATGGATCAACACAGTAGCTCGGAATAAAACCTGCAAAAAATGAATAGTTGTTGTTCTGTTAAAAGCCAAATCATTTCTGCAGTTCCAAATTGCCCATAACAACGCGCATACTCCTACACGAATGTGTCTAGCTGTTTCGGACTCTATCCCAACAAGCCACGTTTCAAATAACGTATCGACCGAATTCGGAGGAGTAATGTTAAAGGCAATTTGCACGGTGCGCCACAAGACTCGCCAACGGGCAGTCAAAAAAGAGGTGCTTGATATTCTCGCCCCGTTCACAGAAACTACACCTAGTAGATCCTGTCCAGTTGCGCTTAATCAAATTATCCTTTGTTAAAATTACTTGTTTATGCACAAACCACACAAACACTTTAATCTTCAAAGGGACTTTGACTTTCCAGACATGTTTGGAACTTGGAATAACACTAAAATTGATGACATCAATATACATCGACTTGACCGTGAAGTCTCCAAACCTAGTAAGCTTCCAACAAGCAACTGATCGGGCTGATGAGTTAGCTGAACCTCCATCACTCTACTCATCAGATGAAGCCATGTTTCCCACCGGTAACCAACAAGTACCCTCCGAAATTGCATATTAAGAGGGATGGACTGCATAATCGTTGCAACAAGAGCATCACGACGCTGAACAATACGATACAGGGACGGATACTGGAGCGCCAAAGGCGTTTCACTAAGCCACGTATCCTCCCAGAAGCGAGTGGTATTGCCATCACCGACAATGAACTTTGTTCTATGAAAGAAGACATCTTTGACTCTCATAAGCCCCTTCCAAAACGGCGAGTCAGTTGGTCTCACTATCACCTGGGATAAAGTTTTGGACTGCAGATACTTACTACGGAGAATCTGCGCCCAAGTTGCTTCGGTTTCAACTGACAACTTAAAAAGCCACTTGCTGAGGAGACATCTGTTCTTGACTTCAAGATTCTCAATACCAAGGCCTCTCTGATCCTTTGGTCGACATATGATATCCCACTTGGCGAGACGGTATTTTCTCTTTAGTTCATCACTCTGCCAGAAGAATCGGGATCGATAGAAGTCCAGTCTTTTCCTAACTCCAACCGGGACTTCAAAGAAGGATAAGAGAAACATTGGCATACTCGTGAGCACCGAATTAATGGGAATCAATCGGCCTCCATATGACATAAGTTTTCCTTTCCAGCAACTTAGTTTCTTCTCAAACCGATCCTCGATGCACTTCCACTCACTGTTAGTTAGCTTACGATGGTGAATGGGTATTCCTAGGTACGTAAAAGGTAAAGCCCCCAATTCACACCCAAACAATTGCCTATAAGCCTCTTGATCCTCTTTGGCTATACCAAAGCAGAACAACTCGCTTTTATGAAAGTTAATCTTCAATCCCGTCAATTGCTCGAATAAGCATAGCATCAACTTCATATTTCTCGCTTTTGCCAGGTCATCCTCCATAAAGATAATTGTATCATAAGCGTATTGCAGGATGGACACGCCACCATCAACTAGATGAGGCACCAAGCCACCCACCTGACCGACCTCCTTTTCCCTACCTATCAGGATTGCCAACATATCAACCACAATGTTGAACAAGATAGGAGACATGAGGTCACCTTGTCTTAGGCCCTTGTGTGTCTGGAAATAATGACCTATATCGTCATTCACTTTAATTCCAACACTCCCTTTTTGCGTGAAAGATTCTACCTGGCGTCTCCAAGCTTCATCAAAACCCTTCATGCGTAAGGCATGTTGAAGGAATGGCCATTTGACCTTATCATACGCCTTCTCGAAATCCACCTTGAAAACAACTCCATCAAGTTTTTTCGTGTGGATCTCATGGAGCGTTTCATGAAGGACCACAACCCCTTCGAGGATGTTCTTGTCCGGCATAAAAGCAGTTTGAGTAGGCTGCACGACAGCATGCGCAATCTGTGTGAGCCTAATCGTCCCAACCTTGGTAAAGATTTTGAAACTAACATTTAGAAGACAGATGGGCCTGAATTGCTCAATTCTCACAGCCACTGTTTTCTTAGGAAGCAGGGTTATCGTCCCAAAATTGAGTTGAAAGAGCTGAAGCTGTCCCGAGAACAAATCATGGAACATCGGCAACAGGCCCCCCTTAATAATATGCCAGCACTTCTTATAAAACTCAGCCGGGAATCCATCCGGGCCGGGAGCTTTATTATTTTTCATCTGCGATATGGCCTCGAACACCTCCTTTTCAGAAAAAGGAGCAGCTAAAATCTCATTCTCAACAGTAGTAAGTTGAGGCACGTCCTCAACCCTAGACTCATCCAAAGACACACAGTTAACCTCTGGGGGTCCAAACAACTGCTTGTAATACTCAGTGATGTATAGTTTTAGGTTCTCCTGACCAATAATCGTTCCTTCATCTTGTTCAAGCTGAAAGATCCTCTTCTTCCCGTGTTTTCCATTGGCGATCATGTGGAAGAATTGAGTGTTCACGTCCCCCTAGACCACTCTTCGGACTTTGTCCAGCAGAGCCCACTTTAATTCTTCTTCACGAAGAAGTTCTTTCAGCCTCATCTCACCGTCAAGCTTGGCATGGAGCTCTGCGGCTGGCAGAATCGTGGTTTCTGCTTTTACATCTAAGGACTGAATAAGGTTGAGGAGCCGTTCCTTTTGAACCTTATAAACCCCACTAAGATGCTTAGCCCACCCACGTAGGAAACTTCTCAGGTGTCTAATCTTATTCTGCCAGCGCTCAAGCGCAGTTCTACCTCCTGCATCCTTAGCCCACTCCATGGGAAACCTTCTCTCTCAAACCAAGCCAGCTCAAACGATAATAAGTTCTTGTTTCCCGGGTGGGAGGCCTCCCCAGAATCCAGAAATAAAGGCGTGTGGTCAGAAATACCCCGAGAGAGAGCTTGAACTGTGACGAATGGAAACTTCTATTCCCATTCCACACTTGCCAGTACACGATCCAACTTTTCAAACGTTGGAGTCGGCAATGCGTTGGCCCAGGTAAATTTTTTGCTGGAAAGCTTTGTCTCTCTCAGAACCAAGCTTTCAAGGATGGTATTGAACATGAATGACCATCTCCCATCAAAATTATCATTTTTCTTCTCATCTCGCCTCCTTATAATGTTGAAATCACCTCCCACCAGGATAGGCAGTAGCTCAGAGCCGCAAATCCTAACCAGATCCGCCAACAACTCTGGTTTTTGCTCGGGCTGTGCGGCACCATATACCGCCACGTAAGCCCAGTTAAACCCATCAGCTTTCGACCTCACCCTAAACTTAACCGCAAAATCTCGCATGACCACACTTCGGATTTCAAGGGACTCGCATCTAACCCCGAGTAAGATCCCTCCTGATCTTCCTCGCCGTGGCAGACAGTGCTAGTCGAAATCAATACCACCCGATAATGTATTGAGAAATTGTGGCGAAAAGTTATCTTTGCCAGTCTCCAACAATGCGATTAAGTCCAACCTATGCTCTAGAGATGTCTCCGCAAGAAACCTTCTTTTAGCCAAGTCTTTTAGACCTCTGCTATTCCAAAAGATTCCTTTCATATCTCATCATGGAATTTTTTAGCCTTCCGGATCCGAGCACTCCTACGCACTGCGAATACGGGTAGATCTTCCGCTTCCATTTACGTTTAGGATTGATCTTACTCTCCAGCTGGTCCTCACAACCAGGCTCAGAAGCACTAACCACAACATTCTCCACACCCTCATCCTCCTCCTCAGGCTCGGGAGGAGGGGAGCGAGATCCGCACAAAAATTATCGAGCACCCTAACCCCCAAAGCATCAATATCAGAATCATCCATGGGTTTAACCGCCGCTAAGTTGCGAATCATCTCTAAGGCCCGCTCTGCCTCCAAGTCCAACATATCATTAACAGAGGTTAAAATTTCACTATCATTACTACCTAGTGAAATTCCTATCTGGTTTGCATTATTAATAATCTCAACATTAGAGAAATGCAAAATGGAATTAGAAACATTGACCGATATACCAGTAGTGACCTCAACGTCACGAAGCTTGGCCGCCCTCAAGACGCACCGCTGCTGAATGTCGTCCACCTCCGGATGATCCTGAAGATGGCTGCTGAGCCGTCGCCCCTCCGAGACCGGGTCCGGAATACCACCGAATGCAATCACCTCCTCCCGAGTGGCCCTGCTTGTTGTGAGGCCTCCTGCCTCACCCCGAACACGCATCCGGTCGTCCTCCATTGACGATCCAGCTGGACCACCGGAAAGTGAAGGGGCGCTCAACAGCACTGGCGACGTCTGTCGTGCCCCACCACTGAGAGACTGCGCCAAACCGGGAGATGGCAGAGCCTGGGCCACCTGCCCGAGCTCCCTATCCACTCCCGTCCTCCGGCCATCAGGAGACACCGCCCCAAGAAGGCTGTCCTCCCTGGGCGCCCCAAGAGGATGGGCCCCCGAGGCCACCTGCCCCGAGCCCCCTCCAGAAAGCTGAAATGCCGCCTGCATCGCCGGCCTGGCTATAGAAGAGGAAGGTGCCGAGGCCACCTGCCCCAGACCCCCTCCCAAAGAAGCAATCTCCACCACCAAGACCTCGTCCATCACGCACTCTGACTGAGGATCAAGAATGAGCATGTGGGAGGGGACCTCCTCCTCCTCACACCTGACCGGATGTGGCAAAACCTCCAGAACTGGACTCACAGCATCCTCAAAAGCCAGAACAGGTAGTGTGTGCTCAAACACCTCATCGGACTCCACCCGCTCACTCCAAAGCCTCGGAGGTGCAGAAGCAGGCTCGAAAGATCCGAATCTGAGAGTAGTCGTAGGCACCGAAGAGGGTGCTGCCGTCCCATCCCCTGACGTCTGAGATGCAACTCCTGGTGCGGTGGACGACTCTCGTCCAGTATCATCAACCGGTGCCTCCTTAAGCCCCGAGCTGTCATCTCCCTTGTGCATATCAGTATCAGTACCGTTAGCCGCCTCGGGGAGCAGACTCTCATCCTCAAACGCAATCACGAGGTTATAGACCTGTCCTCGATATGCCCACTTGACCACCTCAGGCACATACTCTATGTCCAGGACGCTGACCAACAGTCGGGCTATCCCGTGAGCTCTGGTGAAATCCATATCCACTCGCTCCGGTCTCCCCACCAAAATACCCAAACTAGCCACAACCCGAGCATCCTGCATGGGCTTCGAGGGGGCCCCAGAAAAACACAGCCAAACCTGAGTCAGAGGCTTACCCTGAGGCTCGACTCTCTTCCACTCATGGAACTCAAGCACACCATCAGTACCCGGCACTTTGCACATCCCAAAACTCAGAAGTCGCTGAAGATCCTCCATTGAAGGGAACTCAACCCTAAACAGTTTCTCCTCAAGATTAACAAGCTCCCATTGGAAGTCACCTGGAGCTAACTCCTTCAGCCTCTCCACAATCTGTGTCTCAGAGACCTCTCCTCTGGTAACTTTTACTATCCCAGTAGTCAAACTCAGGGTCTCGTCAGGAGCCTCTCTCTCAATAGGAGACTCAAAGAACGTTAGTTCAGCACAGTACACTCCATACATCATGGGAGACGGTGCCTGATCTCGCAGAAACGGACAATCCCCCGTATCATGTGCCGGTTTGCCACAAGTGCCACAAAGCTCAGCCACACACTCAGCTATGAAATGACCCTTGCCTCCGCATTGATAGCACAACATTTTCTCTTTCTTATGCACCCATTTGGACGCCCTCTCTGAATCAACCTTATCTGTTGCATCCACTGACGCTGTCAGCATGGTTTCACTCCCGGGTATCTCAGCATTAGCTAACACCGACACCACCTCCAAAGCTTGACCCGACAGCACCGTCTCCTCAACAGGCCCATCAACGGCCATCTGATCGACAACCGGTGGGGGAGGTTGTCGTGGTTGGTACCGGCCACCTCGTCCGCCTCGACCACCACGATGACCGTGGAAACCTCCTTGCTGTCTATATCCCGGGCCAAAACCCACCTCAAAAACCCACCCTAGGGACCCAAGAACGGTCTCTCCAACCGAGCCATCGCTCTGCCAAGCGTGACCTCAACCACCGCCCGTCGACGACGAACCACGGTGCTGACCCACCCCATAGGCGTTGAATCCATCATCTCCCCATTGACCCAGGGGCGAGGCATTAGTCCCTCCAACACCGGAAACTTGCGGATGAGGAGGCACCTGCGTCTGCACAGCCCCAGTCGGAGGCTTGGCGACGAGGTGAGGCAGCGGTGCCGGCCTAGGCTGTTGACCAACCGACCCTGGCAACCCCGTCGCCGGCGGCTTGGGCGCCGTGCCACCCCGACCAGCGGCAACACTAGCCAATCCAGGAGCTGGCGGACGTGGTCCCGCACTCAGCCCGCCACATCCGTGAGCCTGCACCGAAGCCGAGCCAGGCACCGTCGTGCGGGCGCCGGGCAGCAACGCGGCACCACGGCCCGCGGCCGCACCGGTCAGCGTGACCCCCCGACCCGCTGTCGGCACGACCGTGGGCGCCGCGCCACGGCCAGCCCTAGGGATCAGGGCACCACGGCCGGACCCAGTGGCCGGCGGCGGCACGACGCCACCGCCACCACCAGTGCCTGACGACGGCGCTACCCCGACGCGACCAGTCCCAGGAGGCTCGGCTGGCCTTTTCCCCGACGGGGGCGCATTACCACGTCCATCCATGGCCTCAAGCGGGGGAATGCATCGAGCGCGACCGCCACAATCAGAACGCCGTCGTGGACTCCGGCGAACGAAAACCCTACTGCGCGAGGTGGAGTCAGGGGAAACAGATCGATCGCTGCATGCGCCTCGCACGTACTCGATCGATACAGAACCCGCCTGGGCCTCATACCCAGCGGTTCCCAGCCCAACTGGCCCCGGCCCAACTGCAGCCGCTTCACACTGGGCCTCATACCCAGCCGAAGACGGCCCAGTAGCCACTGGTGGCCCATCCGCGCCAATCATCATTTTCAAACGCGCCGCCCTAGACGCAGCGATCCCGAGCGACGCCGATGGCGCCGTCTGCTGTCGGCCGGCCGCCACACGGCGTCCCTTCTTCCTTCCGACCACCACCGTAGCTTGGGGAGACTGACCTTGGGAAGAGGGCCCTTCCACGGCCGAGGAGCGGTCGTCGCTGTCCACCGATGCACGATTCGCCCGAGCAGCTCCATCTTCTCCCTGGGATGAAAACCGTTCCTCGCCGGATCCTCGGGAGGGACGACCGCCTCCACGATCTCCGCCACCTCCTCCTCGTCGTAGCCGGGACCGAAAGCTTCACAAATCACATCTGAGGGAGTCGGCGAGTAGGCCGTCGAGCCGCCGGAGCGCCCGTCGTCTTCATCTTCGTCCCCGCTGTCTTCGTCCGCAAGCGCCCAGAAGCGCCCGCCCACCCTCCGGCGATCACCGGGGGCACGCGTGCTAGCCGGCGTTGAAGAGCCCTGCGCCATCGCCTAGTCCCCAGACCCTAGTCGCCTACGAACTAGTGGCGACAAAGGTTGATTTCATTCTGTTTTCTTGACCCGAGTTCTATTGGATTTCTCACTTGCGGAAGTATGATTAACAACCATCACTACAAAAAAAATACACTTCCGTTATGATACATGTTTGTCACAGTAGGTCGCGTTTTTTGTCATGCATGTAAATCCATGACAAATTTATGACAGAATCAAGATAGTCATACATGTGCTGTCGTAGAAGTGTTCCATGACATTACCAAAATTATCATCACGGAAGTGTCCACTTCCATGACGATAAATCGCGCGTCATAGAAGTGCTTTCGTCAAGGGTGACCGACACGTGGCATCCACCGTAACGGAACGCCGTTAAGCTATCGGGTCGGGTTTTGGATCCGATAACCCGTTAACAGCCCCGACCAATGGGGATTTTCCACGTGTAAAATCATCATTGGCTGGAGGAAACACGTGTCTGCTCATCGTTGGGACAGATGTCATCCACTCATTGGACGGAAGGCGCCTATGATACGTCGACACGTGGCACAGCCTAACAGAGGCCCATTCCTGTGAAAAGGCCGGCCCGTTTGACATGGTCAAACTGTGGCGGGCCGGCCCATGGAAAGCCTGTTAACGGCATGTTCGCATATAGCCCATTTATAGCCTGCTAACCCAAGGCCCGTTACGCCCTATCCGAATTAGGCCCAGTAGCGTCATCTGGGCCACCCAATATGATTCCAGCCTATTTTCACTTCTGGCCCATGTATGGCCCATGACGTCTTTTGGCCCATATGAGGCCCTATGTAACTCTTGGCCTATTAACGGCCCGTGGTGAAACTGGCCCGTAATGAACAGTGTATCACTTTACACCCATTAACGGCTCGTGGTGAAACTGGCCCGTAATGAACAGTGTATCACTTTATGCCCATTAACGGCCCGTTATTCCGTTGGGTCGTTTCCAGCCCATGTTATCTTTCGGCCTTCTCGGAGCCCATTTATTCTTGGGCTCATTTCCAGCATTCGTTTACTTACGGCTCGTTACTGTCATTTTCTGCTTGTGGGCCAAATTCAGCCCGTGGTTACAGTCGGCCCGCTTGTGGTCCGTTAATATGTTGGGCCGTTTTCATAGCGTCATAAATACGGCCTATTAACGATGGCCCGTTATGGTCGGCCCATGAACGGACAATTCCAACTATAGCCCGTTTACGGCCATAATGCGGCCTGTTATTGGCCCATGTTATCATACTGCCCGTATAAGGCCCATTGATGATACGGCCCGTAGAAAGCCCATTGTTTCTATGGCCCTTAGAAGGCCCATTGTTTCTACGGCCCATAGAAGGCCCACTGTTTCTACGGCCCGTAGGAGGCCCAGTGTCACTACAGTAAATATTAGCCCATGGTTATTGTAGCCTAGTTTTAAAAAATAGGTTATTGCAGCCACTAGCAAACCGCGGAAAAAGAACTGCAATGACTACAAGCAAACACATAAACAAGACACACAAGGAAATAAATAAGCAAGCAACTTATGCTAGGCTATGACGGCTATCACATATTACATCCACTGGGCATCAAAGTTCGCCACCAGTGCAAATAAACGCACCGACAAAAGAATATACAAAACTGAGAGCACTTCAGAAGGCACTAGGCCTGGCCAGGAAGGCCCCCCCAAACAGCTGAAGAAGCTGAGTAGACCTCAGTTTTGTCAACGATAGATGCATCAACACTAGATTTAAGGCTTGATGGTGCGCACGGCAGTCCTCTGACATCTTCATTGCATCTTTGACTTCAAGTCAAAGCTGAGCTGAAGCAAGCCTTTCTGCTTTAAGTTGAGACTGAAGAAGTCGAACTGATTGAGGCAGCGACTGCACAGAGGTGGTCTCACACCTGCTGGTGAGTAGCTTCAACTCACTGTCTTCATCAAGACAGGACCTTGGGGTCATCTCGCTGTCCACAAGATGGTTTGGCTCACTATCTTCCCTAAAGTTCTATCTGGCGTAAGAGATACGACTCTGAAAGAGAAATAAGGAGACACATAACAGGTTTCACAATTATATAAGCAAATAAATGGATTTGTTCTGCATAAGTAACATGTTTTTACAACTACAATTTGAAACTGGTAGTTGTTGCAAACATCCAATCAGATGTAAACAGCAAAGCAAACAGAAGTGGAGGAAATGATGCCTATCCAAATCTATACTAGAACAAAGTTTGAAGGCTTGAGAAGGATGAACTTACATTACATGTTAACACGGGCTGGACAAAGCCCTTCTCCATGTTGATGGAAGGATAATTCAATAAATTCCCCAAAGAAAATTCTTTATAAGCGTTGCCATTATTCTACATTTTGCAAAGAGTAAATATAGATCAAATAATATTGGAAGAAACAGAGGATAATGAAGCTCAGGTGCAGACTGATGATACATAATCTAATAGCAATTAATTAAGTACAGCGTTACAAGGCAAAAGGGAGAGAGGTACTGACGAGAGCAATGCAGAGCCCATTATTGTTTTGAGATCGTATGATCCTTTGAGCAAGGAGATTCATCTGAAATTAGTTTTCATACAAGAGAGAAGGTAAGGCACAAGCAGAAATTTAGGAGTTCAAATTTTGAATTGATATCACAGATAGTACCTGACGCTGGGCTCCCAGCAGTTCTAATAGGGGTTTGGCCACTGGAGTAGGGGTAAAGTGTGGTACAGTTGGGCCTGTGTTTTTTGTGGTTCCTGATCTATCTGATTTAACAGGTACCACTACCTTTTCCAAATACCTAGTTTGTACTCCTTGAGGATCTGCACTCACCCTCTTCCTTTTGGACATCTATTACGAAAGAACAACATTTGACTGGAAAAACATAGTGTGACGACACATGGAATAGGTACAGAAAATGGATAGGTATGGCATATAATCATATATGATGCTTAAACTAAGCAGATGGTGTAACAAAGTAGAAGTAATGCAAGAGGTCAGATGCAAAATATGTGCGACCAATACAACTTTGCAAAGCTAGAGCAAGCACCTTGATGGGTGAATAAGATAGGCCATCCTCCACCATGCCAAGTTTGTTAGCCAGTGGATCGTTCCGCAATATTCCTCTCGTGCGCCCATTCTCATATTCATTTTGATAATGTTCAATATCTGACATGCATGAAAACATAAAAACAAGTGAGATTTTCTTTGTAATGCAGAAGTGATTCTAATCCAATACTGCCTCCCTGTAAACCCCTTTGCGCTATCTCTATAATTCTTTTAAAAGATGCCATGCATGCTGTAATTTATTGTGTGCATTAATATAATGTGGCCTACTACTCAAAATATGAGAGCTCTAGAAGTGATGACACTTCGCAGATGATAGCTTCAACATATAGTAAAGAAGAACAAGTCGACCTGACCTGACAGATTCAAAATATACTAAGGGAGAACAACTCGACCTGACTAGTCGACCGCAAGAGAAGAGTATCATCTTAAAGAAGAGCAGAAGAGCAAGCAGATTGAAGATATTACAAGTCTTTCAATACAATGTCGGTTGGCCACCCATGATAAACCAGAGCGCACAGAGAAATACTATTCTTTCCGGTCTCTCCATATGTGGCTCACATGCATTTCGAAACTAAAGTAGGAACATTTAGCTCACCAATTAAACATCTCTCAGTTTCACTAATATCAGCAATAATATCAGATATGAATTTGTACAACTAAGCTTGTTTAGCTAGATGGGTGGAGCAGTGCTATTACGACACGAACCACGTAGGCTGATTGTGGTCATCATAAAATGGGGAAAACATAAGCATGATGAGTACAGTGTTGACCGTGGCAGTGGGATGGCAGATCTGAAGCTGCAAACTGCGCAAAGGGTAGTTAGCAACCGATGTTTGCTTTGAAATAACAACTAAGATTTGGTATGGACAAGAAAGTACGGTCAACAAGGGACAAAGAAATGCAATTATGCTGTCTCTCTATATGTCGCGACATGCATTTGGAAACTCAAGTGGGACCTTTAGCTAACCAATTAAGTGTGTCGGTTACTAATATCAGTGTCATATCACAATCATATTTGAACAACTAAGCTTTCGAATTCTGAGTGTTGTGTTGTTTAGCTTGAACGGTGGAGTAATGCCAGTACGACAGAAAGCACCTACGCAGATCATAGTAGAGTAGATAAAAGGGGAAAACCCTAAGCATCAAGAGAAAAATCAGGAAAGTGAAACTAGCTGGACCAGTGGGTGGCGCACATGCTTTTCGAAACGAATATAGGAACATTAGGTGACCAATTAAGCGTTCTCTGTTTTAGTGATATGAGCATCATATTAGATTCGTATTTCAACACGTAAGCTTTGGGTTGAGGTCTGGAGGAGCAGTGCTAGCATGACACGAAGCACCTACGATGATGGTAGTGAATATAAAGGGGGGAAACCATAAGCTTTACGAGTATAGTGCCCGTGCCATGGCAGATCTGAAGGTGCAAACCGGACAAAGCTACTACGCAACCAATGTTTGCTTTCAACTAGCCACTACGATTTCGTACGGACAAGAAAAGTACAGTAAACAAATTATGATCTATTTTCCTGGTGAGATCAATAACTTAAGCACATATGGAAGAGTACCACCTCTCTTGCTACGCCGTGTAGGCCTAGGTTGATACGTCGAGGGTGCTGCGGGTGCGATGGCTGTCGGCGGCGGGGAAGAAGACTTTCGACGGCAGACGGCCAGGTCGGTGGATATATCCTGTTGCCATGGACGAGACGGTCGTAGGAGCGGAAACGGCAAGGTGGACGACGGCGCCGATGAAGCGAGAGGAGGCGATGAAAGGATCCTGGTCCAGCGCCGTGGATGAGAGACGTCCATCTCTTGCAGTGGACGACGGGGTAGGGTAGCGGCTCCGGCAAGGTGGAGGATGGGGTGGCGGACGGAGGAGGCTGGCCGCAGTGCAGAGGTTGTCGTGCCACCGACGGTGTATGAATGGGGAAATGGAGGGGAGGGGGGATCTCAAACTTTGGGACGCGCTTCTCTAAAATGGGGGAAAGTTATGAACTTATCCCCCATTTAAAATTTCGGACATCGCGTCGGTTGGGGATAGGACGGTAATCTCGCATCTCCCATATATTTGCCGGTAACTATTTTGGGCGTGGAGAGGGTGTTTTTCCGCCCACGGTTGGCGCCCACGGTGTATGAACGGGGCTGACAGGTAGGGCGGTTGTGTCACGTCTGATGAAAGTTACACATCTGCCCCTATTTAAAATATTAGCCTACATCGATTTCGGACGAGGAGAGTTTGTTTTGCCGCCCACCGTGTATGAATGGGGAAATGGAGGAAGAGACACATGTCTTTCGGACGAGCTTGAATCAAATGTGTTTTGTCGCCCATGTTTGGTGTCCACCGTGTCTGAATGGGCTCAGAGGCCGTCGTGTCACGTCTGATTGAAGTTAATAGTGTACCCCTATCGACACCAGTGTAAATCTGGTCGATAAGGATGTACTCAGTGTCAGGGGTAGACAGTAATTTCCATCTCGCAAACACTTGCTTCGGGCAGCCCACAAATTATAGTGGGTGTTTAGCCGCTTCATTCAAAACTTGGGAGAATTAGCATTCACGTTTGCCCTGGGACCTGGCAAACTAAATTCAAATCCAATTTGTATTCGATTACGAATATCCATTGATAATTACACGTTTTGTTATTTATTTCTTCAACACCACAACAAAGATTTATTACACCTTTATATATGATTATGATTTAGAAATGCCGCGATCTTCGAATTCAGTAGGTTGGATACACTCTGATTCAAACAGTTATTTCATCCAATACAATATGCTCACACGAAAAACAGTTCACCTTATGTCAATCATACAAGTACTGAGGATTACCTCGCCTAACAAATTCGGATCATTACAACACATGGACAACATGGAATTCCGGATAACATAGGGGGTCTTGCAACATAATCCATTCAGAGACATGACACAACATGCCAGTACAATAATCTAATGACAATTTCAACTGGTATCTAAAGAAGAACCGGGATTACATTGGGCTTCACATAGCAAAAACAGCAGGACCTCCTCCGTCTTCGAATGCAACATTCTTACTTCCTCCAATTCTTGGGTTGCTTGCATAATGCGTGCCGCTAATTCCGTAGTTTCCAGCCTCAAGATAAAGATGACCTCATTCATGGCAGCCACACCATCTCTTTCTGCCTCTAGTAGAGCCTCAAGCACTATAATATCTGTGCTCAGACTGCTCTCCGGCGGTGTTGCCTCGGAACTGCTTCCATCTGGTAACATGGATGGCGCACTGCTTCCACAAATAGATTCTGGGGTTGTACATTGTGTCCTAGTGTGAACGCCATCCTGAAAGGTTTCCGCTGGACATAAGTAAGAGATAGTTATCGTATGATCCAGGCAGTGAGCTTACATGGTAAACGACGGACGAATTATTGCCGAGCATGGCAAACTATATTTGAATGGTTCGAAGCAGCATCAGCCGAAAAGAAATTAAAATGGTAAGATGAAACTAGGGATGTAAGTGGCAAATAAACGACATCTGCCAGTCCCATCTAGTTAGTTTTTGCTACCTCCCTAGTTCATTTTCCTCAAAAAACAAAAACTCTTCTGAACTATCATACCACTAGTGGACTTTAATCGGGATTAAATGGGACCCAGTTGACATCCCTAGTTGAAAGGGAGTGTACAACCGCTATATTTAAATTGCCAAGGCATCTAAGCAGTTGAAATAATCTGAGAAAGCACTTAACAGTGTGGCCTCATATAAACTACGAAGACAGTCTTGTGATGAAGTTGAGAGGAAAAGTTAAGGACTCAAATGAAATAGGCATGCATTTCTTTACGATAGTACAGCAGGGACTGCTGACATATTGGCCAACTCAGGTATAGCGTAACAACAAACAAGCATTCGAATCAAGCAATACAGCAAAGCAGACAACTGAACTATTTGTAATTCGATAGGATTACACGTTGAGGGCACAAGCCAAGAAAGCAGCCCACTCGCATTACATTTCACATGTACTAAAACACATTGGCTTACCATATGTTGTTGTGATGCCTAGCTGCTATTGCAATGTTCTTTGAAAATATCGTCAGCATCTCATGGTTGCAAATCTAGTTGTTGTAGTTTATTCTGCACCATCTATTTAGGTAAAATTAATTTTAATCGCATGCACTGGTCCGAATTGATCATCAATGGTTCATCTAAACTAATGAAAGAAGGGTGTGTGCATACACGACAATATATCTGCTTCCCTCTATTTTTATGCTTGTTCGAGGTGTCAGCACCAAAAGAACAAATATTTTGCTTGATGGGGTTGGCAGCTCCATAATTAATAGAAGCATCAAATTAGTCATGCAACTTGGGAAGATCAAGAACACACAAACAAGTAATAAACAGAGGCTCGGAGCAGTGATGTAATAGCTAGCATCAGAAAATGTAGGGTAAAACAAACAAAAAGCAGTGGAACCACATGCTAGTTTGCTGATGTGTAATTAAGCATAGAGAACATTAACCAGTCTGATGGAACCAACAGGTGGCATCAGAACAAAACTAAAGCATATTAACTATATGTGCACTGGTATGTAATTTAGCACATGTAACATGTTCACTGCCAGAAGTATGGCCCTACAGGTGCAAGCAGAATAACGCGTCTCATGAAAAACTGAATGATGCCCTGAAGAAATTCAAAGGTGCGGTGCTTATGCTAGGAAAGTGAACATAGGCGCCGGCCGTTGGATGATAGTACCTGATTCTCGGCAGCGTATGGGTATCGTTGTCATACTTGATAGCTAAGGATCGTCGTTGGTGCTCGTGTTGCAGTTGAGTTTGGGCCGGCTGTCACCGTCGCTGAAGCGGCTCCGATGCTACGGCTGTGGCGCCTATCGACATACAAGAAAGCTCATCTGTGGTAAGTGAACAGTTGCACGATAAAGAGAAAAACCGAAGGAGTACAAATCGAAATAACCTGATGAGGCTGCGGCGTCGGTAAAGCAGGGCCGGTGGAGTTGAATATGGCGTCCGTGGAGCGGGTCCGGTGCAGTGGATGAAGGCTTCGGCGGGCGCGTTGTACAGTGCTTTCAGTGAGGCGGATCTGTTGCCGAGGACGAGGACTTGTATGAAGGGCCAGCGAAGGGGCGGACGAGCGAGTCAGTGAAGGGCCTACGCTGTGGTGGACGAGGGCACCGGTTAAGCAGATCCGGTGCGGTGGACCATGATGGCGGTCAAGGAGATCTGGAGCGGTGGACAAGCCAGTCGCTGAAGCGGCTCCAGTGAAGTGGTGAGTTGGCAGTTGGGGGTTCCAAGGTGCGGAAGGTAGATCCAGCGGGGAGTGAGGTCCACCGCTGCGGTTGAGGACTAGATTCGGCGGCTTGCCGTGGTTGGGGGGGGTCGGGGAGGGGAAGGGGAGGGGCTCTAGGGAAGAATGTTGGGGGCAAAGAGGGGAAAACAATGGAGTTACCAAAGCAGCCCTTTTCCGTTCATGTGGCAGGGGTAAAAAAGGAATATCGCAGGGCTAAACTTTCGGGCGCGTGATATTTTGATGTGAGCGGGAAGTTTGAAAGCTTTTGGCGCCTAAAATTATAAGTATTCTGCTCTCGTACGGCCGACTATGATATCATGGCCGACAATTTGTTTGTTTTGCACGCAAAAAAAATGTGCAAGTTTTGAAAATCAATGTCTCCAACTCGAAACTTACATTGTCCATTCAATTCAAATATGGATCATTGAGCTACTACAAGCAAATACCATCACACGGTCCAATTCAAATGAAATTCCAAATGTGTTTATCCTAAATATGATGACAAAAGCAAAAATGTGTATGTGTATGAATAAAGTGAATGATTATAAAGTTTGAACATGCCCGCATGTGTATATCTCTAGGTTTGATATATGAATTTGAAATCACGAAATTCCGGCTTAAAAATGTACCTCCGTTTAAATGAATTACAAAAGCTAATGATGGAGTCGAATTCCAAAATTCCAATCTTAGGTTTGTAATTCTGGTACATCAAGGTATATCACGCATGTTCAAAAGTATCGTTATCTCATAGTACAAACTGTGAAACAAATTGATCAACCATGAGTGCACAATATCTCAATTACACTAAAGTCCCTCAAATATAGACACCTCACTCTTTATCTGAAGTCACCCCCCCACCACCACACACACACACACACACATAGAGGAGTCGTTCTCTCCCCCAGACACCAACACACGAGCACATTAACACCCCTCTCTCTTGTAAAGTCCGGACCCCAACATAGGTCTCTATCACTTTGTCTCCCGGGCATGCACACATCTCTTCCCTCACTCTCTAGGTCTCCCGCTATCTCTCTTACCCAAGCACACGCACTATGTAGAGTGTATATTTCCCATACACACAAAACGTCGCCCCCAAACGTCTATCTCCCTAGTTATGTGGTTCTCGTGCACTCACCTCACACACCACCCCCACTGCAAACAAGCACACTTTGTCTCCTTGTGCACCACTCTCCTCTTTCTATCTCTCCCACATGTGGACCCGCCCCAGCTCCTTCCCTGTATACATATATGTCGTGACTCTTTGCATAGCTCCCTAATGTATAATCGTTCTCGATTTTGCACATTCTTCTCTACACCATCTATTCTAGATCTCTCATGAAGTTCCTATCACACACACGATGACTCGCTTCCCCTGCGTCTCCGTTCTAGGCCAATTTCGGACAACATCATCATTGTCTCCTTATCTATACGCCATTTATGGACACAAACAACCCCTCTCACCCTCTCTCTCTCTCTAGCTCTCTCTTTCTCTCGCTCTCACACCCCTCTCCCACACACACACTCGATGTCTCTTCCAAATAGTCTGCTCCCCCGCCCGCACCCGTGCTATCTCGCTACTACACATGTCACACCATTCCTCCTTCCCTTATACTAGGTTTACATCATCAGTGGTCTCTCTACTCCACATACACTCTCTCCCTGTCACACACAAACGTGTGCACAAACACACACAGACACGCACAAACACCCATTTATCTGGATCCTCATCTCTCCCGATGTCCGCATGTGTATCTCGCACACTCACTCTCTAAATATGTATATGTGTCTCCATGTTACACAACACAAATCCCCATGTACATGTCTCTCTCTATCCTCCACACACATGGACACAAAGAATCTGTTATCATTGCCTCAGTCTCTAACATATCGCACACGCACACTCTATCTCTCTCTCTCTCTCGCTAGCTCTCTCTTTGTCTCGCTCTCACACCCCTCTCCCACACACACACACTTGATGTCTCTTCCAAATAGTCAGCTCCCCCGCCCGCACCCGTGCTATCTCGCTACTACACATGTCACACCATTCCCCCTTCCCCTATACTAGGTTTACATCATCAGTGGTCTCTCTACTCCACATACACTCTTTCCCTGTCACACACAAACGTGTGCACAAACACACACAGACACGCACAAACACCCATTTATCTGGATCCTCATCTCTCCCCATGTCCGCATGTGTATCTCACACACTCACTCTCTAATTATGTATATGTGTCTCCACGTTACACAACACAAATCCCCATGTACATGTCTCTCTCTATCCTCCACGCACATAGACACAAAGAATCTGTTATCATTGCCTCAGTCTCTAACATATCGCACACGCACACTATCTCTCTCTCTCTCTCTCTCTCTCTCTCTCTCTCTCTCTCTCTCTCGCTCTCTCGCAAACACGCTCAACAAGGGTTTCCCCGTGAATAACTTACCGTCTACTCATCAACAGTCGTGGCAGTACGTCGAACACGAGACGTGCAAAAGAATAAATCTACACGTGCTTAGACCACCTAGTATTACTACTAGGACTAGAGCAAGCCAAAAAGCGCGCCGCCGTCACCCCCTCCTTATCGGCGATGGGAAAATCTTTGTTTTACACAGTCGAGAAGTCATTGTGCTAAGGCCCCACATGCCGAGGCGTTGAATAGAATGTAGATGCTAGTTTACGGAAGAAAGTATCGATAATACATTTGTATCTCCATACTTATATTTCTTCTTTTATAAAAAACCGAGTTGGTGATGATGGTACCTGTGCCATCTTGCAATATAGACCGTCTGATCTATATCTGATGGATGGAAATTAAACTAAAAGATAATCGCACCCCTCTCCACATTTGCAGACAAGGCCTTCCCTCGTTCATCCTTATCTCCAACAAACCTCATTGTTGAGTAATTAAGAAAGGAAGCCTCTGGAACAAACTGGCCTAGTGGCCGCTGCCGGCGTCGTCAATCCCCATACCTCCGCTCAGACCGACCACCAACCACCACCACACCCAACTCCTCTTCACCTTATCTCATATTTCTCGAGATATCATTAGTTTTTACACATGGGATTACTCCCGCAAGGGTCAATCACAACAAGTGTTTTTATAAAAAAATGCATCTTTATGTTCCGTTAATGCACGGATCTTGCTAGTACTCCTACACAAGACTAAGTTGGTGATGCTGGTGTGTCTGCCATCCGTCGTTTCTGACCATTAGATCTACATCTAACGATTGTGAGGTAAGTTGTTGCCTTTTCTCACCAACATCCCACTTGTCTACCAATTTGCAGAAAAACCCATAATTAGTATCTTAAAACCAACCACATCCCTCCCTGACCTCACCAAAACAGCCCAAGGAATATATTATAATTGAAACATAATATACATATGTATATCAAAATTAGGGTGTTTTGTACCAAGTTTGTGAATAAGTATTATTCTAATTATGATTCGTTGCAACGGACATGAACATTGCTAGTATTTCCAACCATGTATTTTTTTCTAGTATTCCATAGTTTCGAGTTTTCCATCAAGATATTAGTCACTCATGGTTGATATTTACTTTCAATCATGTACACATATGCACTATGTAACTAGCCTTGCTTATTGGCTTCCAAAGCTTAACTTTCACTCCTACTTACAATATGTACAGTATTTAACAAAAAACTACCACTTTCAACCAGCCCTAGGAAGAATCTATTGTACAAAAAATAGCAAAAACATACCCAAAATTTCTTAATCCACGCCAAAAACTACTACTACCTCCGTTTCAGTTTACAAGTCTTGCACGTATACCTAGGTTGTCAATTTTATCACCCTAATATAAACTATATAGCACAAAAATTATACCTTTTGAAAGTAGAAACTCCATAGTTTATGTTGGTATATTTTTTGTAATATATGACTTGTATTAGGTTGGTCAAATTGATGACCTAGGGGTACGCGCACGCCGTGTAAACTGAGAGAGAGGTAGTACCTAGTACTCCTACCGATTAGGTTCGTTTAAACCCATTTATGAGTGGGTTGGCCCACACGTCTGTGGTGATGAGGCAGCTTAAACCAACACATTTTGTTTGACCGTTGACACCCACATCTGACCTTCTATCCTGTTATTCCCCCTAAAATCATTATTTTTCCTGAACATTACTTCAAACAGTACTGATGCATTTTCGTTGGTGGCGCCGGTGATGAGCGAGTTGGCCGCGGCTCCGCCGGACGGGCCGGACGCCGCGCTGGCCTCCGCACGGGTTGGCGGGCTGGCCCGAGCGTGACTCACGAGCGAGCAAGCCGCCGCGCTGGCCTTCACTCGAGCCAGATGGCTGGCCTGAGTGCGGCGTGCCAATCTAGCTAGCAAACCTTGCAGACAAGCAGCTGGACGGAGCTATCTTGGCTAGCTAGCGGCCGCGAGCGCCGGACGAAGCTGGCATATGGGCTGCCGCAACATGGGCTCCGCACCGCCGGCGGTTTTGACCTCGCCTTCTGTCGGCGGCGGTATCCGCGTCCCATGGCCAAGGATGACTAGGTGGACGGGCCGGATGTGGGAGGTCACTCGAGGATTTTGGTTGGTAAGAGCATGTACAATGGTTGATAAGGTAGTCTTATCTTAAGTCTGCCACGTATGCAAGTGGTAGTACTTTCTTGGCATTTTAGTGGTTTCTTGCATTATTAGGGGTTTCTTGTAAGGAACAATGTACGTACTACTAGCGACAAAAGGCGATTCTAGGTTGCGCTGTACTCCAATGAGTACTACTAGTGGTCGCGGGAGTGTATACCTCGTTTTGTGGGTTCGATCCCGGCCGAACGCACGGAGGCCTTTTAAAAAAAATAGTACTACTACACTTTGCTGCGAGCCAATATTTTACACGGGTAGTTTGAGTTTTGAAGTCAAACGGACGTGCGGCCCCACAATCTGGGTGCACTGGACAGCCTAGCCACGTGAACGAGTTTTCCTTCCCAGCATCCCGTGGCTCGCGTGCTCGCCCTAGCCGCACCTCGCTTGCAGCTTCCTCATCAGCTAGTAGTAGCATATTTTAACTAGCGCCTCCCAATTAAGCCCGAGGAGCCGGAAAATCCTGGCGGGGCATTGGGAACTGTGCAATATGGCTCTGTACTCTATGTAAAGTGTTGTACTACTAGTACTCTGTAGCTTGTGGCGTTGCACGCATGGACTTCACTCCATTATCGGCTCTACTATAAAAGAAATTCCTCTTGACATGTTTTTTTTGAAACAGAGGCAAAAACTTTGCTTCATCTCATTCATAAAGAAGGAACTACTAACAAAGTTTGACGAGATCCATTACACCTCTACAAATGGAAGCGAAAAGCCTAGTCTCGCTGTATCAAATAACTCAAATGTTCTGCCCCCGCAGACCGCAGTATCCGTCGCTGATAAACAGGCTGCTAGTGTGTGCGTGAGAGGAGCGGCTGAGTAGGCCAGCTACTCCTACGTGAGAGGAGCGGCTGAATATAGCACCGAGAGTACCCACTAGGCCACTATGCGGGTGTACTTCCCCCGCATTGATAGTACAGCGATGGTTCTAGAGAACAGTAGTACCGTCCACTTCCAACTGTAGCTCCTTGGCCCTGAGATTCAAGAGTTCGAAACTGGTGCACTATACTAGACTAGACTAGACTAGAAGTACAGTATATCGCACTAATACTCATAGTTGAGAAAAGTAGTACTGCTACTGCTACAGTACGAGTACGTACTCCTCCGTCACATAATGTAAGACGTTTTTTGACACTAGTTGGCGTGTACAAAAAATGGCAAAAACATACCCAAAATTTCTTAATCCACGCCAAAAACTACTACCTAGTGCCAAAAATTTCTTACTAGTGCTATTATTTACAGTATAATGCAATCCCATAATGTTCCATAATGCTAGTACTAGTAGTAAATAATAGCCTCACCCCTTCGCTGAGGAACGATCTACAGTTGGAAGGGACGAGGCCCTGCGGTAACTACGCTCTTATCTCCTCCTCGCTAGTTCCCCTCCCCCCGAAGAGAAGGCAGTTCGTCGCTGCTCCCATGGATTCGCCAGGCGGTTCTCCTCCTCGTCGGGGCTGGGAGACCTTGGACAACGATCCTCTAGGAGAAATCGCATGCCGCTCTGACGTCCTCACCGCCGCAAGACTCGGTGCTTCCTGCACCAACTTTTTCAAGACGCTACTTAAACAGGTTTGGGAAAAGGCCATGCTTGTTGGTCTTCCATGTGTCCTCGAGGAGAAGGTTCTTCTATTGGACAATCCTTCGAACAGTCCACCGCTCCCTGGCCATGGTTGCACGTTGACTCCGATAGAGTTGCCGACGTTGAGAGGTAGTCGGATTTTGTCCGATGAGCAGGTCAGTAATGGAGTTTGATCATGTAGTACTTAGTTATTCCATTTCCATCTCGTAATTTCTCCGCTGCCCACCGTCTTATATATAGGTCTGGGTCGGTGCCAATGAATATTGGCTTGCATACCTCTGGCCGGATACCACCATCATTTTGCACAACATCCACAGTAGTGCGGCCGTTCCGGTAGACCCCTTCTCCACCATTGGGATCGGCCTTCCAGACTGGCTAGCTTGAATACGTATGATGATGGCTACATGAGATTGAAGAAGATAGCAATTGCGGACCCGCCGACAAAGCGATGCGGCTACGACGGTTACTATTTCATCGCGGTGTTCTACATAAGGATTGCCATCAATGCAAGACGCAGTAACGGCAGAGGCTGGCGCATGTTGGCGGCGGCAGATTTGTACCCCTACACGTTCGAAGACGCCGTGCGCCATCTAGGCCGCATCTTCGCGGTGACAAGCCAGGGGACTTTTTTCATCTGGTTGCCATCCTACGGTACGGGAGATTACAAACAGAGTGCACAAACCATCATTTGCATCCCTAACGGTACTCCATTATTTTGCAGGGACCAGTCATCCCCCGATCAAAATAAGATCGCCGATCCTGGATGTGCATTTGCATCCGCGATTCGGTCTAACCTGGAACCTTGTAGCTGACTTTGGCATATTGAGATCAACTATCTTAGCAGTCGTTACCCATGGTACCACTGATGTGCAACATGGTCACACAATCTACCACGATCGGACCGTCACCATCTACCCAGGTATTCCATTTTTTAACCCTTCGCCTTCTCTTTCATTGTTGTACTAGTAGGAGTACTTTTTACCTTGGAGGACGCGTATAGCTAGCTGGGCCCTTGAAGACTTGAACCCACTAGCTGCCACCATTTTTGTTTTTCCATGTCTTACTATCTCATCCATGTAGCCAAGAGTGGCTATATATAATAAGCCGGTTATTTTACTTCCTCTATACCGGAGTAGTACTATTTGCTGCACAGTATTACTGACCGCCATATTTGAGCACAACATTATTATGCATGGACCTTGACTATGTGCGTCACCATGTGTCCAGATCTGGGATGCCGCGTGTACCAGATGAACGGCGCCGAGTTCGACCCCCGTGATGTTACGTGGGTGCCGAGGAACACTCTTGGAGAGTACTCACTTTTCATTGGGGACAACTACCCCATTGTGAAGCGGATGCCACATTCCGTGCACGACACGGAAGGCCTGCCGTTCATGAAGCATGGTTGTGTCTTCATTGCACACCGCCAGATGAACGACATGCTAGGACACGCTATCCCTGATTTATGCCGCTTCAGCTTGGATGAGTCTCCATCGTGTGGAACCGGACTAGAAAGCTGTGACAATGATTCCCGTTGCCCACCGCTATGGATCATGCCATCCATGAAGAACACCTGGGACTGGAACCTGGAGGAGGATATGCATGTAGCCCATCTATAACGTGTAAGTGGAGTACGGTAATTGTGAACGGTAGCGCTGTGAATATATGTAGACTAGTCGTGCACAAATTTATCACATGAATTGGAGATGAACTTGTGTGGCATACTGGCATTTGTCCTTTAGAATATATTACTAGTAAATGTGTTATGTGTACGTGCAACTTGTGTGGTTGTTGCACGGGCTCCAACACGCTCTTTGAGAAAAAAAGGTGGCACAGCTTTGGATATACATGACGTGGCGGCATCATACAGTAGCATCGTTCGCTATAATTGTAGTACACTCCTACTAGGACGACAACTCCTATAAAACCTTGCGCTTGGCTCTTTGCCTCTTCGGGAGGTTCAACAGTTCGTACTCGTGTGTACCTTGCACTTGCCTCTTCGCCTCTTCGGAAGGTCCAACAATGATGATACTACAGTACAATATGCGTCTGGCAATCTGACACCGATTGAACTGCTGCACGTCCACCACGAGGGCGAGGGAGAGGAAGAGGGAGAGGGCACTGTAGTCAAAACCCTCTCCTCGTCCTGCGAACCACCGCGCGCGTGGGCGAGGGAGAGGCGTAGTAAGCAAGCTTCTCCTCATTTGGCGAGTTGACGGGACACATCAAAGCAGTACTACTACTAGTAGTAGTCCATACTGTGTCCTTTCCGATTAATATGGCTTAATTTGAAACAAGAAAAATACACTGGCGGTCAACGTATGTAACAATACGCTCTTTACGGTCACTATATATAGTTTTGCGTCGATTATACGATCACTAGCTCATCGTAGAGCACCGTATTGCACCCTACTGACCGGCCACATAGTCGACGTGGCACTTTGTTGACTGGTTAAATTGTCACCTGGTTTCTGGGTCCCACCTGTCAGTTGGCGGAGCAAAGAAATCAGTTAAACAAAACTTTACGCAGGCTCCACACGAGTCCAACCCTTGCGCCCGAACCGCTGTGTATGTGAGTGCATGCACGTGTCCTCCCTCGGCCTTCCAACAAAGAGTGTCCATCGGCTATAAAACAAAGAGTGTAGTAGTACATGATGTACATCTACACTTCCAATGCATTTAGCCTTTAATCTAAATCGATATTGATTGACTAATGCACCAACTTGTGCTGTAGGTATAGGCTACATGTCTATCCTTAATTACAGCATGCAACGGCCTTCATTTAATCTTCTTATCTCAATGGTCGCATGCACACATAAGTCTGCTACTTTTGGGCGTTAATTATACCCTGGTCAATGTGTAAATCTCTAAATGTACAGTCTTTCATGGACGTAGGGAGTAGGTTGAGCACTTGAGCGTGAGCGTGTGTGTTGCGTCATGTGCTGTGTGCCGCATGGGTGCGTGAGTGTTGCATGTGTCCATGTGGAGTACGTGTGAATGTTGCATGTTGCATGCATGCATGCATGCATGGGGCTTACTCCCTTCCATTGACATGTTCATATTTCAAACTTCCTCTGTTCCCTCCATATGGTGATACTCCCTCTGTTCCCAAATACTCCACTATGGAGTAAAAGCCTCCCTCTGTTCCCAAATATGGAGTATTTGTCGTTCTACAGATTTCAACAAGTGACTAGGTATGGAGCAAAATGAGTGAAGTGAGCGTAGAGGCATAGGGATACTGTAGAAAGGAAATCCTCGCGATCCATCATTCCCCATCTCGGTCAGAGAGAACTATTCAACTAGTCTTCACAGTGAAGTGACAATACATGCTGCAGCAGATGGGACACGTAATTAATAAGCTGAACCAGCGTGTTGGTGTTACTAAATCAGCCTTACCCAGTACTGCCATCATGTTGCTAGTAGAGCACGCTTCTGCAAATACGCCTACGCACCTGTGTCCTCCGTTAACTGACATATGGGCCCTCTTGTGGTAGACCCACATGTCATCAGTGTAACTATTTACACTCCGAAGGACGGTGCCTATATCCTGGTAGTAGTACTAGTAGAATTGAGATTTAATGCACTTTCTTCCCCGTCTTCCACTCTTCTTCCTCCTCTCTTCTTCTTCCTCCTCTCTTCCCCATCGTCGGCCGCACACCATTTACCCCCACTCACTGCTCGCCCGCCCGCGCCAACTTCCTTGGTAGCTCGCGTGTACCATATCCCCTCGCTCACTGCTCGGCCACACGAGGAGAAGCTTCTTCGCTCGCCCACCCGAATCCACTTCCCCGCTAGCTCGCAGGCACCGAAAACCCCAATGGCAGAACCGACTGACACGCAGAGCCGCGATTGGAATTCCCTCCCCGATGTTCTCTTGGAGCAGATCTGTAGTCATATGGACCTACTCAGCACCGTCCGTCTGGCCACATGCTCGGTGTCTTTGTACCGTCTACTCGTCTGCAACCGGCCGGCTCTTTTCAAGACAACCTGCTTGCTGATGCCTGATCCTCGCAGGTGGCCCAGACACCGACTTAACAATCCTACGGAGGTTGCCGTGGTGCCCCTCGACATGCTACCACTACCCATCCACCTGTACTTCATGCGCGGCCACTACTGGGCGGGCATGAAGGCCAACTGGATCATCCTCATCCACCACACCGATAGTCTGTGGCGTCTCATGGATATCTACACCCAGCGAGAGATCACCCTTCCATCGTTGGATACCGCCGACATCGAGCCTCGCAGCCCGCCGGAAACTCCTGCCTACTAAATACGAGATGTGTCAAGCTTTTGGCTCGACCTCTGTTTGCAGAAAGTTGTAATCTGCGAAGTGCCCGCACCATCAGAAGACTACATGGATTACAAGCTCATTGCCTTGTTCAACATGGAATTAGTCTATCTGGAATCCGGTCGCCATACATGGTTATGGCTCATCATCAATCCTGTTGAGGCAACAATTCTGTCTGATGCTATAGTGCACGATGGCATCATTTACGCGGTCAACGCACAGACTGGCTGCCTATACTGGTGGAATCTATCGTTGTGTAATTGTTCTATCTCATCTCATCTTTACCTTATGAATACGACTGCCTGTTCATTTGTTACAAATTTAGAATGCATAGCACGTATATAACCACATCATTGCTATATGTTCCTCTCATTTCCTAGATTTTTATGACCACACATGTTATTGTTAGAGTTGATATGAGAACAATTGGCATCTAATGATTGTTAGAATACATATTATGAGCATAACATCATGATATCTATATGTTACTCTTGTTTATTAGATTTTTATAACAATGCATGTTATTGCTTAGAGTTGATATGAGAATAGTAGTAGTAAGTGCTATGGTAGAATATGAGTAGGCGCTGTCATAGCTGTTTTCCTCTCATTGTTACATGATGTTTGAACCATGACATTGTTATATGAAAGCCATTGGCTTATTTCTTTAACTTGGGGTATGATTATGACCACGGCATTGCAATTCTTTGTCTATGATATGTGTCACTGTTATAATAATCTTAATTCCACACATACTCTGAACATGATTGTTTATTTTTGTCCTTTTGGTCTCCAATTTGAATTGTTGCAGCAGACGCAAATGCACTGGCCTTCATGATTCCAGGACCTAGAATCATACCAGCCGATGGGTGCTGGTTTATCGCTCGTTCAGCTGACGGCGGTCATTTGATGCTCATTCTCACATACCAAATTGACCAAACCATTACATCAAACCACATGCAGTACAATGCAGGGGGCGTTTGTGACATTGATGGCTATGGCTGCTTCGTGTTCGAGAAAGATCCCAGCTTTGTTGGGCCAGGCGTATTCAAGTGGAGGCGGGTTTACAGCCTCGGCAACCACTCCTTGTTCCTCGGGCTCAATTATCCGATCATCCAACCAATCATTGATCATATCACCGGCGATGATTACTGTGCTATGCAACTTCCATTCGCGAAGGGGGGGGGCTGTGTTTACACATCATACCATGGGTTTCATGAATCACCATATCCAGAGATTTGTCGACACAGCTTGTTGCCAAGTAATCTTCAGTGTGTGAAAGGCATCAAGCTTCCATGCGATGGATGGCTTTTGCAAACCCGACATGCGGCGATGTGGTTCATGCCAATAGCAAATATGCACAACTTGATTCATGCTGATATCTAGACTGAGCCATGTATTCTGCTGCTGTAGCATGACCCTCTTTTGTTGGATATTATGTACTGTTGTTAGTTTGAAGCACTCCTCTGGTTTGAAGGATAGATACCTTCCTGGGATCAAGTGCATCCTAACTCACCTGCGTAGGATGTACTGATAATGATGATGGAGATGCTGTGCAGAAGCCATATATATACATATATATCAGTGAGGCTTCAAGTGCGTACTTGTTAGTTAAACCTATGTATAAATTGTGACACTAAATACGACTAGTAAGTAGTACAGTAGCAGTACTAGTATACGTCGGTCAAATTATTCATCATGTCCACACATTGAATTGACGTGACAACACGCTGCGCGTGAGGTGACACAAGAATCCCGACAGCGTGTTCGGGTATTCCGGACTTCAGATTTGGAGTACTAGTCATCTGTCGAAATCTTTTTTTTTTGAAACAGAGGCAAAAGATTTGCCTCATCCATTAAATAAGAGGAGAATTGAGTTTAGAGTTTTTACAAGCGCCCTTGCAAAACGGCATGGCAATTACTCTCGTACAACTGTCAAAGAAGCGCGAATTTTTACTCTATCGAAATCTTTCATCATTCACTTAAAACAGTCGATTGGTCATACATTGAGTACCATATAACTGGAATTACCGATGCAAGTCGAAGAAGGATTGGTCGGTGCTGCCGGCTGGCGTCAAGTTTGATCCCACGGATCAGGAGCTGATCGAGCACCTTGAGGCCAAAGTGAGTGTTGACAGCGTGAGATTTCAGTCTCTCATCGATTTGTTCATACCAACCATCGACAGCGAGCACGGCATATGCTACACCCAATCTGAGAAACTTCCAGGTAAGACACCGATCGGCCATCTACTTGCAAAAACATATTCCCTTGTTTATAGCTCTATTTTTCTTTTTAGACGTAGACCAGGTGAAACATTTAAAATTTGACAGTTAATAAAAAGTAAAACAAGTGACTGCAACATGCAAAAGATGTTATGAAAATGCCAACTAGGTACACTAAAATCTGTATTCCACAATACTGCAGGTATCACACTGAGTGGCCTAAGGAAGCATTTCTTACAGCGCAATTCGAGGGCGTTCAAAAGTGGCACGTGGACGCGTTGCAAGATATAGTCGGAGTGTGGCACGCACGCGATGTGGTACAAGACCGGCAATACCTTGCCTGTGATGGTCAACGGCCGGCAGACGGGCAGCAAAAAAGGTTCTGGTGCTGCACACCAACAAGAACTTCGACCAGCAGAGGACTAACTGGGTGATGCACCAGTACCACATTGGGGACCTGGAGCAAGAGAAGGAGCGGGAGCTGGTCCTCTGCAAGATTTTCTACGAGATGAACACTAGGGCCAGGAGTAGTTTGGTATTGGTAGTTGTACTACCTTGTCGTCCGCAAGTTGGTATTGTTGTTAACGATCTTTTGGTATGAACTTGCATTTCCAACCATCATGCCGAGGGTCGACGTGGATATAAAGCTGAATCATTTGTTTCGAAACGAATTCTCAGGCACCTGATTTTTATTTGATGGGTAGCATAAGCACCCGCCGTTCGAATTCCTAGTTCTGTAGTTTTTTTGAAACAAGTGCATGCACTTATTATCACGATAAAAGACAATATCCGTGCTGCGTCCCATTTATCAGTCTGTGCTTGCAGAATTCTCTCGTTTATTGAGCACGTATATTGTTTTTTTAGGTCGAGCAAGTTTCAACTGGGCTGTAGACTGACCAGGGTTGGTTTTGTTTTTAAGAGGCCCAGCCCATGACGACAACAGGGCACAAAGATCCAGCAGGTATCTACTGGCCTCTGGCCCGCCAACGTTAGTTATATTTTGTCTTACAACATCCGCAGGAAGTTTTGTTACTGAATCAAACACACAGCCCAGTTCTATTGTCCTACATCCGTTTTCTAATCTCTACCTATAGTTTTACTAGTTCATATACACATATCATTATATTGAAAACACATAAAATTCCCTTTTCATATTTACATCCTTATTTTTGTTGTTTTTCCCACCCAGTGCTGATTTTTTACCACTGGTTTTCCCTGAAACCAACTCAATTGTCCCACGTCTTATTTGCTTACAAAAACAAAACAATTTTTTTGGCAAATCAATAAGTTCTTAAAAAAATGTTTATCATTTCGGGATTACAACAGTTTGGACTCCACCGAAATATGCAAAATAAGGTTGAACTTTTTGACCGTGGTCCTGGGCAGAAAATGGGCTGTAATAAATTACTTAAGAATTAGCAAATGGGCTGCAAATTATAAAAAATAGCAAATGGGCTGCAAATTGTAAAAAATAGCAAATGGGCTTTATGTTATCTGCCATAGATTTGGAGGCTGACTTGTGGGCCTACTAAGTTTATGCGTAGACAAGGTTTCTTAAAAAAGAAACTTAGTCAACAATCGACTCTACCAGTGTCAGACCATTAGATGTCAATCTAACGGCAATCGTGCTTCTTAAGTCTCTGATCTTCCTGCCCCAGCCGCCCAAACCAGCACCGTCGGAACCGCCTGCTCCCGCGTCCCGTGGCCGGCAGTGCTGCCGGGCAGGCCTCACGGCCCCATCATACTCGCATCCCTGGCCTGTCCATCCCTCTACTCACCCACACCTCTTGTTATTTTCCAGCGACGGCAACCGAACAAGTCAACCCTCGTACTCTCCACCGCGTGGGCAGCCACTGTCGTGTCTTCGCCGGCTCCCTGTCGTTCCCTTCGTAGGCCTCGCCGTCGTCCACCGTCCTGGTGCTCTCAGCGCGGGGTGGTCAACGATCTCCATCCAACGACCGTAGTGCTTCTTCAACCTCTGGTCTTCTTGCCCCAGCCGCCCAAAGCAGCGCCGGTCGTGCCGCATGCTCCTACCTCCCGTGGCCGGTTGTGCTGCCGCGGAGGCCTCACCGTCCCCATACTACTCCCACCGCTGGCCAGGCCATCCCTCCACTCACCCACTCCCCCTGTTATTTTACGGCGACGGCAGCCTCACACCGCAGCCGAACCAGTGAACCCTCGTACTCCTCTCCGCGTGGGCATCCACTGCCGCGTCTTCCCCGGCTCTGCGGCGTCTCCTTCCTAGGCCTCGCCGTCGTCCACCACCCTGGTGCTCTCGGCGCGGCGTGGTCAATGTGGTCAATGACCGACTTCCATTGGAAGAGTACTGTACGTGGAGAGGCTGACAGCTGGGTCCACGGCAACCGCAAGGAAGTGCCTCCTTATTACGCGCAAAATAATTATTCCTCCACCTGACAGCAGGGACCCACCGGACGGGCCACCAGTATTTCACGGAAAAAACGTTTTCCGCCTGACTGCTGTGACCCACCGAACGGGCCACCGTATTTCGCGAAAAAAAATGTTTGCCCCTGACTGCTGGGACCCACCGAACGGACCATCGTATTTCGCGAAAAAATCATTGCCCCCGCTGTCAGCTCGGACCCACCGGAAGTGCCTCCTTATTACGCACAGAAAAATGAATACTCCCCCTGCTAGCTGGGACCCACCATGGTGGGAGGCTGACTTCTGGGCCTACTAAGTTGACGGGGACAGAGGGCTTTGTCAACTTAGTCAATATGAACGATTCTAGCTCCAATGACCGTACGATGTCCATCCAACGACCGTCGTGCTTCTTCAATCTCTGCTCTTCCTGCTCCACCCGCTCAAACAAGCGCCGGCGGGACTGCCTGCTCCCTCCTCCCCGCGGTCGGCTGTGCTGGCGCGCAGACCTCACTGCCCCATCATACTCCCATCGCTGGCCTAGCCATCCCTCTACTAACCCACACGGCCACACCTGCTGTTATTCTCCAGCGAGGGCAGATGAACCAGTAAACCCTCGTATAGTCGTACTCCCCTCCTCATGGGAAACAACTGCCGAGTCTTCCCTGCCTCCGTGTCGTTCCCTTCCTAGGCCTCGCCGTCGTCCACCGCCCTAGTGCTCTCGGCGCGTCATGGTCAACGTGGTCAAGGAACGACTTCCATCGGACGTGGACTGTACGTGGAGAGGCTGACAGCTGGGTCCACGGCCGCAGCAAGGAAGTGCCTCCTTATTACACGCAAAATAATTATTCATCCACCTGACATCTGGGACCCACCGGAAGGGCCTCTGTATTTCGCGAAAAAAACGTGCCCCCAGCTGACATGTCGGACCCACCAGCTATCTTCGCACGCAAGGAGGTGCCTCCTTATTACGCACAAAAAAATGAATACTCCCCCTGCCAGCTGGAACCCAGCATAGTGGGAGGCTGTAGGACCTTAAAGTATGTCTAAAGGGGGGTGATTAGACTACTTGACCAATTAAAAACTTAACCTTTTCCCAATTTTAGAGTTTGGCAGATTTTAGCTATCTTAGGACAAGTCAAGAAATCATCACACAATTAAAGCAAGCATGCAAAGAGTATATAGGCAGCGGAAATTAAAGCATGCAACTTGCAAGAAAGTAAAGGGAAGGGTTTGGAGGATTCAAACGCAATTGGAGACACGGATGTTTTTGGCGTGGTTCCGATAGGTGGTGCTATCGTACATCCACGTTGATGGAGACTTCAACCCACGAAGGGTAACGGTTGCGCGAGTCCACGGAGGGCTCCACCCACGAAGGGTCCACGAAGAAGCAACCTTGTCTATCCCACCATGGCCGTCGCCCACGAAGGACTTGCCTCACTAGCGGTAGATCTTCACGAAGTAGGCGATCTCCTTGCCCTTACAAACTCCTTGGTTCAACTCCACAATCTTGTCGTAGGCTCCCAAATGAGACCTAGCCAATCTAGGAGACACCACTCTCCAAGAAGTAACAAATGGTGCGCTGATGATGAACTCCTTGCTCTTGTGCTTAAAATGATAGTCTCCCCAACACTCAACTCTCTCTCATAGGTTTTGGCTCTGGTGGAAAGAACATTTGAGTGGAAAGCAACTTCGGGAAGGCTAGAGATCAAGATTCATATGGCAGGAATGGAATATCTTGGTCTCAACACATGAGTAGGTGGTTTTCTCTCAGAAATGGTAAGTTGGAAGTGTGGGTTTGTTCTGAAGGCTCTCTCCACGAATGAAGAGGAGGTGGAGGGGTATATATAGCCTCCACACAAAATCTAACCGTTACACACAATTTACCAAACTCGGTGGGACCGAATCAACGAACTCGGTCGGACCGATTTAGTAAACCTAGTGACCGTTAGGATTTTCGGTGGGACTGACATGCAACTCGGTAGGGCCGATTCGGTTAGGGTTAGGGCATAATGTAATCTCGGTAAGACCGATTACACAAACTCGGTGAGACCGATTTTGGTAATAAGCTTTCCAGAGAGTTGGTCAGGTAAACTCGGTGGGACCGATTTGCTCTTTTCGGTGAGACTGAAATGTTACAAAAGGGAAACAGAGAGTTTACATTGCAATCTCGGTGGGACCGATTGCTCACTTCGGTTAGACCGAAACGTTACGAAGGGAAACAGAGAGATTACAATCCCATCTCGGTGAGACCGAGATCCCTATCGGTAGGACCGATTTGCCTAGGGTTTGTGGCAGTAGCTATGACATTAGAACTCGGTGGCACCGGATAGAAAGAATCGGTGTGACCGATTTTGGCTTTAGGTTTAGGTCATTGGATGTGAGAAAGTAGCTGAGGGTTTTTGGAGCATATCACCAAGCACATGAAGCAAGAGGCTCATTAAGCAACACCTCATCCCTCCTTGATAGTATTGGCTTTTCCTATAGACTCAATCTGATCTTGGATCACTAAAATATAATATGAAGAGTCTTGAGCTTTTGAGCTTGAGCCAATCCTTTGTCATTAGTATTTTGAGGGATCCACTTTCATCATCCATGTCATGCCATTCATTGAGCTTTCCTGAAATAATAGTCTTGGAATAGCATTAGCTCAATGAGCTATATGTTGTTATGAATTACCAAAACCACCTAGGGATAGTTGCACTTTCAGAGGCTGACTTGTCACTACTAGGGAAAAGCCTAGCAGCAACGCGGGTTTTAGGCCTATCAGTAGCGCGGGCAGGAGCGCTACTGATAAGGCGCTACAGCTAATGCTTAGCAATAGCCCGCCTAGATCCACGCTACTACTAAATTGACTTAGTAGTAGTGCTTCTTCGGAACAGCGCTACTGGTAATTAGTAGTAGCGCTTCTCCTTTCCCGCGCTACTACTATTATTTAGTATTTTATTTCTTTTTTATTTCATGTTGTATTCATACACCTTTACACAGGTTTTCATACAACAGGAATTTAGGGATTGTTTTACATCATAATGAGTTATTACATCATGAGGTGAAAGAACTGTGGACTAGTTTCAAGTGGATGTCCATCCACTTGAAACTAATCCACAGTTCTTTCACCCAATAATATAATAATATCATCATCATCATCATATCATTAACAACTTATCATCATAATACATCATTGTCATATAACACCTCCTCAAGATCATCGTTTTCATCAATGACATCACATAGCAAATTGGTCACTAGTCGTAATCACAAGTACTCCTCATTATCAACTCTAACACATTACCACATAATAAACATATTGTACCTCATAGGACCTACTACATTCGATTAAGACCTACTACATTTTCTAAGGTAAAATAGCAAAAAAACAAGATAGCCCCTGACTCTCCATTATGGAGAATGGAGATTAGCCTGTCTCCAATTCTTGCCTTCCGTTGAATGTTACTTCCAAGAACCTCCTTGCGAATGTCCATACATTTCTTCCATTCTTTGATGAACATGTGTTCACCGGTTTTAGAAATCCGATATGCACAGGTGAGCTCCCTAGATTTACCTGGTAGTATGTTCAGAACTGAGAGGCGACCATGCAGAGACATCAGATGAGGCACACAATCCATGGGGAGTTTCTGTTGAAAAACATAATAATAACTTCGTAGTTAGCAATGATGTACTAGTTTTAAAAGAAGTATGCAAAAGATGCACGGATGTCGTAATAGTAAAAAAATTTACTAGGGTATCTCCAGAGAAGCTACCGTGGTTCAACACATGCACTAGTGGCACGTATTCACCATAATTTGGAGGAGTTCGATAATAGTTATTGTAATTCTCAAGAAGAGTACAAAATGCAATCAGATGATTTTTTCTCCTTATACGTTAATTTGGTGCCATCGATGTAGTGGGTTTTATCTACCATCTTCCGCATAGTCTTTGAAGAATCAAAATAAGCTGTCAATGGAAATAAGCTATCAACTATTTTGAAATAAACAATATAAATTAGTTAATAACTATGTTTGAGAAACTCACATAGCGGTACAATCAGAAGCGTATCAACAAGGACCCAAATGTCCATATTGTCTTGCTCGATGTCAGGATCACCAAGATCCATGGTGACAATCATACCCTCATAAAAACCATACATTTTGCAAAGTGCTTCCCAATTTTGGCAACCAAAATGGGTTACGCTATGAGCATTGCACATATTTACTTCAAAATCCATATCATGATGGGTCCTTAGGTGTATTTTCTTTGTTTCGAAATTTTCATGGTCTTCAAAACTCATCCTCTCCAAGACATAGCGTCTTGCATGGCATGGGATAAGCTAGTTGAATTGTAAAATATGAAAATTAGAGGTTGAAATAGTTGAAGTCATGCTTAATTACGAAAAAAAACACTTGTCATTGTTGCGTACCGTTTCACAATCGAAGGTCTCCTCGAGCTTAATGCTGAAGCGCCGATCTTCGTCCAGCTAAACGAACCTGTCACACATACCTCGATCGTCGTGGCACCAGCTACACTCCCCCAGGAGACTGTCATCGTCCAAGTACGACATTTTCTACGTTAATAATTCAAAGATTAAACTTGTACATATTCTAGCACAAGTCATGCCAGAATTCACGAAAAAATCCGGCATGACCTTTGCTAAAAAAGGACATATCGAGCGCCTGAAATTTGCCGGAACGGAAATTAATCAACATTCCGGCAAAACATAGGCCACTCGGAGATGTAAACTGAACATGAACGACCACTTGGGCAACCACATATCCTATTTGAGCAATAACACAAGATATACAAGGATATTTGGCTGGTCTCACCTCGATGTCGGAGGGGGTCGGTGACTAGGACGACGGCGGGGATGTCGGAGGGGGTCGGTGACGGGGACGACGGTGGTCACCTGAAACCATATAAGTTATCACTAATACATCCCGAATAATTGCTTAAACTAAAAAATAACAACAAATATGACATGTTCAACTAGTTTTATTAATTCAACTAGTTCTTACTAAATATAAACTTACTATAAATAGAAAAAACTAGTTCTTTCTAAAAATAAAGTAGTTAAACTAGTTATATTAATTTTCTTACTAAAAATACATTAGTTCTATTAATTCAACTAGTTTATTAATTTACTTACTAAACTAGTTCAACTACAACTAAAGTAGTTCAACTACAACTACTATTAATCATACTGCCCTAGTTAACTAGTACCATCACTACTAGTAATTAACATCTACTACTACTAAAAATCTAGTACTAACTAAGCAACATCTAGTACTAGCTATGAACCCTAAATTAACATCTACTACTACTAAATCTAGTACTAACTAGTGGCAAGGGGTGGGGGGCGACGGAGAGGGAGCTAGGGGCGGCGAGGTCGAGGGCGGTGGGAGGAGGGCTGCCGGCGGAGGAGGGAAGAGGGGCGGCCACAGGCGGAGGGAGAAGGGCGGCGGTGGAGGAGGGAGGGGCGGCCGCAGGCGGAGGGAGGATGTGCAAGGAGGAGGGAGGAGGGACGAAAGGAGGGGAGTACCTCGGCGGCGGATGGACGAAGGCGGCGGCGGCGGTGACGCACGACGGTTATCGGCACGCGGGCGAGAGTGAGAGTGTGAGTGAGAGAGAGAGGGTCGGTCGTGCGCGTGGGGATAAGGTAGGGATAGTTGTAGTGCGTTTTCCAAAACGCGCTATAGCTAATCTGAATAGCAGTAGCCCTTTGCATATAAACCGCTACTGCTAAGTGTAACTATACAAAAAATACGTCAATGCAAAAATACATTGGTCATCAATGATCTTTTTGTGTACAATCTGAATTGTCAATATGAGTCCTCTCCGGTAGGAACCGGAGAGGACTCATATTGCGGCCACAAATTTTACACATAGAGTTCAGTGAAGACCAACTGGTTGTGGTAGTTTCAGAAATAACATATTTAAGGTGGTAAACACCCTGTTCACGGAGCGAGGTGGGACTAAACTTGTGGGCTGATCTTAGCAGTAGCGGTTTTTGTAGAAGCGCGCTGCTGCTAACTTCTATAGCAGTAGCGTTGTTCAGTATAGTGCGCTACTGCTATAACTAGCGGGGGCGAGGTCATGGCAATTATAGCAGTAGCGCGGTTTGTGGTGGACACACTACTGCTATTTTCCATTCAGCAGCGTGTTTTGATATCACGCGCTGCTGCTAAATAGCAGTAGCATGGTATTTTGAGGAGCGCTGCTGGTAAGATTCTGTGTATAGGCTTTTCCCTAGTAGTGTGTGGGCCTACCAAGTTGGCGGGGACGGAGGGCTTTGTCAACTTAGTCAATATGAACGATTCTAGCTCCTGTTACCGTACGATGTTCATCCAACGGCCGTAGTGCTTCTTCAACCTCTGGTCTTCTTGCTCCAGCTGCCCAAACCAGCGCCAGTCGTGCCGCGTGCTCCTGCCTCCCGTGGCCGGCTGTGATGCCGCGGAGGCCTCACCGCCCCCTACTACTCCCACCGCTGTCTAGGCCATCCCTCTACTCACCCACACCCCCTGTTATTCTGCGGCGACAGCAGCCTCACACCGCAGCCGAACCAGTGAATCCTCGTACTCCTCTTTGTGTGGGCATCCACTGCTGCGTCTTCCCCGGCTCCGAGTCGTCCCCTTCCTAGGCCTCGCCGTCGTCCACCGCCATGGTGCTCTCGGCGCGGCGTGGTCAACGTGGTCAAGGAACGACTTCCATCGGATGTGGACTGTACATGGAGAGGCTGACAGCTGGGTCCACGGCCGCCGCAAGGAAGTGCCTCCTTATTACGCGCAAAATAATGAGTCCTCTACCTGACAGCAGGGACCCACCGGACAGGCCATCGTATTTCACGAAAAAAAACGATTCGCCCCCCTGACTGCTGGGACCCACCAGCTACATCTTCGCACGCAAGGAAGTGCGTCCGAGCAGAAAAAACGATTCTCCCCCCTGACTGCTGGGACCCACCAGCTACATCTTCGCAGGCAAGGAAGTGCCTGACAGTCGGGACCCAGCTGGTCAAAGCGTATGTACCGTTGTCATTCTGGTCGCGAACATGTACGTACATACTGGTCGATGTAGAGGCGCGCACGTGTCGTAGTAGAGGCGCGCACGTAGCATGTACACGTACGTACAGTGGCGAGGGTGCAAGAAAGAAAATACGGCCACGTACGTACATACGGGTAGAGTCTCGAACGCCTATTCGCGCATACGTACATGGCTGGGTCGGAACGGAGAAACAGCGTCGTCGTTGTGTTCATGGGGAGGCAACGAAATGCGTCGTGTTCATCTGAGGCAACAGAATGCATGGGAGCCAACCGGCTGGGTCGGAAAGGAATACGTGGTCGTGTTCATCGGGAGGGCTTGGACGGAACAGGCGATGGAAATGAGGCCAGGCGTATCGCACAACGGAGGAAACGGCCTTGTGTTCGACCGGCCACGTTCGAAACAGGGTCCTGTTGATCGGGAGGGGCCTGGTGTACCGCAAAACGGAGGAAACGGACCTCCTACGGTCGAAACGGGGGTCCTGTTGATCGGGAGGGGTGTGGCGTACTGCAAAACGGACGAAACGGACCTCCTACGATCGAAACGGGGGTCCTGTTGATCGGGAGGGGTGTGGCGTACCGCAAAACGGACGAAACGG